>NW_019028984.1:600000-994324 GCF_002105155.1 Lobosporangium transversale | reverse complement strand
TGTTGATCTGATTCGTTACTCATTTGCTTGTATCACAGTCATATTTATTACACCCCCGAACAATCGGGTCCATGCTACCTGAGTCAGGAATAAAAGTATCCAAAAAAATACATTAAGTGTATTGGTGCACATGCTTTATCACGACCTGAACTCCTTCTGCATTTGACATAAACATTGGTAGGATAAACACATCATGGGATACCGCCTTATTTTACATAAGAGTGCTATTATAGTTTGAAGCAATAGATAGCATATCTCAACATGCTTTTTCTGCCAATCTCATAATTCTTTTATTCATCTTCATCATCCCACTCATCATGTGCGAATCGTGGCTCCAGAGGAACTCCCATAGCTGGCAATACTTCGTCTTGCGGAATTGTGCAAAGATTCGTGGCAGTTGAGCACCTCATGTGAGTGCCACAACTATCATGCATGGTCATGCTTGCTGTCTGTGGACTTGTCATTGCTTTTTTTGAATAGGATGATGGTGGGCATGACAATGTCCCGTCATGCTCCCCACACCCTCCAGCTGCAAGTAGGCACGAGGAACCGATCTTTGGACAAGGTCGATGGCGTGCTGGGTGTGATTGACTTCGGAGAGTAGGCGCTTGACTGTTAGGAGGCTGGGGTCCGATATCAGTCATGATATATTGTCGTGGATTGCTTGACCATTGAAAGGGAGTCAAGATCGGGGATATTGCAGCGACATGTGGATTGCCATATCGACAAACATGGTTGTAAATATGGCCTTGTGGCCCAAGTCCTCCAGACGATGAAGCTAGGGGCGAAGTATAAGATGCTGAGAGTGGGGCGGACGATCCAGATTGAAAAAAAGAATGCGCAGATGGTCGTCGTTTGGACGAGGCAACAATAAACATGGCACGTTCCTCGTCTGAAAGGTGATACCCAATGGCCATTGGGCTCGAGGCTGAGTTGCTCGGGTTTAGTTGTGGGAGAGATGAGCGGCGACGTGTATCTGGGCCTGCCACAGACATTGCCATTGACATGGTCATAAATTAAAAAGCGAAGTGCACAGAGGTCGATGTAGTGGAAGGAAGTAAAAGGGATACAAAAAGAGAAAAGATGAAGGTTTAGTATTTGGTATGGACTGGGAGTGAATAAATGCTGAGGTAGGATGCGGCGAAACTAAGTGACAAAAGGAGAGAGAATAAAATAAAAGACGGGTGATTGAGACGAGATCGTGGATTCAAGGGTGACAACGACAGAGAAATGAAAGGCAAGAAATACAGGAGTGGATTGGGTTGTCTTGCTGAAAAGAAGAGCTGTCAGGCTTATATATATATTTACAAGGATTTTTTTTTTTTTTAAAAATATGCTCTTGTAGTGCAGACCATGAGCTCCTATTGTCTGTCAGAAATTGGTATTGATGTGTGCCTTGACCACCTCCCAAAGAGGGGGGGATACAACACTTATTCAACCACATGTAACGCTGGCAATTCACTACAAGATGTCCACGCATAAACATGTAAGAGAAACATGCAGTCAGTTACTCGTTTGAGATACTCACACATAAGACAGATCTATACCGGTGTGTGCTTCTTTTTTTTACGGCTCCTCGTCATGAAAAAACCAAGCTCATCCATGCTCCTCGCCTATATCACGCTCTCCTCCAGGTTTGGATCGTAATGCTCCATTTTATTACCCATTATGCAGCTCAGTAAAGGGAATGATGTATTGTAAATGTCGCTCAAATATCCCAGAAAAGAGATTTTTCTCTTCATACTACGCAGCACCTTGCCATCTACGCTTTTTTATATTTATATCCCTCCTTGGACGGAAGGTGCAGCCGATGCTCAAAGAGGAGCCAACAACGAGGACATGGATTATAATAATAATCATAATTGTAAAATAAAATAAAAAAAAAAAAAAGAAAATAGAAAAAGAGTTTTTGTCTTTCCTTCAAAAGCTCAATGCGAGAAGTAGGGCTAATAAACTTCAACATGTGCTCCAGCAAAACGGGTTCCTTGGCTGTTTAGAAGAGGAATGGATATCAGGAGGGGAGAAGCCAACAAGTCATTGGAGTGTCAGTTGGTTGGCTAGCTGATTAATATCAATAAACTAAGAACCCCACTTATTTACTGCAGGATTTTTAACAGGTACAAGGAAAGAAAGGTCTCTAAAACACTCATCAGTGTATACTTAGGTTTCCCCTTTGGTAACCCGTTTGATAGCCCTTTATTGCTGTTATCGCCTGATGATATGAAAAGGACAGACCTCCTTGACCATCACTTTCTCTTAGGCACGCTAGGGCTTTTTTCATGCATACATCACATTTTATAAGCATAAAGGGCCATGAAAGAAGGGAGCATCAGAACAGGCAACCATTCTGCATACTGCAAACTGCATGTCGTTATCATAATCATGACTCCGACGGGAGAGGCACTATAATAAAAGATACAGGTGTCCGTCTGATGTTGTGAACAAGCCATGCAAATGTCTAACGATATTCAAGCTGAGAGGCAACTTATCATGTTGTGTCCGCTCAGTCTTCCTCACCTGTGGATCTTTACGGCTCTGACACAGACTCCTAACTCCTTTCCCATCAACAAGACCAAATACAGAAGGCTTAGGATAAGGCTCCAGCTCTGCGGTTTATGCATGTAGCGCAAAAAAAAGTGCGCCTTGATACGAGCAATATTAGTAAACAAAATATTGAAACAGGTCTTTTTCTGCCAAGGCAGACCAACTTGTTGAATCCTTTGATTTATCCATTAGGTTGTATCAGTAAACAGTCAGCTTGACAGAAGCCAATAGGGTTTTTCTCGATTTTATCTTTACAAACCATCGAGCAAAAATATAAAATTAAAATAGAATATTAAAATGCTATTGCTTCCCTTCTCTGCTCTCATTCCTTGAGCCCTAAAAAATGTGGAGCAGCATATTCATTTTTGGAAAAATTAGATTTCGAGCGCGTGTCGTCGGACTGTTCTTCAGAACGCGTTCGTTTTGTGATGAACAAAGCCACTTTGGGATTTTGACTACCTATCCATTTTCACATACTTTCTCATACACTTCATACACATACATACAAACAAATTTATACATTCCCCTCATGTCCTTGCCAGCTACACCGCGCGTCAACTCTGCCATGTTGAGCGCACACATTGGAAAGACTGTCCGATTCGTTGGAAAGATCATGGAGGTACAGGATGAACAAACGCATGTCGCATCTTGGGAACCTTCTCTTCTGATATAAGGAATGATTTTTCATAATTGTAAACATTTTTACAAGGGTATGCCTTGAGCCTAGGGGCTACCACAGCCTAGATAGGATACCAATATATGTGGGCTTTACTTTGCTTTGATCATTGTAGCTCATTCCCTGCCATCCTTGGTGGCAAAACAGTGGCGATGGAAAAAAAAAAATAAAGCAAAAAATTGGTGGCAAAGCTGGTGGGGCTATTGGATGGACAGATTCTTGCGTTCATGTGATGTTCTTACGCTAATTTGTAGCTTTCTCTTATTCCTCTTCAACAGCAAAACGGCACACGAGCTTTCATGTCTGCACCAGATAAGGGACAGGTCGAGATCCACATGAATGAGGTAAGATATTATTCTAACGCTATTTGTCTATTAATCTTGCTTAGTCTGGCCATTCACAAAAATTTTCAGGGAGGTATGCTGTCGCTAATAACATTGGTTATACAATCTAAATTATGTATGTTATAGACTTCGCAATATGGAACTCAGTTCATTGAGGTCATTGGAGTCGTAAATTCAGATCACTCAATTACAGAAATGGCATCGACCAACATGGGCAATGACTTTGGTAATACAATGCCCTATTATCTTCCAGCAGATGACTTAGTTTTCATGGTACATGATGGATGAAGTTTTTGGATATTAAAATGAATATGGTCTTTTGATTTAATTGAAATCTAGATTTGGAGACGTACAATCAAGCCGTGATTACGATGCAGCAATTTCCAACACTATTTTGAAACCAGCATCAAGGACTTGAACTAGAAATTATTATCCACAGATCATGCGCGTTTTCAATCTCCCAATAGTCACCTATTCATTTGTATCATTTCGACAATAAGCTTAAATCATAATACTGACAGATCTTGGACTAAAATAAAGAAATACTATCATTCAATTATTCAAAGATGAAAATCACTTGTTCATGAATCAAAAGCTGTTTAGGTTGCATGAGTTTTTCTAGGATCAACGGCCATGAAAGCCTCTTGTAATAGTGTTGGTGGTAGCCTCTTGGGTGAGTGTATGGAGGAAAATTCACCCAAAGTCGAGGTTAGTGTCATCACAGTTGGATATACATACCATTTACCCCTTGATTTTACCCACAGTCCTTTTTCTTTTTTTTTTCTGTTTCTCAATCCTCATTTTGTCTCTTCACTCATTCTTTCTTGTTACCAATTTTCTCTGCCTGTTCGTGTTCTTATTATTTAAGAGAAGAGATACATAAACAATTGCAGCTCTTTTTTTTTTTTTTTTTTTTTTTTTTTACATTGTTGACTATACAACCTCACAAACCATGAAGGCGGTCGTCTTCCTCATTCCGGCAGTACTCCTGTCAACAGCCATGGCATGGGGCAGAGAAGGCAGAGAAGGAAGAGAATCTATACCAACCAAGGCTTCATATGACCTTCACCAACCTGCCCCTAACCGTCGTTACGACTATAAGCAGTCTCTCAAGAAACCATTCATGTACAATGGAGCCATTCCCTTCTGGGGTCACCATGGCAGTACGTTTTTCTGAAAAAAAAAAAAAAAAAAAAAAAAAAAAAAGCTGCTTCATAAACGAATTACTGTTTATCTTGGAAGAACGAACAGTATGATTCATGTAGACATTTTTTTTTCTTTTTTGGGGACTTGTAGACTCATTTGTCGCGACCGATTTTATCCGACTTAACCCATCAGTTCCTGGACTAAAAGGATCCGCATGGCGATCAAAGCCAAACGAATATAAAGAATGGGAAGTCGAGTTTTCGTTCAAAGCCTTTGGGCAGAGCCATATCGGTGGTAGAGGTCTTGCATTCTGGTATACACAAGAGCACGCGATTGAAGGTCCAGTCTTTGGCAGTAAGGACCAGTGGAAGGGGCTGGGAGTTTTCATGGATACAAGTGATCCGGCCAATCAGGTGCGTGATTGTAATAGGTTTTTCTCTCCTTATTTGTTTTTGTTTTTTTGTTTGTCAGGAATTTAAAAAGACGTTTTACAGGAGGGGGAGGCAAACAAAAGGAGCAATTGAAATAATAAAAAAGGGGAAGTGAGAACTGCCTAGTCCAACATATGACAGAGGTTTTTTTTTTTTTTTTTTTTTTTTTCAATGTTCTAGAGAAGTAATTCGGTCATTTATGGAATTATGAACGATGGTACCAAGACCTTTCCGTCGAACCCTACAGCTAACACGAACAATTTTGGGGGTTGTCTGCGTGATTACAAAAACTCACCTTCGCCTGTTGTTGTCCGAGTCTCTTTTATCGGTGGAACGTTAAAGGTGTCTGCAGATACACACTCCAAAGGCAGAAAAATGGTGAATTGTTTCGAGCAGAAAAACGTGGACCTACCTACTGGATACTACTTTGGTGTCTCGGTAAATGTCATTTGCAATACAGTGAACCCATGTTTTAATAGATACGGTATCTATCGATAAAGTTGATAGCGGTTTTCCATATTTAACAATATCAACATTAATATAACTAAATTAGGCTCAAGGTGCATTAGTTGGGACAGCGGATGACCATGATTTGTACACATTTGAGGTTTATGAAGTCAATCCTCCGCCAAAAGAGAAGGTATAGTTTTTTTTTTTTTTTTTTTTTTTTTGGATAAAAAAAACTTTTAAACTGATTGTTTGCTTACATGCAACTTTCCTTCAACTTAGGCGCCAATGAGACCTCATGAAGAAGAAATGATCAAAAAAGGCAGAAAGGTGAAGATTGACGAGAAGGATAAAGAGACATTTGAAGAGGTTCAAAAGATCGTGGAGCAACAGGAAGCAAGGCTGCGAGAGGACAGTGATGGAGCCAACACACTCACAGCAGTAAGTCTGTCTAAGATTTTTATACATTTATATATACTTATGTGCTTTAATAACTTTTCACTGAATGCTTACCGACGAATCATCTTTTACACATACATATTAGGAGCAAATCGCCCAAACTGTAGGAGATACCCAACACCGCATTATCGAATCTCTTAACACGATCCATAACAAGCTAGAGTCATTGGGAGCACCAGTGCAGCCACTAGAGTCGACTTCTCAGAGCATTGATGAGATTAATACCAAGATCAACTCATTGGTGGCATCGTTGCATGCAATGGAGAAAGTTGTGCAGGGACTTGTGGAACATATTAAGAAACAAGATTCTAACAAAGCACCCGATATCGTCAGACTTGTCAAGGAAGAGATCCGCACCTTGAATTCCAAGATGGAGGATATGGATTCGAGACAAGCATCCCAGCACCGTTTGACCCAGCATAGATTGGTGAAATCGACCTCATGGATCTCATATGTTGTATTTTTGATCTTGATCCAGATCATGGCTGTATCAGTCTACACTTGGTATAAGAAAAAGATGTCAATCAATGAGAAGAAGTTTATGTAATATAGCTAAAGACGAGAAGAATCTTTTACGTTTTAATTTTTCTAATAAGAAAAAAGAAAAAAGAAAAACGCATGATAAAAGTTTTCAACATATTCTGGATTTAGACCTTTTCATGTGTATCTCATCTTGTGTTGCATGTTTCAATGAACAGTTGCATGTTTTATCGCCACTAAACCATGACATTTATCAAATACAAAGGCTACCTCTATGGGTTTTCTACTCATAAAACTGGTCCAGGGCCAATGTCAGAGTCTTACTGCTGTTGACCTCTTGATCACGGTAGATCCCTACCAGTCCTTGTCCACGCTCGTAGAGCGAGCTCTTGAGTGAAATGACAATGAATTGCAGTTGTGCTGAAGCATGTTCCTGTAGATAATGTCCAATCCTAGCTACGTTCAGGTTGTCCAACGCTGCATCCACCTCATCTAGCACAAAGAACGGTGATGGGCGGTATGAGTGGATCGCAAATAACAGCGCAAGGGCTGCCATGGTCTTTTCGCCTCCCGAGAGTTGATCCATATCGCGGAATCTCTTCAGTGGAGGCATCGCATGGTACCTAATCCCACTCAGATATGGTTCCTCTGTGTCCTCCAAAGATAGATAGGCAGTGCCTCCCAAGGGAAATGTAGTCGATTGTGTCAAAGACTTGTAGACCTCGTCAATCTTCTGTGAAATATGCTGAAATGCGCTGTTAAACCGATCGTAACGCTCCTGCTTGACACTATTAAAAGCTTCCTTGATTGATCTCGCACTCTTTCGTGCAGCATTAAATTCTTTATCTGTTTGCTTCAACCTTGCTTCCACTCCCTCTAGACGCTCAATTGCTTTCATATTAGGCGCCAGTCGCTCGATTTCTTCTGAGAGTTGTCGAAGACGATCTAAAAACTCATTCTCCAGTTGCTCCATCGTTTTGACTTCAGTGTGGTCGGGCTGAGATGACGATCCACCGTTTTGCGACTGGGTTAGTGATAGACGATGGATATCAAGTCCAGCTGTACCCGAGGCTTGGCTTGAAGATAGGGCCGCATTGGAGCTTGGAAGTACTTGTTTCTGGTCGTCATCAAGATCTGAAAAGTCTACTGTGATCTTCCATTCGTGACTTCGGTAGCTCAAAGAGGAACGCCCTGATACACCTCCTTCTGTGTCAATATCCATGTCATTTTCACTGGATGTTGGTGGACGAAAAACATCCACGTCATCTAAATTGACATCATCTAGCGAACCCCTCTCCATCGGAAGTTCAATTTGCTCAAGCTTGCATCGCCTGAAGATCGAAGAGCGTTCGGAGTCTAGTTTTTCCACCAGTGATTCCTACATCCGTCCAATCATTACGAGTCTATGATTAGTATATCATGTTCAACACTAATACTAGATGTCCTTAACATAAAAGTTTTTGTATTGTATTTCTATCATTACCTTGGCTCCAATATCCTTCATCAACGAATCCACCTGTTTGTTCACACGGCTAACTTGTTTTTTATATTCATTCACTTGGTTTGAGCAAGTCTGGAATGCCTCCTGTGCACCTTCCATATCTTGCTTTAGTGCCTCGATCTCTTGCTGAATGGCAGTTTGTTTAGAGAGAATTTCATCGCGTTGTCCTTCATAGCTATCCAACGAGGATGTTTCCGTGGTCATCAAAGTTTCTAAACGGGTAAGTCGCTCCTTCGTCTCGTTTAACTGAGTGGTCACAAACAAGAGCTGATTGCGTAGCTTAGATAGTAGCGTCTCAAATTGAGCCCTTCTTTCGGCAAGTTCCTGAGAGCGCTTCAGCCTACGCTCCTCGTACTCGCGAATATTGGATACTCCAACCTTGCGACAAAGTGATGCAAAAATCTCATCCTCGATTTGATGAATGATAGCCTCAATACTAGAAATCCTCGTCTTGTGCTGATCTAGTTCTTGGGACGATTGCTCAGCTTTGGGACCTTTCTCTGCCAATTCTGCATCAATAACCTTGATCTCTTCGCGAATGCCATTGATTTTCCTCTTGGTAGCGCTCAAATCTTCACGTGCGAACGAAAGCTTGCTTTCGATACCAGCCAGTTCACTTCTCAGTTCTTCTTCAGGTACACCTTTCTTTTTTGTCCTGGACAGCTCATTCAATTGCGCGAGCATGGTGTCTCTTCGTCTCTTCAGATCCTCCACGACCCTTTCTTCCCAACGGCGTGCACCTGAACTGATTCCACTTTGACCTCCGGTAATCAATCCACTCTTATGGAAGACAGTTCCATCAAGTGATACAGCCTTGACTTGCTGACCCAAGTCATAACACACATATTTCGCCACTTCCATAGTATCGCATACCAAATCATTGCCACATACGTACTGAATCGCGCGTTCTAAAGCCTCATCATATTGTACAACATCAATCGCAAGTCGAGCACCCTTAGCCAGAGTTCTTAATCGATCATTAATTGGCTTGACTACAAGCGTGTCCAGGGGTAAGAATGTTGCATAGCCTGAGCGTTGTTCTCTCAGGAACTGAATGCAGTCAATGGCTGTCTTTTCTCGATCAACGACAATGGCATCCATGTGGCGACCCACGATTACGGAAATGGCCGCATCATATTTTCTTTGAGTAGGCTTGCAAAGATCGCTGACACGGCCATGAACGCCTGGGAAGATGCGTTTTAATGAGCTCAATGTCTCTTTCAAGCGCTGTTCTTTCTCGGATTCACGTTGATCCAGCTTGGCTTCCATCAATTGGTTGAGGGTGATGGTCAACTTCTCATTCAGCTCCAGTTCTGTCTTTTCGATCCTAATTCGTTCGTTGTTTATGTTGGATAGGTCTTGCTGCACTTTAGCCTGATCCTGCAGAACTTGTGCAATGTGTGACTCAACTTTCTTTTGGTGATCAGCAAGACCTGTCTCTTGCTCTTTTAATCGATCTTTCTTGACCCTCAGCTCAGTAACCGTCTCCTGTAGGCGACTATTTTCCTCAAGGGTAGTCTTGATATTTCTCTTGAGCTGAGCTACCTGCTGAGTCTGAGTGATAGTTCGCAAAGCGACTTCCTCTTTTCTATAACCATGAAAGAAAAACCATACGATTAGTTCCTTTCCTTTTTTTTCTTTCTTCGTAAAAAGTAATGATTCCGCAATACATTAAACATGGAAGCATACTTAGAGTTATAGAACTCAATATCCTCTTGACTGAGAACTACACCACGAGACTCCTCTTGTGCTTTTGCCTCCTGCTCAAATTTAGTTGCAGCCTTCTCAATTTTAGCCAACTCTGCTTCGAGTTGAGTAACGCCTCGTTGCTGTGAAGTATATGTTTCTTTGACAGTGATTCCGTTGGATTTGATTGACTTAATCTTTTTTGACACGTGAGCAATCTTTTCGTCTAAACTTAAAGCCTCTGGATGCTATTTCAAAAAACAGAAGCTTGTTAAGATTAAATCCCATTATGCTGTAAGAATAAGTTTGTAAGAAGGCAAGAATTATCGATATTTAACATACGAGATCGCTAAGAGCCTTTTCACGTTTAGCAATAGAACGTTCTTTTCGATAGGCTTCTCGCTGTGCTAAAGCTTGTTCTTTCTTTGCCTTTTTCAGTAATTCCTCCTGTCTCTCCTGTAGATATAATAGGAAGAATTTCAAAATGAGCAATGTCTCTTGATTTGGTTTTCTCTTTTGCAGTAATGTGAGTAAACACAATATTGCGTTACCAGCTCTGTCTGGGTCGATTTGAGTGCCTCATCCTTTGCCATGATTTCTTTCTCGGTTGTCATGATATTATGTTCAATATGGAACAATTTCCAAACCAGATAATTGACCAAAAGATTTGCCTACATTTTCAGCACATTATCTGTGTAAGTACTTTGAGGTTAACTTGAGACTGCAGATCGGTGCAAAAAAAAAAAAAAAAAAAAAAAAACGTGTGTTGTTATAGCATACTTTTTCTTCCTGCAAATTCTCAAACCGTTCAACTTCAGCCATCTGTTCTTGATATTGTTTAATCTCGGCATTAATGCCCTTCTTTCTATGAAAGTTGAAAGTAGAGTTTTCCACAGCACGCTCTTGTTCTTCCAAAAGTCGATCGTATTCTTGTTTGAGCTCCAAAGACCCACTGATCTGTTCAATCAGCTTAGTAAGGTCCTTTGGTGATTGTGACGCTATCGCCTCTACATCACCCTAGAATAATGGCGTTCCAATGATAAGATAATATTACAGATCAGACCAGACTGGCGACTTTCAGGTAAACTCCACTGCATATAGATGTTAGTCGGTATCTCATGCTGTTTACCTGGAAGACCAAAAAATTTCTTGCTTTTACAAGAATATTTATTTTTTGTAAGGCTTTATCATAGTCGGCATATATCATCGCTTTTCCGTTTATCTTGTATTCACTCACTCCAGCCATATTAACACTGCATCAGAAGCGAAAAAAAAAAAATACATAAAGTTAGATAATGAGTGAGAGAAAGAATCAGTAAATCTACCAAGGATAAGGTATAAATAAACAAAGCAAGCACTCGTACTTCTTTATAGCGCGCATACCTCCTGGTAAAATGGATTTCATTTCCATCATCCTTTTGGTAAACAGCCATAACCCAAGTCTTTCTGGGATCCGAACCATTGTTGCCGCCCTGACGAGATGGTTTGCTCGTTCCACTGCGCTGTGACTGCTCCTGATCCTCTGCACGATCGCGGTAGATAAGTTCCCGAAGTTGACTAGAACGAAGCTGTGAGGACTTGACACCAAGGACAAAGGAGATGGCGTCCATTAAGTTGGATTTGCCTAAGAAGTTGAAATGAAGGGATAGTAAAGATAAGTAAGATATTTGGTAGGCAAACAATTTCTTCATAAACCTAAGAGAATGTCATTGTTGGAAAATTCCGGCAGGTACAATTAGGGATTTATCCACGCAAGGGAAGAGAGACAAAAAAAAAAGTAATAGCTAGATCTGTTAAAGGATTTGAGCTGTATATTTTTAAGTACCTGCACCATTCGGTCCAATGACACATGTAAAGTCATGGAAAGGCCCGATGGTTTGATGACCCTTATATGACTTGAAGTTCTCAAGCTCGATGCGGTGCAATCGTCCCATTGTCCCAAAGTAATGGAGATCAAGAGTAAGGATATGAGATGGGATGTATGCAATGCAACTGGAGGTTGTCAAAAAATATGAAAGAACTCTTTGATCCCTTTGCGGGGTGCAGAGGAATAAAAAAGTGGTGGCAAAAAACTAATATCGCAAAAAAAAAAAAAACAAATACAAACGCGTTCTTTTGTGTTTTGACTAGAGGCGCGTCAGTTTTCCCTAATATGGCAGCTAATTAAGGGTAATATAGCATACAAGTGACTGCTGCACTTGTTTACCATTACTACTTTTTTTTTTGACCATTATCTCTTGTTCATCCCTCACATTGCGCGCCATGGTCGAAATCAATACTATCAAGAACAAGCTCAAAAGAGAAGAGCTCTATCAAAAGCAGAAATCCGCTAAGGCTAAGGAGAAGAGAGACCGTCGTACAGCACTTCAGAAAGAGGAGGCATCAAATCCAGAGAAAAAGGAGGTAAAAACAAAAAAAAAAAAAAAAAAATTAGTAGAATACCCTACTGATTCATATTTAGTGCCAATTGGGGTCTCTCTTCCAATATGATTCCAATTTAAGACTCATGATCTACGGACTAGAAAGCAGCTTTAACTTATCAATTGGATATCTTTTTTTTATAACAAGAAACGGCTGGTGGAGAATGTCCCAAATACATTGGAGAATACCCGAGAATTTGATGAGACCATTGTCGGAGATGATGAGGAAGTGGCTGCTGATGAGGCAACAGATGAATTTTCACAATACTTCCAGAGCGGGGTCGCTCCCAAAATCCTGATCACCACTAGTAAAGGACCGAGTTCTGTAAGGAATATTCATATGGCAGCATTTACTTCAGCCTTCAATTTATTGTGTATTGATCTCCATAATTCTCGTCTACTTCCTTACTGTTATCTCTTTTTTGCTTTTCTTTTTTTTTTATTTCGTTATTTTAATTCTTTATTTAGGCTGTCTATGAATTTGCGACCGAACTCGTTGACATCTTCCCTAATAGCCACTTCGTAAAACGCAAACCACAATTTGAGATGAGACACATTGTTGAGTTTTCAAAGAATCGGGATTTTACGGATATTATGGTCATTAATGAGGACAGGAAAGAGCCTAGTAAGCTGAAGAGTTTTAGCATGCCCATGGATCATCGTGTTAAAATACGAGAGGATACAGAAACTCATGCCCTGATGGATTGATTTGTCCATTTACATTTTCACTAGATGCTCTTACATTGATTCACTTACCTAATGGACCAACCGCGCACTTCAAGTTGAGCTCCATTTCCCTTAGCAAGGAAATTGAAGGTCATGGACGTACATCCTCGCATAAACCAGAGTTGATCCTCAATAATTTCAATACACGTCTAGGTCACACTATTGGAAGAATGTTTACAGCTCTTTTCCCCCATGTACCGGAGTTCCAAGGTCGACAAGTCGCTACTCTTCATAATCAGCGCGATTTCATTTTCTTCAGGAGACATCGGTAAGAGGAATAGAGTAACGAACCAACCAATCAAAAAAAAAAAAAAAAAAAAAAAATTGCCACTGACTATTATTTTTATGTGTGAATGTGTGTGTGGATGTTGCCTGTTTCTTTCTCTTTCCAAACTTAGCTATATGTTCAAGAACGCCAAGCGTGTTAATCTTCAGGAACTCGGCCCTCGGTTTACGCTGAAGTTAAAGTGGTTGCAGAAGGGTACATTTGACCGAAAGGGCGAATATGAATGGATGTTCAAACCCGAGATGGAGACGAGTCGCCGCCGGTTCTTCTTGTGATCAAGACAGGAACCATACATTTATTTTTATTTTTATTTTTATTTTTTTTTATTTTTTTTTTTTTTGCATATCCTAGCATGTATCATGTATCATATATATTATGTTGTCAATAATTATAATAAAAAAAGCCAACACATTTTTGGTGCAACAGAGCAGTGGGAAACAAATGTCGCTCAACTCAATCTGCAGACAAGAAACCCCTCATGCAAGCATAGCATAATTACACATTTTGATCGGATGGGGGTACACGTTGGACGGTGCTGTCATACAGTCTCTGCGCATTTGTTTTTTTTTTTTTTTTTTTTTTCTTTATCACTTACAATATTTTACGCCTATCCATAAACTTTTTCCAACTACTTACTATCTTGTCTTCTTTTACTTTCCTCACCTTTATTATCCAGTCATCCAGTTGGCCAACATGGCAGATACACCCATTATCAGGGTTCAGACCACCCCAACAACCCCTCACACTATCACTAACGCTGCTGAAAGTACTGACGCAGGTGTTGCCCCCACTCATGAGACTTCATTGCTTGACCATGACTACGATGAGTTGGTGGATGAAGACTGGCTCGACATGAACAATCCTGATGCATCTCATCGTTCTTTTAACCAGAATAAGGAAAATAGTGTTCACACTCATATCCACGTCACTACTGCTGCTTCGGACACAACGCATTCACCAGACCTGAGCAAAGTCCACAACAGCGATAACAATAATGGCAGCGATGAAAGCATTAACAATCAGGAAGTATCATTACTCCTCTCAGCCAATGACAGTTATATCAGCCAAGCTCACGTTCTAACTTCTATTTCGTCGGCACCGTCTCCATCCACGATGTCATTATTATCGGACTTTGAAGTGGATACAGTTCCTGCAGCTCCTACATCCATAGCGGAAGATAACCATATTGTCTCTGGAAGGTCAACAACCTTAACTACAGCAAGCTCAACTACTACAAGTATACCGTCCTCTTTGATGGTCTCGACCGCGGAATCATCCACACCTCAAGAACAGATAGGAAATAGTATTCCTAGCCCTTCATCGTCATCTTCGACTGATTCCGAATACTCCTTGCTTCACCACGATGCCTCTGCTGAACAGAGCAGAAAAAACTCACTTTCTGGTGTCACCGGGTTTGGATTTCAAACATTCCCTTCTTGTAGCCCATCCATCAGTGCTAGCCAACTGTCACAAGATCAAAATGGTCAGAATCAGAGCCAGAGTCAGAATCAAAACCAGGACCAGGACGAGGTTCATGAACAAAAAAATGATGATGAAATTGCGGTCACTAGTCCCTCATTGTCCGATTTTGTACAAGTTGGAAGCGACCATGGAGAGGATTTCTCGGCGTTATCAGGGAATGATTTTGGATCCACACGATCCTCCAACAATGAAACACCTAACTCTGCATCGTCTGAAGCAGTAGCCATGCCGGTCAATGACTATGAAAAAGGTGAAGAAGATAAAGCCTCTCTTCAGCTAGAACCAGTACTCTCGGCTTTGAGTGCTGTAAATACAAATGTGGGCCACACTTCTGGGTCAACAGACACGATTGTTCCAGCTGGTACGGATGCAATGGCTGAAATAGACAAGAGACTGTCACAATCGGCTCAGCAGCCGCAGCCACAGCCACAAGCGCAAGAATTATTAGGGTCAACAGCAGCAAATAAGGCTACTGATTCGTCGCTACCTGAGCCTCAGACGTACGTATCTCCGTCTATAACAGTCAAGCGCGCCATGTATAGAACTACTGTCGAGGATGCGGAGAGCAGTAGTGGAGGAGAGCAAACAAGTGATGATCAACGTCCCGGGTTACGTAACAGAAGAAGAGGAAATGAAAGAAGAGACTACGACAATGTTCATGGATCATTTCCTACCACTACCGGACCCAGAATGCCTGGAGCTTTTAATGTTGGACTCGATGCAGAAATACCTCAATATAGTGCTGCTCAATCAACGAGCCCCTCTGCTGCCACAGCAGCGAATAACCCCCCAATGGAGGAGCGGCAGTGTAGGATCTGCCTTGGAGGAGCGGATGAAGAAGATACGCTTGGACGGCTAATCTCGCCATGTCTCTGTAAGGGCTCAATGAAATATGTGCATGTGGAATGGTAAGCTTTACACAAAGAGGAAGCTAAAGAAGGGATCCAAGAAAGCATAATATCTCTTGTTATTTTTCTATGGTAAATAACTGCTTTTTTTTTTTTTTTTTTTTTTTTTATTTAAGCCTGAATGCATGGCGTGCAAGAAGTCCCAAGCGTGAAAGCCACTACAAATGCGATACCTGCAAATATTCGTTTTCATTTAGGCGGACGAGCTTTGCACGGTATCTGGCGCACCCTTTAACAGTGTTTATCTTGACAATAATTGTATTTGCAACTGCAGTCTTTGCAGCAGGATTTGCCATGAAACTGCTTCTGTATTTGATGATGGATGAACCCCATGAATTTATCTATCCTGTTGACATGTAAGTATGCTGCTAAAAAGAAGGCTTGGTATATATTTTTATATTTTTTTATTATTTTTTATTCTGTATGTCTTGAAAGATACAGAAATAATTGTATTAACTTGCACTAACTCGTGCTTTTATTATTTTTACCGTTTATTGGCTGATGACTAGTGATGACTATGATGATGACGAGTTGATTCATCTAAAGGAGAGCGTAGTCATCTTTAGGACACCTGACAGCTTACGTGCCGTCTTTAGGATCGATAAGACACATATGGTATTTGGCTCTTTCTTCGTAAGCATCATTGGATTCCTCCAGCTACTCTTATCGACGCTCTGGATGGGCGGTGGAGGCGGTGTATTCCGGATCGGGGGCTTCGGACTTGGGGGAGGTAGAAGGAGAGGTGGGCGTGGTGCTGATCGACAGCGTGAAGCTGGGATTGGAGGTGTCCTTATGCTGATGATTTTGGTCTTTGGTCTTTTCAAATCCGTATATATGACCTATCAGTTCGTACACCGGGTATCACGGCGCGTTCTTGCCAAGGCAGAGATGATGGTATTGGAAGTGCAGTAAAAGTAGCAGCAAATCAAAGAGATGGTTCTGGAATTAATGAAAGCTAAGATATTTTACTAATAAACAAACAAACGAAGTGGGATAAACAAAGCTAATATGGATGAAGGAAGCATTCCTGTGCGGTCGGTTGGTTGAAGATGAGTTTAAAATAAAGGTTACAGATCTAAAAGTTGTCGCCCTGGCTTCCAGCTTATGTCCAAGGCTTTGGTTTCGAGCACGTGGCTGCCCACACAAATCCCCGCGCACAAACCACTTTTTTATACCCCTGTAAATATAAAAGGTAACAAACTAACAACGCGAAAGATTCGTGCGAGCGTTGACCATCGGACTCTTGCATCAAGTAATAACATCCCTGTGAAGCGAAAAGCATTACGTGTAAAACACCACATGGTTTCTTCTGCAGCACTCTTCACCTCAACCTACTTTTCTACTTCCACCACCACAGCTACCTTTGGGGTTGCAGCACGTAGAAAGCCTAGGGTACCTTTGTTATTTCAATATCCTTCTAGGGAAACTAAAGAGTCAAAACATGATGCACTCATCATTCAGATGATCAACAATGGTCATTCATGGGCTGACATTGAAGCCGTCGCAGGCGACACAGCATTTGATCGCTACTACAGTGTGTTAGACCCTGTCCTGAAGAATCTTTGGACGCCAAACGCTATAGAACGCCTTAATACGGTCGTACGGGACCATGCCGCTGAATTACTTGAAGAGGCAGCTTCTGAAGCTATTCGAATAGGCACAAAAGCAGCAAAAGCAAAAGTAAAGGCAGCAGCACTACCCTTACTCACCTCAACAACCACTGACTCTAGTCCAAGTTTTAGTATTGAAGACGATACCAATGCTGATACCAATATTGATACCAACATCGAAGACAAATTGTTATGGTGGGATTGCATTGCTCGTGGCGTCAATTCAACAGCCAACACCTGCTTATATATTTGGTCAACATTCGGTGACGGGCGGCCATTGCCTGAAGACGAAGTAGAAGAAGAGAGAAAGCGCATCCAGAAGATACGGGAGCAAACACAGCGGCGTATTCAGATAGAGATCAATACGGCCCGGAAGCTATTCGAAAGAGAAATTGCCGCCCGTACCAAGGCAGAGAAGGAAGAGCAGGAATGGTTGGATGCAATTCGTCTTGCAGCTGATAAAAAAGAGCAACGAAAGTTACAGGCGGCTCGCCATGCAGCCGAAATAAAAGAAAAACAAAGATTATTTGCTGCACATCTTGTGGCTACGAAGAAGGGACAAGAGCAACTACCTACCGCCCGTATTACTCCTGAAAAGAAGAAAGGAGAACAGCTACTCGTTGCTATGAGCGATCGAAGAAAACAACTAATGCAGCTCTCTGGGACGGAGCAGGGAACTGAAAATGGAAATGAAGGAAAAAGTGAAGGTTCTATTGATGAACTGCTCAAAGCACGGACCCGACTACAGACAGCAAGGAAATCAGTGGCCCGGCTGTTAAAGCAAACTCAGGCAATAACGCGAGAGGACCGTGATGCAGACGTAGAAGCAGTAGCTAAACCGGACGCACGAATAGAAAGACATGTAGGGTCTTATGCAGACATGAGGGCTATATTAGCAGCAAGAGCAGCGGCAGCGACAGCAGAAATGATAGCACTGCAAGGTGATAAGAGCCGTCAACTTAGCGCAGCAACGCTTATAGGAACTATTGAGTCTATGAAACAGAAGGAAGAATTGATGGCAAAAACAGTAGTTCCTTTGGAAATAACTGGCACCCATCATCATCATTCTAATGATGGCGACAGTAGATATAGCGCAAACGAGAAAAATACTAGCAGGAATAGCAGCCATAGGAAAACCAACCGCAACAACAGCGTTAGCGATAACAGTATTAATAACAACGGTTGTAATGATAGTAACACTAGGAACAAGAGCATCAAGATCCATTCTAGGAGCAGTAGTAACAGCAGAAGAAGTTCGATACCAGCGCTTTCATTATCACCCGGCAGTATCAGTCCACCTCTCTCAGACCACTCCCCTATAGTGGAGCACCAACGATCCTCATCGCGAATCAACATATCATTCAGACATCTGCTAAAGAAAAAGAAACCATTACCATCATCGTCAAATATTGTTGCTGCTGCTGCTGCTGCTGCTGCTACGACTGCGACCACTGTCATTACAGGGGAACCGAAAGAGAATGATAAAGCAATGTCCTTGCACTCCTCGGCCCAGACGAAAAAAAGAGTAGGAAAACTGACGCAGGTCCAAAAAAAGGTTCGAAAGCTTGTGCAAACCAAAATTAAACAAAAACAAGAGCGGAAGCAGCGAATTGAAAAGCTCATAGACGGTGTGAGGGCCAACAAGAGAGATCTTAACTTCAACTTGGTAATGGGAAATGAAAACGAGATGGAATCCAGTGAGGAGGATGAAAAGAGCATAGATCCAAGCAACGGATCTGAGGATGTTGAGCCCTATAAGCCGTCTAGTGTAATACCAAATTA
Organism: Lobosporangium transversale; assembly: GCF_002105155.1. NCBI lineage: Eukaryota > Fungi > Mortierellomycota > Mortierellomycetes > Mortierellales > Mortierellaceae > Lobosporangium > Lobosporangium transversale. The sequence continues at coordinate 975,396 of NW_019028984.1, read as the reverse complement.
CGAAAAGATGGCTATTCTTCAGGAAGAATTGCCTGCTCAAAAACGTCGAAAAAGGAACAGCCATGACTCTTCGGATAACTTTATGGTGGATGGAATGTCAACTGAAGCAATGGAGAAAGAAGTAACTAGTATGAGTACTCAGCTAATATTCAATGACTCAATATATCGCGCTTCTACACCGTCATCGTCATCCACGTTATCACCTCCACCATCATCAGTATCATTAACACCGTCAATGTCACCAGTATTGAGCAACAGCTATTGCAAATCGAGTTTGACTGATCAAAATCAAGGAGTTGGAGCAAAATACCACTCGTCATCCAAGTCATGGATTGAGGCGCAGCGCACTCTAAGTTCACTCTCAGATGTCGATGTGGATAAAAGCTTTGGTCATCGCCATCAAGGGCCCTCAGATGAGTGCAACGTGGCTCAGAAGCAGCAGGAACAGTCCCAGCAACACGAGTACTCCATTGATACTCATACAGCCCAGACTACGGCGTGTTTAAAGTCAGAATCTCATCAAATACAGTATAGATCATCACATACGATCATATTAGCTACCGCGGCAGCAGCAGCAACAACAAAATTCAAGCTTGTACCGACTCCTAATACATCAACATCCTCTAGGGCCTCCGATCCTAATCCTAGTGCCAATCTTGGTGCCACTAACTCAAAGTCTAATCAGAATCTCAACCCCAATAATGTCTCTAATCGTAAGCCTAATCCTAATTCCATTCTTAATATCGATACCAATCCTGGCCCCAGTTCGAATCTTTACCTACAACCGCAACAGCAGCCTATTTTTACAGCAGAGGACGTCTTTAAGATTTGGGATGTTCGACAGCAAGTTGGCGACAACTGGGAATATATTTCCGAACGCGCACTAGGAGGCAAACATTCTGCACAAGCTTGTCGTGCCTTCGTGATGGGAGAATAGCTTTCTTAGATAATAGGGTAATGGAGGAGACGGGAAAGACATTGACAGCATCTTGCTGTGCCGTTCATTATTAATACTATTGTTATTATTATTCCTTCTTACTCTCCCTCTTCTCCCGTGTACATTTTTTATGGAGTCTCCCATAAAAAGAATGGCTTCATTAACGTTATCGGTTGGCTGATTTGATTTAAACAGATGATTCCCTTTTTAAGTATTATATTTATGTTAGAGCTGGAATGTCTTGATTTTCTGCTCTGCACGTTCTACCCGTCGACGTACGATGTCCAATCCATAATACTCCTCCAGATAATCAATAACAGCTGGCGTTGTCGTTAAGGAATTGAATGTTCGCCGTTCTAATAAAGACAAAGACAAAGACAAAGATGTATGATGTATGATTAAAAAAAAAAAAAAAAAAAAAAAAAAAAAGTTCCAAGCGGCATTCCAAAGAGAAGAAAAAGCACGATTTTTTTTTTTTTTTTTTTTTTTACCGGCGTTGCTCATGGATTTTTCAAGCATGAACATGAGATGATGATGGAAAATAAACGCGTTGGTACCATAGGATAACGCCAAATCTACATAATCTTCAACGCATTCCCATGGTGTGACATCATATCCTGCAAATAACGCAGGGTTTTCGAGGATACCGCGTGCTGACATTGTACCTTTATAAAAAAAAAAAAAAGTCCAATATTAAGCTTATTTGACGCTAGTTGATTCAATCACTGAGATAGTTGAGAGAATGAAGGAAAAAGTCTATTTCTTACCATCGACGTTTGTTGCCTCGACAATCTGATTGGCATCTGCAACAGAAAAGACATCTCCATTGGCAATGACAGGTACAGTGGAGACCTCTTTGACTAATTTCATGCCCTCCAAGTTGACGGGTTCTGTTGATTTTTGTCTCCTGGTCCTTCCATGAACTGTGATGAAATCTACGCCCACTGAAAGTGCCCTTTTAACAAACTCCTCTGTTTCTCTTGAGACGAAGGATAAAAAAAAAAAAATCATTCAGACGCATTGTGCAAAAGAATTAATAACTTTTTCACTTTTGTAAAATGGTTTTTTACCGCAGATCTTTATGAATTCTGATTTTAATGGAACAGGGGACATTCACGCGAGCCTTTGTCATCCGGATCATATCTCTGACAGTTTCCGGATCGGACATGAGATGGGAACCAATTTTTTCTTGGATAGCCCATTTCTGGGGACAACCGCAATTGATATCAATACCCGAGACATAAGGAGAAACTAACTCTGCAGCGTTGGCAAGATCCACACCATTAGAAGCTGCAAACTGAATGACGACGGGGTCGTCCAATAAGTTTGTTGAGAACTCACTATCGCGAGCATAGTTGCTAGCAGAGAAAACATTGGCAAGAATCATGGGCGTATAAACAATATCACAATTGTATCTAGAAAGAAGCTTCAACATTTCTTGCTTATTAATTTTTTCATTTTTTTCATTTTTTCATTTTTTTCCTATATTTGAGAAATGCTGGGAAATCTACTTACCTTCGCACTAATTCTCGAAAGGGCAATTTACTGTAACGAACCATGGGAGCACAGACGTTCAATGGCCTCGTCCTGGTTGAGAACAGTTGCATGATATCCGTCCTGGGAAGGCTGTTCTCCGCAGATGCATTGCTATCACAAGACATATTTACGTTTTTTATAGGGTATGGTTTAAATGAGAGACTTCGAATCCATTAAAGATGCCCTTCCTTTTTTTATTCATTTGCATGTTCAAGCGCATGTGCATTGTGCACAATCAGTTGGTTCAAACGCAGTCTCAGACAGATCCGCCACCAAATTTTTAGTATCTGATAAAAGGTAAACAAAGTTTCAATTGTTGTAGCAATGTCCGAAGTGAAATATCATCTCAACATTATATTAATAGCTACTAACTTCAAAACGCAGCTTTTCTTCTCGGTCTTGAAGCATAGCACCTTTCTGCAAAACAACTTACTACTGTACATGTAGTTATTCTTTATTTTTACAGACAGAAAAAAAAAGTTTCTGCCGTTGGATGTACATGTATATATATATATTCGCACATCAAAACCCTATTTTGCCGAAAAGGACGGGAAAAGTGGGGTTGTAAACGAATAAGGAGGGATGTTCTCTTCTACATGACATGAACAGCACTCTACTAGTGTTTTCCGTAGGAGAAGGTCTGCATTTATTTTACATGTCGGTAGAAGGAAGTAAAAAAATCGCGTGCATGTTTGTTGTGCTCAGCCTTTCAACCATTTGAGGGTGGCCAGCGAATAAAGCTTGAAAAAGTAAAAATAAAAAAAAATCATCCGATCAGGGTTTATTTCATGAATGCGTATTCATAAAAGGACAGCCCTTGATACTTGTAGTATATAAGCTAAACCCTAAATTTGGGAGTGCAGATTTGTGGAGATATGTTGCAACCAACGGATAGCAGAATCATGCCACTTTTTGTTCTTCAATCTTAAACGAAAGAATAGGGCTCTCTTCCCTGTCAGCCAATTCAGAAGGGATACAACCCCCATGTCCAATGGTGTGCTTGGAGTGTAAATGTGCAACAACATTTATACTCATGGAGGTTGGATTGTTTGATTGTCTGTCAATTTGTCCGAGAAGTTGTTTTTTGGAAGTTACATTGGATTTGCATGCAGCTCATGAAAATTTCACAAGGATAGGATACAAATGAACGGATTATTCAGTCAGATTATACAAATATAAATGTATAGAAGTATATATATATATTTTATGCAAATAAGCAATTAACCATTTTCCGTCTATTCAAACCCTATTCATTCAAACGTCCATTCTTTGATCCAGCTACAATATATATACATAACATAGCAATTCTACTCATCCTCTTTCCTGTTTTTGTTAAAGGGTATGGGTAGATAAAAGTCATTTTTCTGTCACTTTTGGGAAGAGGAGGGATGTAAGGATGATCTTGTCTTTGTTGAAGGACCGATCCGATTAAGATGACCCCAAGCTGTCAATAGGGCATATCAGTAAGTTTAGGGATAGAGCACGTAAGGGAGAGGGAGAACGAGAACAGTATCCAGGTCAACAAACCAGCAAGCATGTAAATAAGTTAAAAAGAAAAAAAAAAGATAAGAATACGTTTTTATCTTCAAACATCATTCGATTTTTTTTTTATTTCCAGCAACACTCTGTCTGATCTCCTCTCTCGATCCACATAAATATCCAGGCACCATTCTTTTTTTCTTCTCTTTTTTGCCATGTCTAACCTTTCTTCCTTATCCTCTTCTCTCTCAGAACCTATTCATTCTTCTACTCCGTCTTCTTCTTCATCAATTGCCGCTTCTAACAACATGGTCGGATCAATCTCCAACACCACCTTCCCCGCCAATGTTGGCATCCATGCCCTTGAGTTCTACTTCCCATCCAAGGTAAGCAGGTTACTACAGCCAAAGAGAACACATGCTACAGCCTCACAAATGGACATCTGCTACTACTGCTTTCATTGAGAGAAACAAAATACGAATTACAATGAAAAAGAGAGGAAGTAAAGAAAGAAAAATCAGTTGTCCTTCAATTCCCTTGTTTTGTGGGGATGACTTTTGCATTCAAGGAGCAGCAGCCATACGAATCAGATCTCATTTCACTTTTTTTTTCTTTCTTTTTTTTTTTTTTTTTTTTTTTTTTTTTTTGGTAACTCATTACATTTCTTGTCATTTCTCATCTTTTAGTATGTGGATCAAGCCGAGCTCGAACAGTTCGATGGTGTCTCGGCTGGGAAGTATACCATTGGTTTGGGTCAAACCAAGATGGCTGTTTGCGATGACCGCGAGGATGTCAACTCCATCTCATTGACAGGTAAGAAAACAAACAGAGCAGAGCTAAAAAAAAAAAAAAAAAAAAAAAAAGCTATGCTGTTCCGGTGGGAACTCAAAAACTATAATCTTCTTGAGAACAACTTCATGTGGGCGAATTATCTTCCTTGACATATTGGACAAGGATCAGAAAATATGATAGTCATAAGCCGTAGTCGTTATCGTATTGCATCATATGAAAACAACTTTGAATCGGCATAGAGCAACCAGAATGGCACAATGGCTCGACTTTTCATTACGTGGCTGCATGAGTAACCGTCGGAGGAAATCGAACACGAAAATATGAAAATATTCACATTCTGTTTAATATTATTTATTTCATTTTTTTCATCTCTATTCGTAGTTGTACAAAATTTGGTTGAGAAGCATAACATTTCATACAAGGATATTGGATATCTCGAGGTCGGTACAGAGTCCATCATCGACAAGAGCAAGTCGGTCAAGACTGTCCTCATGTCTCTCTTTGAAGAGTCTGGAAACTACGATGTCGAGGGTATCGATACTAAAAACGCCTGCTACGGAGGCACTGCCGGTGTCTTCAATGCTGTCAACTGGATCGAATCTTCCTCCTGGGATGGCCGCCTCGCTCTCGTTGTCGCTGCTGACATTGCCTCCTATGCTGAAGGCCCTGCTCGCCCCACCGGCGGTGCTGGAGCTGTTGCCGTTTTGATCGGTCCTAATGCCCCTATTGTCTTTGATCAGGGTGTTCGCGCTACCCATATGAACCACTTGTGGGACTTTTACAAGCCTGAACTCGCTAGCGAATACCCCACTGTCGATGGCCACTTTTCCAACACATGCTACATTCGCTCCGTTGACGCTTGCTACAGTCTGTTTACCAAGAAGTTTTCCAAGCGCCATAGCCCCAACCCTGACCAGCTTATCAAGAATGAAGATCTTGACTTTGTTGCCTTCCATGCTCCCAACTGTAAGTTGGTCCAAAAGGCCTATGGACGTCTTGCCTATAACGACATGCTTCAGGATCCTGAGAATGAGATGTATGCTTCCGTGAAGGAGTATGCCAAGTTTGGTCATTCTGAGGAGTCTTACTACGACAAGAACCTTGAGCGGGCTATGATGCAATTCACCAAAGCAGAGTATCAGAAGAAGGTTATCCCTTCAATCTACGCTGCCACCAACGTCGGTAACATGTACACAGCATCTGTTTGGGGATGTCTTTCGAGCTTGCTCTCAGCCACTCCTGATGAGAATATCTTGAACAAGCGTATTGGTGTATTCTCATACGGATCTGGATCTGCAGCCACGTTCTTCTCGCTAAAGGTCGTTGGTTCGACTGAGAAGTTCCGCGAGACTCTTGATATCAAGGCTCGTCTGGATAACCGTGTTAAGGTCACCCCTCAGATCTTTGCGGAGTTGTTGAAGCTGCGTGAGGAGACTGCCTTGCTTAAGGATTACAACCCCATTGGTGACATCTCCACACTTGCGAAGGGCACTTATTACCTGCAGCGCATTGATGAGAAGTTCCGCAGAACATATGGCCGCGCTTAAATCTCGTCTGTTTTTTATTTTCTAATCTCTCTTTTTATCTCTTTGTATTATACAATGTTCAAATAAACTTTCCTCTCTACTCTTTTTTCTTTTCGTTGTCAAGGAGTCGCAAAATGTAGAGGGCCTAAAATGAGTCATGGAAAAATCAAGCCGCAGCATGAGCTTTGTAGACTGCGGTCAAAATGGACCAAGATTGAGTACATGTTGTATCAGAAAGTCTCTGCAGACTCATCTTGTAATATAAATGTATATGTATATCATTAATGTTGTTTTGCAGGTTTGTTGAAGGGGCCTTCTCAGATGCAATAAATCATAAAGCATTAAAGATTTAAAGATCACCAATAGCCCCTTAAAAAATACAAAAAAAAAATTCTTATCCTGCACACATACCAGGCACAACTTGCAAAAAAAAACGATCCTCATTCGTTCAAACCCTTTTTTTTGTTTTGGTTATTCTTCCTTCCTCTTTCTTTCTTCCACAGTTTGTCTTTACCCACGAGCACAACAAACACTCCATTCATTCTCATGTGTAAGTTTTGCAAGCAATAAGGATGTTATCCATAATACACATTCATATTCGGATATACGCAAAGCAATTGAAAAGGCAACTGTGGGAGAATATCACAGAAAGTCTCCGCTACTTGAGTCAAACAAAAAAAAAAAAAAAAAAAAAAAAGCTGTTTCCAGAACCTAGAGAAAAAGAGCACTAGCTGAATGAACAAGCAACAAATGATGACCAATGCATGTTTGTTTCGAGACTTGATCTTGAGGAATGTGCTTGTCGACTGCCTCTGCCCATACGACGCGTTTGAGTCTAATTTTCTATTTTCCTTTCTCCCGAATATACAATTCACATCAAACATAATACAGCCGCTGAAGGCTCCACTGCTCCTCAGGCCGCTAAGGCTAACAAGATGGCTCCCAAAGCTGCTAAGAAGGAGGCTGCCTCCACTGGTGCTGTCCAGATTGGTATCGAGTACAAGAAGGATGTTGATTTCCCCAGATGGTATCAACAGGTAAATATGAAGTCTTGTCATCAAAGACAGAAACAAAGGGCTTTCTTGGATTCCAAGTTGATGATCATTTTTCTAATCATTTTTGCTCTGTGTTTATTCAATGAATGTTTGTGTTATACATTAGGTCGTCACTCGCTCTGAAATGCTTGAGTACTACGATGTCAGCGGTTGCTACATCTTGAGACCTTATGCCTACAGAGTTTGGCAGGAGATTCAGCGTACGTTTTTTTTTATTTATTTATTTATTTATTTTTTAAAAAAAAAGGCCAAACTCTCTTTATCCTTTTATATGATAATAGTGTAGACAAAAAGCTTATTTATATTATGATACCTTTGTTATCAATGCAATAGTCTGGTTCGATAGAGAGATTCAGGAGCTTGGCGTTGAGAACGCATACTTCCCAATGTTTGTCCCTGCCAAGAACTTGGAAAAGGAGAAGGATCACGTCGAGGGCTTCGCCGCTGAGGTTGCTTGGGTCACTAAGGCGTATGTTTATTTTAATTTTATATTCTTTGCCATTGGAGCTTTTATTAAGGCGAAACTTGCATCAAGTGCTTGGACATCAAAAAAAGCGGGCATTATATTAATTCGCTCTCGTTTTTCATTTACCTTTGGCTTCTTTGTTTTACATGGTATAATAGTGGAAACAGCAATCTTGAGGAACCCTTGGCTGTCCGTCCTACCTCTGAGACTGTCATGTACCCCTACTATGCCAAATGGATTCGCTCTCACAGAGATCTCCCTCTTCGCTTAAATCAGTGGTGCAACGTTGTTCGCTGGGAGTTCAAAAATCCTCGTAAGGAGTCGTTGTTCATATATCAAAGCAAGGTATATTTAAATATAAGATGTAATCAAATCGTTTCTGACCCTTTTCTCCATATGTTTTAAAAACAATTATTATAGAACCTTTCCTCCGCACTCGTGAATTCTTGTGGCAGGAGGGTCACACTGCTTTTGCTACCAAAGAGGAGGCTGACAGGGAGGTTTATCAGATTTTGGATCTGTATCGCCAAGTTTATGAGGATCTTCTTGCTGTTCCCGTCATCAAGGGAATCAAATCCGAGAATGAAAAGTTTGCTGGAGGATTGTATACTACCACCATTGAGGGCTTTGTTCCCACTACTGGACGCGGTATTCAGGCTGCCACCTCCCACTGCTTGGGTCAGAATTTTGCAAAGATGTTTGGTATCTCTTTTGAGGATCCCCAGGGACCTCTTCCCAACGGCGAGGCTAGACCCGCTCTTCATGCCTGGCAGAACTCTTGGGGTTTGACCACCCGTAGCTTGGGCGTTATGATCATGGTCCACGGAGACGATAAGGGCTTGGTCTTGCCTCCCCGTGTTGCCTCAATCCAGGTTGTTGTCATCCCTTGCGGTATCAACGCCAAGACTACAGACGAAGATAAGGCTGCTATTGAGGAGCGCATCGGAGATATCCTTAAGCAGCTCAAGAAGGCTGGAATCCGTGCCAAAGCTGATGACCGTACCACCTACTCGGTCGGTTACAAGTTCAACCACTGGGAACTCCGTGGTGTCCCTGTTCGTCTCGAAGTTGGACCTAAGGATGTCAAGAATAACCAGGCTTTGGCTGCCCGCCGTGATAATGGTGAGAAGGTTACTATTCAGCATGCCGAGCTCGTCAAGGAGGTTCGTGAGTTGCTTGATGATGTCCAGAGCAACCTGTTCAAACGTGCAAAGGAGACCCGCGACGCCAACCTGGCCTATGTAGATGACTGGAAGGACTTTGTCCCTGCTTTGGACGACAAGAAGATGTGTATGATTCCTTGGTGCGAGGAGCCAGCTTGTGAAGATGAGATCAAGGAGAAGAGTAAAAGCACTGGCGTTGCTACGACGGAGGTTCAGGACGAGAAGGCCCCTTCGATGGGTGCTAAATCGCTCTGCATCCCTTTGGAGCAGCCCCAGGATAGACCTATTGTTGCTGGAGAGACCAAATGTGTCTCTTGTGGAAAGGATGCTAAGCGCTGGGCACTGTTTGGACGTAGCTACTAAAAAAAAAAAAAAAATAAAAAAAAATAGAGATTTGATGCGTCTTGAGAAATATATAGTTCAGATCTGAAATGCAAATAAAAAATAAAAATAAAAAAAAAAAGTTTTTTCAAGCTAAAGCCATGGAATAATTTGTTCCGCATATTACATGTTTGATTGCAAAGATATTTGTTTTTGGCAAAAATGCAAGTATGCTTTAATACGTTGATTGGAAACGGAGAGAGTAGACTGTAGCTTTTTTTTTCCGATCATGGTTGATGTGTGTACAAATTGTGCGAGTTTTAGTTGGGCCACAACAATTGCCTAGAGTTTGCCTGCAAACCTAGCAAGGTTGAAGATGTGTAATGTACTTCGAAGCGAGACTCGTAATCGTCGACCAAGGTGTTGAAGAGTGTTAGAGCATTCCATAGCTGATTAAAGTCGAGGGAGTGACATCTCAGGACTGCAGATGCAGCAGTCATATTGGAGTACGTTGGTCGAACAGAGACTGTTGGTAAAGTAGGCGATGAAATCGGATCTGAAGATGATGAGGAAGAGGCTGAGGAGATCATGCGATTGAAAGGATCTTGAGCTTGATCGGTCCAATAACCTAAAATGTCGATGTTGATACCTCCTCCCATAGCAGCACCAAAGAGATCTTGGGTAGCATTGGAGAGCATTTTCCGGAATATCATGATCGAGAGTTTTTGGATAAAAGAAGGTTTCCTCTTTGAGGTGTTTGTTACCGCTGCATCTGCCTGTAATTCCATTTCACTGTAAGGTTCAAAATAGGAAGAGAAGTTGGTTGGATTTTTTTTTTATTTCTGTTCACTCAATTGCAAGATTATTATTAGAAAAATACAAGTAGCGTGGTGTGTCTTACATTGTCAAATAGATATAGTAATTTTCAGATGGAGTGTCGCATAGTCTAGTCAGTATTGTAGGTTGTTGTTTCTTGGACTTTTGTTGTGCTGATATCGATGTACCAGTAGAATCTATATCCATACTTTGATCCTGATCCATTTGTTCTATTTTTTTTTCCTGGATCGCGTCCTTTATCGCTTGACTACGTGATATGAATATACAATAAGGAGTGGAGGAGGGTATAAAGAGAAAGAGAGAAGGAAGAAGGAGAGAAAGAGGCATTTTACGCAGATTGTGACTGTGATCTTCATTGTATACATTTTGATTTTTTTTTTTTTTCCTTCTCTCCCATGAGAGTCTACGCCTCCACCTCTTATTTTTTTTTTACTGGACCTGCATCATCTCTGACATCTTTCTTTTTATTTGTTTCTTTCACTTCGATTATCCCCATTCATTGCTCTGGATCTTCAACAACTTGCCCAGCTTCTAACTTGTGTTTTTTATTTTATTCATCTTTTGTTCCATATCAATATACATACACATACACATACACATACACATACACAAACGGATAAAGATTTAAACAATGGAACAATCAAACACTAATATTTCGCTGGTACCTCAAGCACCCAAGGTGCCAAAGACAGTGACGGAAAAAGAGAACACTCGTCGTCTAATTGTTGTTTTGGAGTCAGCCTGTCTGGAGACATACAAGGTTGGCAAGGACAAGGATGCTCGTTATCAGCTGCTTAACTGTGATGATCACCAAGGGATCCTCAAGAAGATGGGCAAGGAGGTGACTGATGCTCGTCCTGATATCACTCATCAGGTAAAATACATGCGAAAAAAAAAAAAAAAAAAAAAAAAAAAAGAAAAGGGGGAAAAGCAATGAACAGTAGTGCAATTGTTCCTGATAAAAGGACGATCTGCTTCTTTTTTTTTAAAAAAAAAATCTTTTTATTACTGTTATTATTATTGCTATTATTATTGTCATTATCTTTTCCAAAGGAAGAGAGAGGGAGAAGAGGATATTTGATTTCCCATGAGACAATTGGAAGTCTCCCCCGATTTCACTTGTCTGTATACTCTGACTTTGATCCTTTTCCTCACGACTGTACTTGAATCGATCGCATCAATGACACCAATAAGTGAATGTAATACCTTTATGCTGCTCTTCTTTTTTTATTTTTTTTATTTTTTTGTCATTTTTCAAACAACGACTATTACTTTTGCTGGCTGTGGGAATTTTTTTTTTTTTTTTTTTTTTTTTTTTTTTTTGAAACTATTCTTTGTCATCCATTGCTGGTTACATCTTTGCTCTTTCTTTTTTCCTTTCTTTTCTTTTCTTTCTTTTATTGCACCATCATGTTATAATTTCCATTATACTATACGCCTAATCTAGGATCTAAAGTAAAAGAGATATCCTAAAAAAAAAAAAAGAGAGAGGGAAAGGCCTTGAAACGAAGGTGTCAATAAGGCCATGGTGTATGCACATTGTCTGCATGGTTGGTGTGACAAAGCAAAAAGCCACTGTGGCGTCTTATTGATGATTGACTTGTTATTACAGTGTTTGCTCACTTTATTGGATAGTCCCTTGAATAAGGCCGGTCTTCTTCAGGTCTACATCCATACTGCCAAGAATGTCCTAATCGAGGTGAATCCTCACGTCCGTATCCCAAGAACGTTCAAGCGTTTCTCTGGACTCATGGGTATGTTTTTATTTCTAGTAAACAAAGCCTTCCCTGATTCTTTCATGATCATGATTATATGGTTGCTCTATTAGGACCTCATCTGATAAACCTATCTTCTTTCCTCTACCACGCGACATTGTACTGTAGTTCAATTGCTGCACAAATTGTCTATTCGCTCTGTCAACGGATCGGAAAAATTACTTCGTGTCATCAAGAACCCTATCACGGATCACCTTCCTACAAAGTGCCTGAAGCTCGGTAAGCAAGATTGAAATCGCTTTTTTCAAAAGGATTTTGTCTTGTAATTTCGATAAATGTTAAAAGAAGACATGGTATGAGTGGTTTCTAACATTGTTATTGATTGAAATGGTCTAATCTATTGAAAATCACAGCTTTTTCGTACGATGCCCCAGTGGTCGCTTTGAAGGATTTCCTCCCTACTATTCCAGAGGATTATTCGATCTGCGTCGCTATTGGTGCCATGGCTCATGGAGAGGACAACTTTGCTGATCATTACGTCGACAAGAAGATTGGAGTATCAGGATACCCTCTTTCTGCATCTGTTGCTTGCGGAAAACTCTGCTGTAGCGTTGAAGATCTTTGGGGTATTGTCTAGGGCTAGAGCTTCTTTGTGTGTGTAGTGATGATGAGAGTGATTCGAGTCTTCGTTCGAGGTTAGGGTTCAAGATCAATGACAGGATCAGAGAACATGAACTTGACGCGGATATGATTGGGGATCATTTTTGCTCTTATTGATTTGCTATATTCTTTTTTTTTTTTTTTTTTTTTTTTTTTTGCATCGTTGTTGTCGTTGTTACTTTATATATTATTATTCTTTCTTTCTTTTTTCAATTGTTTTGATATGTTCTTCTCTGCATCCACATTGCAATGTACAGTTATATTTTCAACAAATGTCATTATCACCCTCTCTCTTCTCTCTCGCTTTCCCCCTTTCGTTTTCCTTATTTTTTTATTTTATTTTTGCATAATTCACTATTCAAAGACACCGAAACGCTCACAAACCACCCTCTCCATTGATGGGTCAAACTTCGCATTCAACTCGGAGGACCTATTTTCATTTTTGTTTTTCTCTCTTACCTCTCCCACTCCTCTGTTGCATGCATGTATGTCCCTTGGCAGAAATGTAGAACAAATACATATAATAAAAAAAATAAAAAAAAATAAAAAAAATATTTTTTTTTTTTTTTTTTTTTTTTTTCAAAAAGATGGCAAAAGATATTGAACAATAGGGATAGCGATGATGTCAAAGATGTCCTGAAAGATATTTCTTTGAGACACTTGAAGTCAAAGCGAATCGAAGCAAAGCAAAGCAAAGCAAATTAAAAGAAATCCCTGGTTCATGTATCGTCTCCATGTTTTATGCTTTCTGCTTATTTCACTCGAACTTGAATTGGAAAACGATCTCGGCAATTAAACAATGCAAATCAATGTGAGGGATAGTTTGAAAGTTGATTGCATGAGCAAAAGCAATACGAAATTCCAGCGTACTGTGGAATTTACGTGGCCTCGACATGCTTTTTGGCCTTGGTTTTGTTTGATCAACAAAATGTAAATATTAAACAGATCAGAAAGGTTGTACGAGTGCATAAGCACGACTTAAAGTTAAGCTAGACAGAAAGGTACAAATGGTCTAACGTAATGGATTGAATTGGATATGCGATTGGTCTAAAAGGGGTGTCGCATGGCCATACCATGCATGGTGTCTTTTATGATCCTTGTCGAGTTACATGTGTGCTATGCAGATAAAATAAAACTAAGGAAAATCATCTCCCTGTCTTCCTTATCCTCCAACTCCCCTTTTTACCCTTCCGCTCTGAACTTCTCCTCATTCTCTCCCACAATTTCTTTGTCCTCCCTCTCTCTTTGCATTGTCCTACACCCTGACTGTGTCACTTTGTCCCTTGTCCTGTGTGCGCAAATAAGCCTGTTCTTTTTTTTTTTTTTTTTTTTTTTTGTACCTGAATTTGCATCCTTATTTTTTTGCAATTCATTCACACATCAAATTTCAATTGTGTTTGCATCGAGTCTTTTCTTCATTCGTTACCCCATTTCAAATCAATCAATCATCTCTTTCTCTTTCTCTTTCTCTTTCTCTTTCTCGTCTTATTCTTTTCTTCCTTGCTGTATGTCCATATCCGTTATCCTCCATTCCTCCCCCTTTTTTTTTATTACTTTTTGCTCTCTTTGTTGGCACGCAACGCTCAATTGACCGCCATTTCGACCAAAGTCACTTGTTCAGTCTTGGCTCATAACTTTTAATACATCCTGGACTACAAGTGATCATATCTGACCTAATCTGGACCTAATCTGACTTGATTTGACCCGACTTGATCCTGCTCTCTTGCTAAAAGTGAGGGGGTTTGGCATTTCAAAAGATGGTGGTGCATCCTCGATTGGTGGGTGTACTCCTACGAGGACGGTCTAATTGGAAAGCAGTGGTGGAGACTGATATCTTTGTGCTTCAGCATCATCCACGTCAGGAGAATAATCCATACAGGATCATTACCCGAGGATTCCCTCATTACCGAGGCATGTTTATACATTTATAAATATATATATTTGTTTTTTTAAAAGTGAAAATATTAATTGCAAGAAAAGGGAGAATAAAAATAAAGATTAAATATAATTTATAATTCATAATTTATTTATTTATTTTTTATTTTTATTTTTATAATTCACCAGTGGCGGAAGGGGACTCAATTGAGCTTCTAAAGGAAGAACTGGACCATCTGTCACAGAGTGCACGCGTTGTCATCCAAGGCAAGATCACATCCAAGAAAATCGTAACCTGGCTCAAGGGAACCAGCACCCCGGTAAAAACAGCTTTTTTTTTTTTTTTTTTTTGTCTTTCAAAATGCCTTTTTTTTTTTTTTTTACTAATAACATCTGTTTTTTTCTTTCTTATTAGAACGCTCTCTCTCCACCAGACATCGATCTATTGAATCAAGAGCAAGATGATGATGATGAAGAGTTCCATGATGAGGACGGATACCTCTCTGGTTCTGATTTATCCATGTTCTCGGATGAAGAGGATACACCTATAACAGACAGTTTTAAGCTTGGGGTTGCTGGGCGCTTGTTGCGAAAGGCCATTTCATTAGAGGATGTTAAAAAGCGCTCCTCTACTACTAAACCCCACCGACATAGTCATCAACACCAACGTTCTCGTCACCAACATAGTACATTGTTGACAAATGATCTTCCAGAAAGACCTGGATCTTCAGCATCCGCTTCATTCCTCTCTGTTCCCTCTGGCTCCCTTCCATCGTCATCAACAGCAGCGACATCACATCAGTTTCAATATCATCAGCGCATGCAACAACAACAGCGACTACAACAACAACAACTTCAGCAATCCCAAAGCCGATCGCACCCACAGAATCGGTCACAACACCAATATTCATTAAAACCACCGTACGAGCTTGATTACCTTCATAAAGATTACCACCGTCCGTCTACAATGTCACAACAACGTCAACAAGAAGACAACTATACCCTTTATACCCTTGATCCTGTAGATCGTCACCAGCATCAGCAGCATGGAGACCAAAGTATATATCCTAATAGTAATCAACATACTACAACATGGACGCAGTCGCCCGACAAGGAGGATGTACAGATGTTCCCTTTCCTCAACCTTGGCAGACGCAGCAATGGCGGTAGTCGAGATTCCGATTCCTTTCATCGATCAACACATGATGGAGGAGTATTTGAGCCCCCTGTCGCCACTGTGCCATCCGATAAGGATGAACAGCAACAACAACAACAACACCAGCAGCAGCAGCAAGCAAATGGAGATGGGTCGACTAGGAATACCAGTGGATCGTTCGGATGGTCTAGTGCGCCTTTAATCTTGAATACTATTATAAGCTGGATAGAAGGTCCTCCAGGACTCTTGGCTGTAGCAGGAGCAGGAGGAGCTAACAGCAATGGCTCTGGTGGTGGGCCTAATACAGGAACCAAGAAGAGTGAGAAGCCAAACTCAATCCTGGAAATCCCACTTCAGTTCATTGCATTACTGACTTATCCAGAGCCGGATCCACGGAATGGCAATAAAGTGACCCTTGCAAGTAAGTTTATGACTAAGATTTTTTTTTTTTTTTTTTTTTTTTTCTTAAAAAAAAAAGGTTGGGTATTGACTTTTGATCATCTTCGATGATTTTGATCGATTAGTGGTCCGTGAGACAGCATTTGTAAAACAGCGTCGCAAGACTCTGTTGATGCTGACCGCATACACACTGCTAGTACGGTATTGCAGTTTTGACTTTTTCTTAGTTCTCTTGTTTGCCAGTAATTGTGGGATGCTCTTCCTGATGAAGAACTCTGGTCGGATGAACGTCAACATGGCCAAGAGAGCTGTCAATCAGCGCGTAGGCTGGGCTAAACAATGGGCAGGCGGTATTTTTCGACGCGGAGGGGGAGGAGGAGGAGGGACACCAGGAATCAGTAATACCAATAACCATGTCAATAATGGAGGAACTAATCATCATCAGCAGAATAACAGTATTAACACCAATACCAATGGTGATGTTACAGCCATGCAGCAGCAACAGGAACAACAGCAGTGTGGCATGTCGTACTTTTCAGCAAGTGCAACTTCAAGCAAATCCACATCAATGCTTTCTTCTACCTTGGCAACAGGTTCTGGCACCGGCTCAGGCCCTGCTGGCGGTGATAAAAGTGAGAGTGCACAAGAGGAAAGTCCCCAACAATTCATCAAGCGGTATGGTCTATTCGGAAAACGAAAAGCTTTGAATATGATCAATTCCGCTCCTACGACTCCTTCCGGCGGCATTCCAGCCCCTACAGTACCCTCTACACTCTCTGCAATCCTTGGTAGCTCGTCTCTATCAAGTGATGGAGCAACGGTAGCGCGAGGAGCAGGGGTAGTGGTAGGCGATGATGCCTCGATCATGACGGGTCGGACCCAACGACGAGGGTTTTTCAAGCGAAACGCCACACCAACGGCACTAGCATCAACACTTACACTGGCTAGTAGATCAGCTACAGCGCCGCCTGCTGCAATAGCGACAGCAATGAGCGGTCCTTCAACTGGAACTGGTACTACTTTGCCCTCGAAGCCACCAGCAATTGTGTTAGGGTCTGCATCTTCATTTCACTCGTCTATTTTTACATCTCGATTGGTCGGAGGCAGCAGCAGCAACAGTCCCACTATCGTACCGACATCTACCTCAGCTCTGACTCCAGTGACTAATGTCTTACAGTCGCAGCTTCAGTCCTTGCCACCACGCTCTCCTAGCCCTAATACGGTTCGAAGAGACTTTTCATGGTCGAGACCTTGGAGCTCGACTCCCCTGCCACCATCACTAGCGCCAATGCCGACGCCTACGGCAGCTTTATTGCAGAAGCAACTCGTTGACTCTCCTTTATCTGATTCTACCTGGGAGTCCCCATCTCCAAAATCTATGCCCGTTGTCACCTCAGATTCAACCCCAGCAACAGCAGCAGCGGCAGTAACAGCCCCGGCTTCACCTTTACAGCAGACACAGACACAGACACAGACACAAACAAACCGATCAATTGTTTCAATTAATCCACGTCTATTTCTGCCTGGATTCTCTCTCAAGCAGCAGAATCAACAGCACCAGAAGCAGCAGCAGCCAGAACGGCAACAACTGTTGGCAACAACTCCCCTTACTAAACTGATGACGGCAACCATGACTACAGAGCCAGCCAGAGATACAGATACGGCTGTAGCTACAACTACAGCCACAGTTACATTTGCGACCTCATCTTCAATGGAAGAAGGTGCCACTACACCCATTTCACCGCAGCCCTTAAATGTAACAATTTTGTCGTCACCAACCTCTATACTTCATGAAAGAGAAGGAGGGGAAGAGAATGAACCTGATCAACTGGGCTTGATGACGCCAAACGAGAGTGGTGATGATATCATGTTTCATGAACGCATTCATGGCATCCAAAGAAGAAGAGATGGAAGAGTAGAAGGAGAAGGAGTAGGTGTGGAGTCTACGGAGGATGAGGTAGTGGAGGCTGCTGTAGATGTAGAAATGCTGGGACATGTGATATCAACAGATAGTTCTAGGTATCTGTCCAGGTACATGTCTTCACCTGAGACATTATCACTTCCGTCTATGCCATCGTGTCAACAACGATCCCAATCGCAGTCGCAGCTACAGTCAAAAGAAGAGACCTTATTGGGATTAGACCACACATCTAGATCTACAGCAGTAACAGAACCAGAGATAGAAGGGTTGTTGTTATTGGATCGAGAAGCGTAAAAAGGAGTAAGGAGAAAATAAAATATATATACAATATACAGATTATCATTTTTTACTTTAAAGGGGATGAGATGATCAAAATATTTCTTGTTTTGGAAGTCAACTGTAGTCGTACAGGATGAATGGAACAGGTTTTACAGTTGGAGAGGGCGTCATACTGATGTATGATAGATTTATACATGTATAAATAATATACACAAAAGTAGATAATCTGGACTATCTAGTTGCCTTGTTGGCTCCCTTCACGACGTACATGTACATTCTTGGATGACATGCATAAGACGCATAAACTCAATTAACACGCTTAGTAGCCTTTGACACGGACAAACATTGGGGTTTTTTAAATATAGAACATGGATATAAAAAGCGTGTAGCTAACATGTTGTCATTTTTAGTCTGTGGATGTTGGATAATGATGGACACCCCCTTGGCCTTGTTGCCCGCCCAAGGCCATTGTACATGTACATGTTTATTATACCCATGTAGAGTCGTGTATACTTGTTTACAATCGATTAACGGACGAATGACAGGGAAAAAAAAAAAAAAAAAAAAAAAAAAAGAGAGGAAAAGGCTGCTTTTATTTCTGAGCCCATGTGTACACTTTTCATTGACTATGAAGCATTCCAGGGCTTTCTTGTGTATATGTTTGTGCTTTGCCCAAAGGCTCTCCTTCAGAGATCTCTATCGCCTTTTTCTTTTTCCTTGTGACATGATTATTAAAAGATGGTGTAGAAATGAGCTGCTTCACTACAAGCTTATTCGTTGTTGGTTCATCGCCCTTTAAAAGAAAAAAAAAAAAAAATAGAATCCTTTTATTCTTCCTTTCACTCTTTTTTTCTTTTATTTCATTGTCTTTATTCTTTATTTATTTATTTGTACTTTACATTTATTTATTTATTTTTTTATTTATTTTTTTTTTTTTTTATTTCTTTCTTTCTCTTTCTCTCAATTAAAAAATAAAAAAAATAAAAAATGTCACAACCAACGACGATCCATGAGCAGAGGAGACCAGCAGTGATAATTGTAGGTGCAGGCATTGGGGGTCTATTGCTTGCTATATTCTCTGAGCAGATCAATATTGAGTACCATATCTTTGAAAGAGCATCTCAATTACGATCCTTTGGTAAGCGTTTTTCATTTTCATTCCTCTCCCGATCTCTTCCTTTTATATATATATCTATGCTTACTCTTTTCCCTTTTCTTTTTACATAAATAAACAAACAAACAAAAAAAAAAAAAAAAAAAAAAAAAAAAAGGATCTGCTATGGCTTTAGGACCCAATATTCTTCCAATGTTTGAACAGTTAGGCATGTTAGACGAGATCAGGAATATTTCTGTGCCGGTGACTAAAGTCTCTATCCTAAATGGCAATATGAAAAAACTGGCCACTATGGAGCTTTTGGGTGAGAAGGAGTAATGCATTTTATATTTTTATACAAATACGTATATTACATTATATGTGGTCTATATCTTTGTTGCTTCTGAACAAGCCGCATTCAGTTGATAATATTTCTTTCTTTCTTTGGGAAAACAAAAACAAAAGGACTGGATATGACAATCTGTTGTTTTCAAGACCAAAGCTTTACGAGTTGCTTTACAGACGAGTCCCTGCCGAAAAGATCAGTCTAAACAAAAAAGTTCTTCGGTTTGAAGAAAAAACTGAAGGAGGACTAAGCAGGGTGGCTATCTATTGCTCGGACAATACAGTCTTTGAAGGCGATCTCCTTGTGGGTGCTGATGGTGCCTACAGTGCCGTCCGTCAATGCCTCTACAAACATTTGGATGAAACCTTGGGGATCCTCCCAAAAGAGGACCGTGAGAGCTTTTCGATCGGGTATGTCAGCATGCTCGGGACGACAAATCCTCAAGATCCTGAAAAGTATCCTCAGTTGAAAGAACGGCATGCGCAGTATGGTCGAGTCCTGGGTGGGAATAGAAGAGGGGTAAAGTATTAGAAAGGAAGAGAAAAATATTGGTTCTACAAATGCGTACAATTCATTTTCCAATATGATTAATAATATCATCTCCTGTCCTTTGACTCTTTTTTTTTTTTTTTTTTTTTTTTTTTTTTCCACCGATTTTTTCTCTTATCTGAAATAGTGGAGTGCGGTCAATGTGGCGGGCCACCAGATCTGTTGGGCATTGAATATTCAACTTTCAGAAGAAGAAGCCAAGGACCAGCAGTTCCGGAACTCAGAGTGGGGTCCAGAAGCCAATGAAGCCATGATCCGAGAATTTCAAGATTTGCCGTGTCCTTGGGGAGGCAAGATGAAAGATCTTATTGATGCTACACCCAAGGACTTGATCTCAAAGATATTTCTGGAAGAGAAAGTCTTTTCGACCTGGTATTATGGACGAACAGTCCTTATCGGCGATGGTAAGCAGTTTCTAGTTGGCTTTTTTCTTTTTTCTTTTTTCTTTTTTCTTATTTCTTTGTCTTCAAGAAGTGCTATTTTCAAATGGTTCAGAAAAAAAGCAGCTCTTCAAACAGCAAAAAAGAAACTCATATATTGCCTTTTCTCCCACATAACCTTCCATAAGCTTGCCACAAGATGCTTCCCGGTGCAGGTCAAGGTAACTGTAGTGAGGATGCTATATACTTTGGGGCATGAATGCTACGAATGGCAAGAAAACAAAAGAAAAAGCTTATTAACAACCGACAATCTCTTAAACTGTTTAGGTGCAGTGAATGCAATGCAGGATGCAGTTGTGTTGGCTAACTGTCTGTACAATATGACAGACAACTCCTCCAAAAGCATCCAAACTGCTTTTGAAGAGTACTATGCACAACGATACCATCGTGCGCACGCTCAGTTCATCACCAGTAATGGAATGTCTAAAATTATGTCTGGCCAGGTATTTTTTTTTTTTTTTTTTTTTTTTTTTTTTTTTTTTCTCGGAATGATTTCTTTCAAGTATTATAATATCAGTTTTCTAACTGATGGATTTTTTATTTTATTTTTTTTTATTTTTTTTAAATTTATTACTATCTCCATTAATAATGTCTACCAGACATTGGCTGAACGAATGCTCCGAAAGACAATCCTGAATTATACTCCTAATTGGATCCAACAGCAGTATATTGCCAAGAGTTTTGAATATCGACCGCAAATTGCATGGTTGCCACTCGTCAAGAATCGCGGCACCACGCGCGTCCTTCCACAGGAAGGGAAGCGGTCTGTAGAATGATTAAATAGTTAAATAAAAGACAAAGAAAAGAAAAGAAAAAAAAGAAAAAGAAAAGAAATGGGAAGAGAAGAGGAGAGAAGAAAAAGACAATAACATATTATTGAAAAAGGAGGGAGGGGAGAGCATTTTGTGTATGTATTCTGATTCCTTACTTTCTACTTTGGTATAATGAGCCTTCCCGATCATCGACCCGAAGGAAAAAGCTGTTTCTTAGAAGGATTCTATGCATATGGACTAATATAGCTTGAGGGCGAAAAATCCGTAGTTTTGATACTAAACAAGTTTCAAGCTGAGGATCTGCCATTTAGCAGACCTGTTCAAGATAAATCGTGGCTAGTGATATTCGGGAAACGTTTCAGCATTAGTAAGGATCGATGCAGATGAAGCATTTCTGCACCGAGTAACCTTAGCTGGGGCATTGTGCCTAAAAAGGTTCTTGAGATGTAGAATAAGGCCATCTCTATTACTACAAGCGCGATGATATCGTTATCATCGCCAAGTAGGTGTCCATTAGAAGGCTTATTCCTAAGGTTCATGTCCTCCACGCCAGGCTGTATATTGATGGTACAGTTTTATTCTTGTCGGTCTATTATCATTGAATATACTATGCAACTGAAGGAATTCAGAAGCTAAAGGGTATATACCTTCCTCACAGATCAAGCGGCCATCCAAGTATCTGATGCTTGGCCAACTGCTCACAATTCACGTCGCATCCTCAAGTTGCATTCGCTGCCGATCATCCCTGACCAACACTTTTGAGAAGCCACATGAGTTTCCAGATGACCAGATCAACACTGACGCAAAGAAACATTCGCTTGCTCCTGAACGCCTTTCCCGACCTCAATCACTAAAGACACTGTATGGATATAGTTTAATTAAGCTACTCAGATATGATATTATCACTTTTTTCAAGGGAGCAACAAAAAAAATATATAGATATATTAAAGATAGGTTTATCTTGTATACAAGGCGTATAAAAAAAAAAAAAAAAAAAAAAAAAACGGCTAACGTGCAAATGGGAGTAAATAGGTTTTAAAGAGTTTGGCCAATGGGATACATTTCTGAAATGCTGTGTAGAGAAAAGTGGGACAGGTTCAAAATGACTCTGGATTCTTGCTTCCTTCCTGCATGTGAGCAGCTAGGATTAGGGCTGTTGGGGCTAATTGGATGAATCTCCTAGCTTTGTCCCTTCAGTGGGTATGATGCTGAAGTGAAGCTTCGTTTTTTGTTAGTTTGTTTTGGGTTTGTGGGACGGTTGGATTAATAGACAGTCTGTTCAGTATGCTCCAGTTGGTTTGTTAAAACGAACTCAACGTGATTGCTCATCTTGAATGAGATGAATGAACCCATGTGAGCCCTTTCCATTGGTTCATTCCGTTTAACATTTACTTCATTCATCTCTGTTCTCATTCTCTTACAAGAAAGTTGTCGAAATAATAATAATAATAATAATAATAATAATAATAAAAAATAATAAATACATGGATACTCAGCAAATCCAAAACAGAGCTCAATCGCAGCCCTCGGTCATCATCGTCGGTGCAGGCCTTGGTGGATTGCTACTCGGTGCATTATTGGAGAGGATTGATGTTCCCTACCAGATCTTTGAGCGAGCAAGAGAGATCCGACCACTTGGTATGGAAAGATCCAATTGATGGCAATTCACAAGTTTTTGGGAGATTCCTGAAAGTTGCTTCGCCCTCTTGAGTCTGATCTTTTATTTTTTATTAATGTTCTTGTAGGAGCTGCAATTACTCTTGGTGCAACCATTCTTCCAGTCTTTGAGCAACTTGGCTTGCTTGAAGAACTTCAGAGTATTTCATTGCCGCTCCAATCTGCTGTACTCTATAATGCAGATATGAAAGCGATTGGAGCCATGTCAGGCAAAGCACAAAAGGCTGCGTAAGTATCCTTTTTTTTTTTTTTTTTTTCTCTAAAAAAAAAGAAGTTTTCAGCTAACCTTTCATCATCAATCTGTCTTTGCGTTAGTGTTGGGTATGATAATATCCTGTTTGAACGGCCTAAACTATACGATATCTTGCTACGACAGGTTCCTGCACACAAGATTCATCTCGGCAAAAAAGTATTACGGATTGAAGAGGAAGAAGGACGAGTGATGATCCATTGCTCCGATAACACAAGATATGATGGTGATATCCTTGTCGGAGCCGATGGAGCCTATAGCAGTGTTCGGCAAAGCCTCTTCAAGAATATATTGGCGTTCAGTAGTCGTGACAGTCTTGAAGGCAGTGGTCATCGTAAAGGAGGTAGTAGTAGCCATAGTAACCAACCATCGTTGCCAAAGTCCGATCAGGAGAGTCTTTCGATCGGATATGTCAGTCTAGTGGGTGTAACGACCCCTCAAGACCCTGAAAAGTACCCACAGCTGAAGGAGAGTTTCGCACATTTTTCACAAGTCTTGGGCAAGGATAACCGCAGCGTAATAGGCAGAGAAATGATGATAAGGTCTTTACAGGAGGCGAATGTTGACTGTAGGATCTTTGGTTCTGACTCTTTTTTTTTTTTTTTTTTTTTTTTTTCACTTTGATAATAATCCTATTTCAGTGGGGTGTCCGTAGTGTGGCGGACTACCGAGTTTGCTGGCTAGTCAGTATTCAACTCTCCGAAACAGAAGCTAAACCCTACAATTTCGAAATTCGGGATGGGGACCTGAGGCGAACGAGTCGATGATCAAGGAGTTTCGAAATTTACGCAATCCTTGGGGGGGTACCATGGGAGAGATCTTTGATGCCACACCTCCGGAGCGGATTTCAAAGGTGTTCCTTGAGGAGAAGCTGTTTAAGACATGGTACTATGGCCGCACTGTGTTGATTGGCGATGGTAAGGGGGATAGGAGCCATGGATTTTTGAATTTTAATTTTCATATATAATACGTTATATGTAAATATCTGTTCAACTTGTTGATATCCTTTTCTTCTTTTTATCCTATAAACATGCATGCATGGATTAGCTTGCCACAAGATGCTCCCTGCAGCAGGCGTAGGTAAAGACCTTGTTGGATTATATTCAGAACCTTTTTGCCAATTTATATTTGCATGGGCTGAATGGTTACAAACATCTTTTTTTGATATCCTGATTCGTAGGCGCTGTGAATGCAATGCAAGACGTTGTGGTATTGGCAAACTGTCTGTATAGTATGAATAGTTCGACGCAAGAAGACATCACTGCATTGTTCCAGGAATATTACAAACAGCGATTTCATCGGGCAGCTAACGAGATTGAGCGAAGCAAGGCCATGGCCAAGATGATAGCTGGACAGGTATACAAAAAGAAAAAAGAAAAAAGAAAAAAGAAAAAAGAAAAAAGAAAAAAGAAAAAAAAAGTGTTAAGCATGTTGACGAAACTTCGTTTAGTTATTCACTTTATTTTTTATTTTTTTATTTTTTTTTTATGACTGAGCAGACTTGGCTCGAGAGAGTTGTCCGACATGTGTTGCTCAATTATCTTCCAAACTGGTTACAACAACAAATTTCAACCAAGAATTTCGAGTATCGTCCTCAAATCGCATGGCTCCCTTTGGTACCGCACCGCGGATTAGGACGAGTATTACCACAAGAAGGCCCAAGAAGACCTAGACCTGGATTTCACTTACCACAGCAGTCCATAGCTCAAACAGTCTAATCGAAAAGGATATTAAACAGACTGATAACCCCCATCATCTATTTGCCTCTACCTCCTCTGCACGTAATACCTAGACTCTGTTCCACACAGCACCCATTAATGCCGTTATATATAATATCATATGTAGCTTTTGAAAATATTATTAATAATGTTACAGATCTGCATGATAAAGGATTTCTTCTGTTGCTTTCAGGTTTTTCCTTGGCGTATGGATGCAATGAGTGGTTTGTGGTGGGTGAAGCACAATCTACTTTGTACTCCTTGTGTTCCCATTTATTTCATGCAATTGCTTGTGTCTTATTATCTTATTATACACAAGGTTGGGCAATCCAATGGTGGTTATTGATATTTGTAAACTGTCTAAGTACTTAAGAAGGAATGTCAACCCCCTTTGTTTTCATATTCTTCATCTCATTCTTCATTCTTCATTCTTCATTCGTTTTTTTTTTTTTTCTTAAATACCAAAATTTCCTTGAAGATAAAAAAAAGAGTGAAAGAGACCATGACAGATCAAGCAACAACGAGTCCAACCACCGCTCCGCCAGCTGCATTGGGCCAGACCAAGCCTACAGTCTTGATTGTTGGTGCAGGTCTTGCAGGACTCCTATTGGGTTTACTTTTAGAGAAGATCAAAGTCCCTTACCATATTTATGAGCGTGCTGTAGAAGTACGGCCACTTGGTACGAGATTTGTGCACTTCATCCTATCTTTTATCCTCATCTTTTTTTTTTTTTTTTTTTTTTTTTTAAATAAAAAACGGCTTTTTTGTTTTTGTTTTTGTTTTTGATTTTTTTTTTTTTTTTTTTTTTTGTAGGGTCTGTGATGACTTTGGGAGCAAACATTCTGCCAGTCTTTGAGCAACTGGGCCTATTAGAAGAACTATACAAGATTTCACTCCCGCTTTATTCAGCATACATTTATAGCACTGATATGAAACAGGTTGGATTCTTGGATGGGAAGGGACAGAAAGAACTGTAAGGCACAAACAAAAGAAAATTGAAGCATTTGTATATACGAACGTTTCTTTTTTTTCTTAGGCATCATCCTAATATATATTTATATATGCTTATAGTACTGGCTACGACATGCTGGCATTCTCAAGACCAAAGCTCTACGACTTGATGCGGAAACAAGTCCCAGTGGAGAAGATCAGCATGAATAAAAAAGTGATTCGGATTGAAGAGGTCCCTAGTGAGGACAAGATCAGAATCTACTGTGTTGATAATTCACATTATGAAGGCCATATCCTAGTAGGAGCTGATGGGGCTTATAGTGGGGTCCGTAAGAGCCTATACAAACAGCTGGATGAGAAAGGAGTGTTGCCCAAGGAAGATCTTGACAACTTCAAGATGGCCTACGTCAATTTAGTCGGCGTTGCAGACTTCAAGGACAGGGGGAATGATCAAACGAATGAAAAATATCCACAGTTGAAAGACAACTTTGGAACTTTTGCGCAGATTCTTGGGCATGATAATCGCAGTGTAAGAAGGGAGTGAAGAAAAGGCTTTCAGAAAGAAAGAAAAAAGAAGTTATGGGCAAAATAGAGCCAGTAACCTTTCATCTTTTTTACATGCTTACTATTTACATTCTATTTTTTTTCCATAGTGGGGCGTCCGTAATGTAGCGGACAAGCAAATCTGTTGGTCCCTGAGTGCACAAGTCGCGGAGCCAGAGAGCCAAGGTTTGAACATCAATAACGCAGAATGGGGCCCAGAAGCGAATGAAGCCATGATTAAGCAGTTTGAGAACGAGCCCTGTCCCTGGGGCGGTAAAATGGGCGACCTTATTGAAGCCACTCCCAAGAATTTAATTTCCAAAGTCGTCCTCGAAGACAAATTGTTTAAGACATGGTACCATGGTCGGACAGTTCTGATCGGCGATGGTAATCTTAATAAAACAATCGTTCTATAAAACGAAAAAAGAAGACTTTTTATTAAATCTTCCTTTCTCTTACTGATAGCTGCCCACAAGATGCTTCCTGGAGGCGCTCAAGGTTGTTATTATTTTTCTTTTTCTTTTTTTAAACAAAAAAAACCTCCAGACATGATGCTTGATGTGGATTCGTGTTAACGATTAACTTGTTTACTTATTTTCTTTTTATGATTATAATGAACACAGGAGCGATCAATGCGATGCAGGATGCTGTAGTGTTGGCCAATAGTATCTTTGCTTTGACTGATCTGTCTTTCAAAAACATCACTGCAGCTTTTGAGACATACTACCATCAACGATACAGTCGTGCAGGTGGGCATGTCAAGCGTAGCAGTGTCATGTCTCAACTCATGGCGGGGCAGGTATTTTTTTTTTTTTTTTTTTTTTCATTACTCACTTTATCTATATCCTCTAACCTTTTTATGATCCTTTTCACAACATTTACTACTTCTAGACATGGACTGATCGAACCATTCGCCACGTGATGTTCAACTACATCCCAGAGTGGATCCATCAGTGGAGTCTGTCTAAAACTGCAGAGTACCGCCCACAACTGGCATGGCTCCCATTAGCCCCAAACCGCGGCAAAGGAAATGTCTCGCCTCAGGAATGCGTGAGGAAAGAGCTCGAGGAAACCGCCCAGGCTATTTGATAAAAATATATCCCCTTTTCCACTTCAAAAGCATTGAAGCAAATAGTTGGTGACCATGGATGGCATCTGTTCAAAATAAGATAAAGTGCATACCCTCTTGAACACAATTGAAATGAAACACGTTAACAGCGCCCTTCAAATATCAAAACAAAAATTTGCCATTTGCCATTTTTAGGCGAACGCAATAGTCGAAAAGTCACTAAAACGGCAAATGTCATTTTTTGTTTTGATATTTGAAGGGCACTATATGTAATCAGGGCGTTGTTTAGATCACTTCATTTTCGTTTTTTTTTTTTTTTTTTTTTTTTCTTGGCCAGGCAAAGAAAATCCCTTCCTTCAGAGTATAAAAATGCGCCTCTACTTCTCATTGGCTTTTAATTGATACCGTATTAAGTGTTTTGAAACATTCACAGCATAAAATACATGCCCACCCACATGGTCAACCAGACCTGTGTGACTTGACTAATTGAGCTCAGCCACAATAATTTATCTTGACGTGTCAACTTCTTTTCATTTTTCCCTTTTTTCCTTTGCCTTTTTTCTCCACTCCCGCACGACAATATCCAGCACATTCATTGTATACTCTCTTCCTCTTAATCATATTTTGATTTTGCTAACTATATACGTAAGTGGATACGTTAGAGTTTGTCATAATGTCCTTTGCTACCGAAAAATAACAGGAAAAAAAGAAACTAAGCCACTCTTTTCCTTTGAAAGATTAGACCAACAAAAAAGGAACCATAACAGCGTAACAAACCTGCACTTGACAAGATGCATGGTGTACCACGGATTCCTCTCGTCCCAAAGAAGGCTCTGAAGCTCTTTCATTCTCAAATAGAGAGTGTCCGAAGTGTTGATGATGAAGATATTGTCTTGGAATTGTGCCTTGATGCAGTCTCAACACTGGCTCGAATTGAAGAATCCGAGAGAAAAACCTTGCTCTCTTCAACAGCCGAAGAAGATAAAGCGCTGTGCCAGAATATCGCTGCCGCTTTCAATGAAATCGCTCGCATATTTGATCGTTTAGGACGTTCACGTGATGCTCAAAGAACAGACAAAATTGCTGGAAAATGGGGATACAACAAAGGAGGAAACACTGCTCGTCAAGGATCATCATCATCAGTCGGTCGCTCTACTAACAACATCAGCAGCAATAACAAAAAAGAGAAAGGTGCCACTATCAACAACAGTAAAAGTAGAAAGGCAACCGAAGCAACAGAAAGCTCAACAACACTTAATAATAACAAAGCTATTCCAAAAGGCATATTTGATCATGAAGTAGCCCAAGTGACCTTTAAGTATAGCCCACACAATAATCAACGGCCTCTGAATCGCTTCAGCCTGATTCCTAATTCACCTATCTTGATGGCAGGCTCCAGTGGCCAGGGGCAAGAAAAATCTTTGACAAAGTCGGATGATCAAGATGAGCACAATTTGGCATCGGATGTGATGGCAATATTTGTCAGTGGTAAGGTCAAGGTCGAGGCTACAGTTGCTGAAGTAGTTTCCTTGGCCCCAATCCTCAGCCATGATCAATATAAGAAGCTACTCATGGCTTTGGTCAACGGTATCAGCCAAAACACGATTTTAGATGTTCATTTAATGGAGGGATTGTCTCAGTTGGTGCAGCGTGCTCCACCTGGATACTTTAAGTCGGACGACCTTATTATAATTCTCAATACACTCAGCTCACGCTTACAGGAGACTCACAATCAGTCTGACGATAGCCTCCACCGATTATCGACCACAGTTTCACATGTCCTCGATGCTATGATCAACAATCAGATGAGAGCTCTGAAAAGAGGACACCTCCACGAGCCACTATCAGCGTACCTCAACGGACCTTAGCTTTTCATGCCCCCACCGCTTTTTTTTTTTTTTTTTTTTTTTTTTTCCTTTTTTTCCTTTTTTTTTCGAGCACTGATGTATATTTCAACCAGTGAACGAAGTGTGAGCGATGCAAAGACACTCATCAGCTAATCTCGAATGGGTATTAAAAGTAGTGAATACAGTTAAGGGCTTGGATCTGACACTGCTGCTCTACAAATACAGCTGACTTGTCTTTAGAATAAGATGATTCAACCAAACTTAGTCATTTTATATATATCAACTGGCGCTAGTAGCAGACAGTCGACCATGAGGACGAACTTGTTCAATGGGGCTATCTTTTTTTTTTTTTTTTTTTTTTTTTTTCCTCACCTAAACAATGCAATGAAAGGCCCTGTTGTTGCTGCTATTGCTCTTGTAGATAAATATATTTTTACTCAATGAGAACATTATAATCCAAGTGGTAACGTGCTTTACCAGCAGAAGCCTTATACTCTTTAAATTCTTCTAAAGCTCGAAGACGAAGCATAATCTGGGGCTATTGATGATAGTACAATGATATCAATTTATATCGATTACTAAACCGTGTGTCTTTGATATAGGTAGTTAAAGATATGCTATTACCTTCTTCCAATTCCCTCTTCGGTACTGGAAGAGTAAGAAATAAAAGAAAAAACTGATTTCATGGCCGTGTTGAGAAAGGAAATAAAACTCATCGGCAGCAAATATCAGCCGTCAGAACTAAATACATACTTGCTGCGGCTGCTCGACAATGACATTGATAGTGTTTTCAGGTAGTGGTGTGTTAAATATGTTGTTGAACTTAGCGCCGACTATGTTGAGCTCTTCCTTCCTTGTCTATGGCACATCTTTGAGGCTGACTACATTGCCCACACCAACAATATCGGCACATCAGAAGATGAGGTCCTTTGGCTTCGCATTAGGGCCAGAGACAATTTGATTGCTGATGGTAATCTTGAGTTCACCAACTGAAGCCTTGGTATTAGCTTTAATTGCAAAGGCACCAGGCTCTTTATCAACAATGTAGGTGAGCGTTAGCTTAGTCATGGTTGAATAGAGTTGAAGGGAAACGGGTTAAAGTGATTGTGGATCCAAGGCAAAAAAAGAATGGAAAGGTAAACAAGGCTCAGAAGAAAGAGAGAAGGCGGTAAAGGCGAACAACTAAAAGGAGAGAGCGAAAATGAAGCCGAGAGGGAGGAGCGGCCACAATATATGCAAGGAGTTAGTGTTGAAGAGAAGAAACGACACTGATATATCTCAGTTCTTTTTTTATTTTTTATTTTTTATTTTTTATTACTAAGGGTAAGGACTAACTACCGTAAAACATAGGAAGGTACGATCCATAATATAGAAGTGGATTGACGCCATCTGGATCCATCACTAAAGTGGATATGGTTCACGGTAAGTATATGAATGAAAATAATTCATAATAGACAGCCCGGACTAAATTAGGATTTATTTTTTTTAATGAACCCATTGCGATATTTCTATTCATTCATGTCGATAACATTGAGCAACTCTGGTAGAATCATACGATGATGAAGCAACTAAAATCAACAAATAATGAATGTGGAGTGTCATCCCCCTTGTGGCTTTATAAAAAATGAATAGACTATCTTCTCAGGCTTCACATACCATTGCGATTAGTATTCGCTCCTTGGTGTAGGCTATTAGGATACTGGACCAACATTAAAAAGATACTTCATACACAAGGATCCTGCACTTGCTAAGCTCGCCTATTTGATGTTGTGCATCAGCTCCACATAAAGCTGGATGCAACGCCGATTTTACTAATAAACCAAACTCCCTTCCATACAATGCAGGAAACAGCTTTGTTGCCTTTAGCGAGTCTACACTGTTATTGTTATTATTGCTCCATAGGCCTGCGATGCTTGGTGATCAATAGACTATGCAGCTTAGTCGTTTTTTATGCCTTATTGGAATCGGAGCACTTCCTTAGGTATTCTCGGATGCTTGATTGTGAGGAGGGGAGGTACCACGACATCCTGAAGAGTGGCGTGTCCCACAGCGCTGCCCTGCTTTCCTGTAAGGAAGAATATAGAACAGTTAGATTGGCAGATGAGTTTTTACAAATTCATAAAGCAGATGGAAAAAGTAACTGATTTATCAGTGTATTGAAAAAGGAATCAAAGAGATTGAAATTTTAGCTAAATCTTTGGGTAGAAAGATTTAGGTTGGCTAAATTCTTTTGATTTTGGCTAATAACATTATGACAGTAATAATAATTAAATGCTGTATTCGAGCGTCTCGCATCCGAACGTGTATTCATCATGCCCAACAATGCGTTCAGTGGTAAGAGGGTCAAGCTTCCTAACCTCATATTCTGCAACATTGTGAAATATCTAGATAGAACTCATAAGCAGCTCTCCATGGGGCTTACTATCAACTTGCTGACTACCTGGCCTGGCTCGGCAATTCTTTAGTCTTCAATAAAGAGATGTCATCAAGCTTATCATAAACACAAATATAAAATTAGGAT
Source organism: Lobosporangium transversale (assembly GCF_002105155.1). NCBI lineage: Eukaryota > Fungi > Mortierellomycota > Mortierellomycetes > Mortierellales > Mortierellaceae > Lobosporangium > Lobosporangium transversale. The sequence continues at coordinate 943,501 of NW_019028984.1, read as the reverse complement.
TTACTATTCATTCATAAAGTGAGCATAGGACAGAGCAAGGAATCCACTATCTCTTTCTTATTTATTTTTGTTTTTACTTGCCCACAGCATATCAGCGGATAATGGGAGAGCGAAGGAAAAGAGATCATTCTATGCATTTGTTTGTGTTTAGTGCCACCAACGTTGGACGAAAAAGTGAGTGGGTAGTTTTCATATTTCATTCAGAAGGTAGTCGATCGCTATCGATTATGTGATTAATTTGCTTTGCCAGTGTGAAATAGCTAATAAACATCTGTACCGCTGCAATGCTGTCTACTTACTTATTGCAATCTCTGACATTCCTGGCATTCCTGACATCCCTGACAATCCTGACAATCCTGACAATCCTGACAATCCTGACAATCCTGACAATCCTGACAATCCTGACAATCCTGACAATCCTGGTAATTCTGATATTTAGAATAGTATGATAATAAGTCAGAGCCGTTTGTTTAAGGTTGTAATATTAATTTGTCTTGGAGTAGTAAATAAATGCACTTACTCCGTTTTGTAGCCTTACCAAAACAAACAAGTAAGCAAACTCTATTAGAATTAGACAGCAAGAGAGCACAGACTAGCCAAGCAAAGACGCGCAGATAAAATTTAAATAACCAGATCGCCTTGGTTGCCAAGAGAGAAACAAAAGCAGACAGGATTATAGCCATATGGATGCTTATTCGATATCTCACAGCATGAAGAGAAACTAAGTGCATTTTCACTCAATAGTATTAGAAGGAAAGGGGACAGCATTTTTTTGAAAAGAGATGAAAAACCTACAAATTGCGAAGCGCATTTCGTATGAGAAAAGGTCCCACAATCGATCGACCATGTCAAAGGTTGGTGACAAATGAAAAGAAAGCAAGTCATTAGGTCCTGACAATGTATAAAAAGACCTCTCTTTCCTCTCTCTTTTTGAATCTCCAACGGCCTCTAAAGCGGTGTGTTAGCACGCTCAGCAGTGCTAGCCTCTGTCCAACGGGCTCCATCGTCGGCCTGGAGGACGCTGCAGGCTGAGGATGGCGCGGGTTGGGCTCGAAGATGGTGCGTGTTGATAGGCCGCCCCAGGGCTTCTGGTCCGGAGGGCGCGCAACCAGACCATCTCCACATGGTGCGCCCTGGGCTGTCTGCTTCGCGCCAGACAGGCGAAGAGCCTGGTGCTTTTTTATTGTTTATTTATTCATATTATTTTTTATCCTATTCACAACTGCTCATCAACACTACTATTCATTCATTGTGGGGATCAAAGTAAGCTTTCTAGGCTACCATGGTTATATCATTCATAATGAGAAAGACACAGCTTTTATTATTCTTCCTCTTGATCTCGAGGCTTTGTCGCAAGGCCAGCATGCTGTGGTTGCCTAGAGATCTCCTTTTTCTGCACACTCTCTCAGAGCTGCAGAGCTCTGCACCAAGGCCGTTCTTGTCTTGTCTTGCCTTGTCTTGGCAAGTACGCTATCAAATTGAGACATGTGTATTCAAAGCACCAAAGCACCAAAGCATCAAGGCAACAGCCTCCTGCAGAAGGAGCTTCTCAATTTCGACCATTCCATCGCAACATTGCAACAGCACAACATGCAACACTGCAATTTCATTCAATGAACATTACTGAATCAGTCGCGTCTTCAAAGGTTGTCACACTGTACTTAGCTGTGCATGACTGGCTCGGTACATTTCTAGGTTAAATACTAAGCATTGGTCTCAAATGTGGCCGAGAAGAGGGCTCAATGGGCTTCAGTAGACAGGCACTTCACTCCTTAGGATATCCATAGGCATTTTCACCTTGCAGCAGTTTAATCTTGAGAGGCATTTCATTAAATGGGGAGGAAGCGACATTCGCTCTTAGGTAGGCTCGACTCAGCCCCCTTATAATCCCATGCTCCAGTTATGGAAAGTTATCTCTGCAAAGACCCCAAGCAGATAATGGAAGACAAGTCTTGGTTATGGCAATGAAGGAACAAAGTCAACAAATGGTTAATCATCAACACAAAGACAGTGACATTGCTCAAGCAATCCTAGCTATTTGTCCATGTTTGAAGGATCCATGAATGGCGCGAATGGGGTCTGCTCTGGGATAGCTACACTCTAGCTTCAATAGGATTGAGACACGGAGGAAAAGGCTTGGCAAAATAGCAGATGATGCTCGGACAACTAAGAAAGCTGACGGAATTGAGCATCCTCAGCTTGATTAGCAGATCTGGAAGAGCGAGGATTTTTAAATGCCAGGCTTTAAGCGACATGGGAAGAATCAATCAATTGGCGGGCGGTATGGACTCATGGATCATAGTTTGGACTACATGAAAGCCAGTTTGGCAAATGAACAAAACTCGTATCATTGAAAGAGCTAAGTAATGAAATATAAAAGATATAAAAGTTGGGGTATTTATTAAGCAAACCGTGGTCTGTATTTCTCACTCTTGTCACACCAAGCGGCGAAGTGGAGCTGATGCATCTATCGCTTAAAAAGAGAAATGAGGAACCCTTCATCCTGTCTTCATCCATCGAGTTATTACCGAAATGACAGAACATCATTACCAACAATTCCGAAAGGATGGCATCATTGAAGAAGTTTGTGTCAGAATTGCTTCTACCTTTGCAATCAATGGTAGTCCGTCATTCTGTGTGGGTTTGCAAGACATTGGAGACGTGTTTCCAGATGCACAGCGATTCAAGTTGGATGGACTTCCTGTTCCGTTCCTTACAGATCCTTATGGCAACAGGTACATCATTGATTATGCTGTGCCTTATCGGGTGTCTGTAGAAATCAAATAGAGGAATTCAATTTGGGATGTATATATATCTTCGTATTAGAATCGAACCTCCATGCATTTCATTCTATCCTCACAGGATCTTGGATGTCATCACTAAAGCCCCGCAATCCAGCAACGAAAGCACCATCAATTATTTGCCTACATCAAGCAACTCGGCACATCTGGCCTCTCAGGTCCCTCTTTTGCCATCACCAAACTTGATTCAATCACTCAACCCGCTTCATACTATTCACAGCAGCGCACAATTCGAGGCGATCATCTCTAAGCTTGAAAAGATTGCAGGGTTGCTGTTAGAGGCCAAAGAGAAGGACAACAAGATGAGTGATATATTGCTGCAAGCAAAAGAGAAGGATGACAGGTTGATTGCTCTGCTGCTGGAAGCTAAAGAGAAGGACAGTGAAATAACTAAACTGCAGAATATGCTTATGCCGGAATTGAATACTAAGGAGGAAGATGTCAATAAGGGGCATCAGGCACCCAAAAGTCTTGCTATCCTTCAAAAACATGCCCACACTATCCTCTCCCAGCAACTTGAGCTTCACGAATGCCCAATTCCTCGACTGTTTATCCTTTTGCCTGTCGACAACACCAAGTGGGATCCACTGAATGTCGTAAGGAACAAGTTTCGTCTTCATTTTCTCTGTGAATGTGGAGACCACAGTGCAATGACAAGCAAGAGTAGCCAGAGTCCGATCCATATTACCAAGCATGACGGGTATGAAGTCCGAGATAGCACAGAGTTCTTTCGCAAGTACGGGAAATACATGTTTATCCTCTTACAGTGGCTCAAGTTTGGAGTGCACTCGTCTGCTTCTCTGGAATCAGTCCCATATTTGATCAATCCTGGTATCGATCGCTCGATCGACTATATGCAGTCACTCTCTAGGGAGGACCCAGCCTTGAGCAACATCACTGCAATCGATGATTATGAAGGACTTGTAGGAGCTGAATTCCGCCGGCTGAGCACATTTCTTCGAAGTAAAGACGAAGACAAAAAATTTGGCAACTTGAGCAGGATTGCGACCGAAGCAGGTCATGTCAAATGGGTTTGTCTCGACCACTATACTGCGACATACAGAGGAAAAGGACAGAAAGCGTTTGAAAGCGCAGTAAAGATGCATGGTGGCATATATGACTCACACCTTGGAAAAGCTATTATCACATTTAAGCCCATAAACAGAGCTAGGGAACTCTTTGATGCTCTGACCAGCGCAAGGCATGTTTACGAGTTGGATATCACATTTGACTGGGATTGGACGGAGACTGATCTTGAAGCATTTGAGAGTGCTCTAACTCTGTCAAGTGTATTGATTCTTCGACTTGGACTTGGACGAGCTCCAGGAAGCGTCAGTAGGAAAGCGTTTTTAACATCTACACAACATGAAGCACTTGTTCGCATCATGGAACTCAGCAATATCAAAACAATTCATATTGTCCTCCCCTTAGAATTCATAACACTCCTCAGTTTACAGCTCAAGCCAGCGCATCTTCATAAGCTATCCTTCAAGATGAATGCTCAATCGATTGGAGCTAGTGAACTACTAGTTCTTGTAAATACCCTCAAGGCTAACGCAGCATTGACTATTCTGGACTTGAAGAGCAGCTCCATTGGGAAGGAAGGAGCCTTAGCGCTGTCGGAGGCACTCAAGACTAATACGACATTGATTACTTTGGACTTGAGGGGTAACTCGATTGGGGATGAGGGAGTTTTGGCTCTGTCGGGGTCGCTCAAAGTTAATACAACTTTGACTACTTTGAACCTGGCAAAGAACTCAATTGAGAAGGAAGGAGCTTTGGCACTGTCAAAGGCGCTCAAGATTAATACAGCTTTAACCACTTTGGACCTGAGAATCAATTCAGTTGGGGATGAGGGGGCTCTGGGACTATCAGAGGCACTCAAGACTAACACGACGTTGGTCACTTTAGACTTGTGGCGTAACTTGGTTGGGAATGAAGGAGCTCTTGCTCTTTCGAAGTCACTCAATGTTAATACAGCTTTGACTACTTTGAACCTGGCAAACAATTCAATTGGGGATGAAGGGGTTTTGGCATTGTCAAGAGCGCTCAAGGCTAACACAGCTTTAACCTTTTTAGTCTTGAGGGCCAATTCAGTTGGAGAAAAAGGGGCTCTAGGGCTGTCAGAGGCGCTCAAGACTAATTCTGCTTTGGCCACTTTGGACTTGGGAGTCAGCTCGATTAGGGATGAAGGGACTCTGTCGCTGTCAGAGGCACTCAAGATTAACACAACTTTGACAGCTTTAGACCTATGGGACAATTCAATTGGTGTGGAAGGAGCTTTTTCACTCTCAGTGGCGCTCAAGACCAATATGACATTGACGACTTTGAACTTGGGAAGCAACTCAATTGGGAGAGAAGGGATCTTAAGATTGTCAGAGGCGCTCAAGACTAACACAGCTTTGACCACTTTGAATTTGTGGGATAACTCAATTGGGAAGGAAGGAGCTCTAGCGCTATCAGAGGTGTTGAAGATTAATAGAACTTTAATCACTTTAGATATGGGAGTCAACTCAATTGGAAATGAAGGAACTGTGTCACTATCGGAGGCACTCAAGAATAACACAACTTTGACCACTTTAGACTTGTGGCGCAACTCAATTGGGAATGAAGGGGCCCTGTCACTGTCAGAGTTACTCAAAGCTAATACGAGTTTGAACACTCTGCGCTTGGGGAGAAACTCATTCGGAAAGGAAGGAGCTCAGGCACTATCACAAGCGCTTAAGGCTAACACAACTTTGACCACTTTGAGCTTGCGGGGTAATCCAATTGGGGATGAAGGAGTCCTTGCTTTATCAGAGGCACTCAAGAATAATATGACTCTGGTCAATTTGGACTTAAAGAGCAGTTCCATTGGGTATGAAGGAGTTTTGGCACTGTCAAAGGCTCTCAAAGTTAATACAACTTTGAACAGTTTGGAATTGGGATCCAACTCTTTCGGAAAGGAAGGAGCTCTAGCACTCGCGGAGGCACGCAGAACTAATGTAGCTTTGATCATTTATAAATGACGGTGCCTTAATCGGTATTCAAGGGCCTTAGTGCCGTTAGAGACACTCAATATTGGCTGCACGGCTTTGAATCTATAATACACTGAAATAATATAATAATATAGTAGTATTTAAGGAAAGATTATTCACTTTAAATAAATAGCCGACTTGTGGCAGGCTAGCAGCCAAAGCAATGACTCTTTGGTGTCCGCCCTTCCTCCTTGCAGGTAATTCTCATACGTCAGGACTGTCGAAGGCTCATTCTTTTACTAACACTGTATATCATTCCTAATAGGCTAGTGCATAGCTTCCTACAATGTGTAAGCATAATGTAAAGACGGTAAACGTACTTGCTTCAAGCCTCTTTCTCCTTGAAATCTAGAAATGTCCAAAGACGTTGGGATTTCTGCCACACCAGTCCAGAGGATCTGGAGAAAGGGTTAGGGAAATGTGCCGCCACTAAAGGTGAGGTCAACATATGATATACAGTATATAGCCTCTAACAGAATGGCTTCTACAAAGAACCAACGGCTTGTGAACTCAACGAAATGAGTGCATAGTTCTGTTCTGGGTATCAAGAAAGATACCGTTGCCAATAGCTTGAAGTCCCGTGCACAACAACCAAAGCGGCGTCTTATGGAGTACATCCACAGGGCTGGAAAGAGGCAGTATTCCCTGCTGAGATTGTAATTAGGAGTAGGCCGTATGGACCCCCTTTCCTTCTAATACTATTGAGTGAAAATGCACTTAGTTTCTCTTCATGCTGTGAGATATCGAATAAGCATCCATATGGCTATAATCCTGTCTGCTTTTGTTTCTCTCTTGGCAACCAAGGCGATCTGGTTATTTAAATTTTATCTGCGCGTCTTTGCTTGGCTAGTCTGTGCTCTCTTGCTGTCTAATTCTAATAGAGTTTGCTTACTTGTTTGTTTTGGTAAGGCTACAAAACGGAGTAAGTGCATTTATTTACTACTCCAAGACAAATTAATATTACAACCTTAAACAAACGGCTCTGACTTATTATCATACTATTCTAAATATCAGAATTACCAGGATTGTCAGGATTGTCAGGATTGTCAGGATTGTCAGGATTGTCAGGATTGTCAGGATTGTCAGGATTGTCAGGGATGTCAGGAATGCCAGGAATGTCAGAGATTGCAATAAGTAAGTAGACAGCATTGCAGCGGTACAGATGTTTATTAGCTATTTCACACTGGCAAAGCAAATTAATCACATAATCGATAGCGATCGACTACCTTCTGAATGAAATATGAAAACTACCCACTCACTTTTTCGTCCAACGTTGGTGGCACTAAACACAAACAAATGCATAGAATGATCTCTTTTCCTTCGCTCTCCCATTATCCGCTGATATGCTGAGGATGCACCAATAGAAACATCCTGAGGGCGTCAACATCGGAAATAGTAATGCCAGCAGTATGGATAGCAGTAGTAATAGATTAATTGAAGCAGTGCCAGCTAGTCGAGCAAGAACAAACCAAATTTTATCCTTGACCATGATTGCCAGTGAGCATTTGAGTGATTGTAGTCAATATTTACTTAAAAAAAGGATAGTTTTTAAAATTATATGATACAAACTAGTGTTTCTTATGCCTGCTTTCACATCTGGTAGTGTAATCGTTGCTGTTTAGGATGCTACAGAGCCCTTGTCCTTATGCTCAATTTCCTGTTGGTTTGGATAACTCTCATCCGGACTGAGGACCACACCTACACCATCATCATCATCGTCATTTGAACCTGCTTCATTATCATCCTGGCTCTTATCGTCATCGTCCACATGAATTGCTTGTGACAAAGGGTGGCTCAGCCCTGGATGGCGACTTGTTTGTCTTGCATTCAAATCCTTTTTGCTATCGTCTATCATTGCTGTGGTTGGTACTGATCCCATGTCAATAGTGACATCTTTCTCAGAGCTATCCACAGGCGATTGTGGTAAGGTCATTGCGGAAGCGATGGCTGCTGCAGAGGCAATGGCTGCCATTGTAGTTGTGGATGACGTAGGTGGCGATAGTGCTAATGATGGGGACGGTAGTGTGTCCGATGCATTTGAATCTACAGGCGACGATATCCCTCCATCTAAAGTCCCTGTGCCTACTCCCACTGCAGGGGTATTAGCTAATGCTAATGATGGCGGACTCATGGCACTGGCATCGCTTCCAGCCCTAGACCTTCCAACATTACGTCCAAAGAAATTAACACCTCCCAATCGAATTTTTTCAGAGAGATTACTGATCATGCTGGCAGTAGACGATGACCGTGGACGACCCGTCCCCTTGATAGCAGAGAGGGCATTGGATGGTGGCGAAAGTGTAGCCCCTACTCCAATTGCAGTGGTCTCAGATCCTACTATCCCTGTGGACGTGGCAGTCATAACCGCATTTGCATCGCTTAAAGCAGAGCTTTCAAGACGTTGTTGTGATGTACGTTGTGCTTCCAACCTTTCTCTCTCTCTCCTCTGCTCCTCATCCTGCATTAATAGACGCTGAGAGTGTGCATCTTCAAGCGCACGCCGGATACGTTGTGCAAATGCATTAAAGTTGGCATGTTGTGATTGACGATAGGTAGCAAAGGTTGGATAACTAGAGTCCGATTGAAGAACGGATTCTCCTGTCAATCCCTGAGGACGAGTTTGAAAGGTTACCGCTTGAGTGTTGTTAGTATTTCCAGTTGTTCCTCTCTGTCCTATGGACGTAGCTATCGTGTTTGGATTGCCACTTAGAGCTGAAGGGTCGTAAATCTGCTTTGGCTCACTGTCGCTATCATCGTCATTATCAAAGTCCGCGAAACGAGCACCTCCTGATTTCTTGGTCTGTTTTTTTTGTTCATTTGTTAGGCCAGCAACTTGTGAAGAGAAAGGTGGAGATGTTGTGGTTGTGATTTTAATGGCTGGTGCTGCAGGGACGGCGTGTCTGCTTGCAGGCGCATGTAGGACCAGGGGTGGTGCAGGAGATGGTGTATGGATTGGAAGTTTCGACTCTACAGTGGGTGGTTTGATTGCGTACCGGGCGACTAGCTAGAAGCAAAAAAAGGGAAGGAATAAGCGTGTCGTTAGTATGACTGTGCACAACTGTGCACAACGCTAGTCTAGAAGGAAATGCGCAGTTTATAAGTATCAAGTGAACCCCTTGATTTTTTTTACATTCTCGGTAGCGGAGAATTGCTCATCTGTTTGAAGCGTGCGCTTTGTGTATCATTGCGCTTTTGCTTAGGCCATCGCTTCATCTTCCGGTTTGGCGTTTCCCCCCCTTTTTTTTTCAGTACTTTGTTTCTGTAAGTACAGTAGAAAATGACATGACCACATGGTTGAAAAGGGAGGGGAAAAAAGTGCGGTTCAACAGTGAAGTCTTCATAATTCCTGCATGTCAATGTGTATGCTCTTAAAAAATAAAAAAATAATGCATGTCGACTCTTTTTTTGCCATCTGTCTAAAAAGAGAAAGGAATACTTACAGAAAATAGACCCCATGCAACAAAGTAGAGCACCAGGACAACGATGACAGCTGTGGAGGAGATAAAGACATCGTCGTCATCTTCACCATAGATTACAGGTAAGGTAATGCAAAGGATGACGGCTATACCGAAGAGTACTTTCTGGACAGGACTGTGCCAGCGTGGGTAAACATGCTTGGACATTCGATCCTCGCTAATATCCTACTTTCACGTTGTCTTGTTGTACTTTGGTATTCTTTCTTTTTTTTTTATGTTGTTGCTTGAGTAATAAATGAAAAATCAAGTAGAGGATGCAGTAGAATAATGAGTTGGATTAGGCTGTAGATAAAAAAGTGGAAATGGAATGCATAAGTTGAGGATGAACGTTGAGACAACAAAGTAAGAGTAGCCGAGTGAAGCGGAAAGTAATAGGCAATAGGTAAAAGAGTACGAATGAATGAAAGGGGAGAAATATAAAGATTAGATTGATGTGAAGAGCGTAAATGAAATTAGAATGAGAATAATAAGACTAAGAATGAGAATGAGTGAATGTGAATGTGAATGTGAATGTGCAATGCAAAAGAAGAAGAAGAATCTGTGGGGAGATCACCTTTAATTAGACTCACAGGCAGAGGGCCAAGCTTTTTGGTTAGACCTTTCAAATATAAATGGTTTACTTAACAAAATCCTTATAATCGAAAACGACTAACCAAAAAGAGCGACAAGCTTGACCCTCTTGCTCACAGGGCCTGAGCCATGGTCCTTTGGTCTTGTCTTGATAATCAAAATTCTTCTTTATCTCTCATTTGCTTTTCCTTTCCTTTTCCTTTTCCTTTTCCTTTTCGATTTCTTTTTCTTTTTGTTCCCTCTTCATTGTATTCCTATTTCTGTTCCTATTCCTATTCCTATTTCTACTTCCCATTTTTACCTCTACTTGTCTTGACAATGCTGAAGAGTCTTGTCCATGCCCGAGGCAAGGATATATTTCGAGCACCAATGCTTCAGACATCCAATTGGCCAATCAGAATCACACGCCACTCTGTCTTTACGTCTCTGTCCTTTCCATTCGTTTCATTTCCAATTCATTACTCTTCTTTTTCAGTCAACAACTCCACGCTGTTTCATTAAAATAAAACCAAAACACCATTCTCTTTCTTTTTTATTCTTTATCTTCATCTTTACTTTTATCTTTCTTCTTTCATGTTCAAATACGTCAAGGACATCCTCGAGTCCATTCGACAAGTTTCTGAGGACGACCTCTTTGAGGCTCATGTCTCTCATCGACAACATGTTCCACGCATGCGCATTCGAAACAGCACATCTCATCCCTCTGCCTTGGCCTCCAAAGCAGTTGTACCCCAACAGCGCCATATGCTACTCCATTCGTCTTGTCTTAATCCTTTGGTGCGCTTTTTTTTTTTTTTTTTTTTTTAAATACAATTCAAACAATGTCATTACATCCTTACTTGTAAAACAAAGACTGGCTGACACCCTTTTTTTTTCTCCCTTCCCTTGTCGTGACAGGCAAAGGTACCATCACCATTATGTGCTTCGGGCCGGTCAGAGTCCGATCTGTCCACTCAGAAACGAGCCTTTCAACTGCCTTATGAGATCATCATGCTCGTCTTTCAGTATCTCCCTGCTTCGGACCTCTTTTCAGTCGTTGCAGTCAACCGACTTTGGCGTCAGATTGCCTTAACAGAGACCAGACATATCGATCTTTCCGAATGTTTCCCGATGGATTGCCTCGGTCTTGGTTTAAATAAGGAGGAGGTCTACAGTGATTTTGATTTTGTGTTCAATCTCTTCTCCATGTTTCCTCGGATCTCTAGTCTTGTGATCAGGGATCGGTACATGCGTGATCGAGATTTAAGGGTCGTCACCGCAGGTATTCTGGCGGGCAAAATGGCCTTTACAACAGCTACATCGGGCCCCCCTGTCGGAAGTGAAGCATATCTCAACGCTCAGCAAGCCATTGCACGTCGAAAACAACACCAACATCAACAAGCACCAATTCAAGTTCAAAGTCAACAAAGACCGGATCAACTATTTTTGATCAAATCTACTACACAAGATTTCGAACCATTCTTACCAACTTCGTCGTTAACCTCATCCACAAAGCCACTTACTAAAGTAATGCGAGGAACTATCAACGAAGAGCTTCGCGAATTTTCCCGCTCTGTAGGAACCTACGTGTTAATTCCTCGAACCAGGAACACTCTCCGCAAAAAGATCCTTGAGCGATTCGAACGAAACTTGGAACAGAAGGAGATCCAGGAGTACTGCTGGATGATCGAGAACGGTTTTGATCCCTGTACATTCTTATCTTCAACAGCATCGTCCTTTATTACAAAATCTACGCATTCAGACTTGATCAATGGATCAAAAGGGTATCCTTTGGTCCCCATGACACATTATCGGTTCCAGGATTGCTGCTTTGCCAACGACTGGGGCGCTGTGATGGACGTTAACAAATTGCCTATGATCGGACTCGCAGCAGCGATCTCGGGCCAAGGACTCGTTGTGGACCTAGAAGGTTCCTATGGTGCGCCGTCCAGGAGCATCAAATCAATGCTAGGGTTTTGTTTCGGAGCGCGCTGTGTACTTTCCCTGGACCTTGGGTTCCGCCACACCCATATGGAGTTGGAAGATGTCATTGAACTACTGAGCGAAAACCCGATTCTCTACAAGATCGATATTGTAGATTCGCCTGCATATCATGAATTGATCCGCTTACCTGCATTGCGAGGATTTGGTAATCTCTTGGAGCGAATGCAGGAAGCCTGCTTGAATTTGGATGAGAGGGAACTGGATCTTGCGCTTCAGCAGGCGAAGCAGCTCTTGGTAGAGTTGAAAACTGCGCTCGATCAGGAGGAAGCAGCTCATAAGGATAGATCGATACATTTACGTGAGTCGTCATCTTCACCACTATCAGCACCATTATCATCACCATTACCATCAAGAAGCTTAGGTCTCCCTGTGGATTCGCCTTTGAATAACTATAGCGACTTGAGTAGACCAATGGAATCACTGTTAGGACAACTCGAGTTTCCGGAAGATACTTCAGAGAAAGATAAACTCAGGACGGTTGAAGTGCTCCTTAAGGGTGTTATCCACCATGGTATTGTAGGCTTGATCAACACGAGGGACCATAATTCTGGACAAGCGCTACTACACATGCTGGCATGGCGGCGCTCTTATTCGTCAACAATGGCCGCTCTTGCCATGAATCCATCGTCCTCTCCTAAAGAAGGAGGCAATATATTGAAAGAATTAACACCACAGTCTCTTTTACAACAACCGACTTCACCCTTCTTGCTCTCCTCTTCATTTCCACGACATTGTCCCTCTTCAACTTTGACTTCAACAGGCTTGGGTGCAGGAGGATTTGTCTCATCTACTCTTCAGACGTTGTCTGGTTCCTTAGAATCGGCTGAAGACCCTATGCCATCATCATCATTATCTGGTTTATCGTCGCTTATTTCCATCAGATCCATACCAGCAGTGCTTAGCTCTGCACTGTCATTCCGACGCCTCAGTCTCCCGTCGACTCTGTGGATTCCGGAGGATAGTGAAGACATTGGCGTAGGTGGGGGAACGTATCCAACGCCGGATGAAGAAGATACGTATGTAAACGGCTATTTTGATGCCGGAGATCTGCTGGAGAACAACAATAGCAACAGCAATAGCGTAGTGATGCAGGGCCCCTCGCCTGTAGAAGGAAAGCAGAGACAGGTTGAGGGAGCAATTGATGCACTTGTTGAAGGAAGCCAGCCAGGGATACCAACGCCATGCACAACACCTCCGATGCCAGCAACAAAAGCAAAAGTGACAACCACGTCAGAATCCCTATCTGCAACAGAGCCGGAAATACCTGAGCACCATCCCGTGGCAGTGGCACTGCGAATGGCTAAAAGGCTGCTAGAATTGAAGGCAGATCCGAATGTATATAATAAGGATGGTCGATCAGCGGTTGTCTGTGCATCCTACATGGGGTTCCAACCGATGGAGGCCCTGTTGATTGAATATGGCGGATATTCGAAAGAACTTATTAGGATCCGAGAGACCATGTAGAGTGGATTACTCGCATGCTTAAATTATTTTTATATTTAAAAAAAAAAAAAAAAAAAAAAAACTTTCATCTTTGTATTTAGATCATTTAAGCCATTGTAATAAAATAAAATAAAATAAAATGTCAGTTAAAACTTAAATGACAAAGAACTTCGCATGATAGAAACAATGGAATGACAACTTGGGTAGCTATTCTAAAGGATCAAATCTCGTGGAACAACACTTCCAAGCTTTTATTTTTGCTGCGTAACGGCTCAAGTTCTGAATCTTTTCTCTTAATAGGAACAGCGCGCCTTCCTAATTGAGAGTGCTGACAAATGCATCTCCTCATGAATTCGTTTACATGGAAATAGTGCGGGATTCTCCGATTTGGTGTCATTTTGAATTAAGTTTTGCATCATTTAGAGTTTAAACACAATCAACACTGTGGCAGCGCATTTGTACAAAGTATAAATATGGATGCATCTGCCACTCTTCTCGAAAGCCATCATCAGAAACACATAAAAAAAGAAAAGACGCGTCGAAGATAAAGCAGGCTTGGTACAGGGTTTGAAAAGAGCGCACCACATTATTTATCTGTCTTCATTTTCTACGTCATCCCGCTTTCAGATTCTACTTTTTTTTTTTTGTTTCTCATATTGAACATGATAAAGATTAAACAAAACACATCACCTTACATCCTACTTGTGGACGACGGCCCAACTACAAAAAATTTAACAGGTACGACTGTGAGCAGTGTTCGCCCTTCAGGTGCAGAGGAGCGCCGTCATTATCATCATCAAACCCAACCACAACTCCGGAATGTTGCTTTCGGCTCTATTGTCAAGGCTACGACCCGTGCCGAAGTCCTCGAGAGCCTTATGCCCTTATCCAGAGCTCCTTAGGGTGCCGCAAAAGCCGTGCCTACGCTGCTAACTAGCCCAAAAAGTGAAGGAATAACGCCATACGTAACCCACTGAGGTCATAAAATAAAGATGAAAATCACTGTACGTTCGCTCTCGTGTTTGAAAAAGGCATTGCCGCGTCCACCATTGATGTAATCCATGCACTAACATATGTTTTCATCAATCAAAAAGGGTAACTGTATCGAGTAATAAAAAGGATATAATAAAGCGGGCACGTGCTGTCTTGCTATGTAGACCTTCTAGTTCTTTTCTTCTCTTTCTTTACTTTACTTCCCTCACGTCCCTCTTTATTTGTTCTTTCCCATTCTTTGCTCATTTTCTCCCGCACATCTCTACTCCTACACTAAAAAAATAAAATAAAATAAAATAAAGAACAAACTGGAAGGCCTTTCTATTAGTAAATGGGCGGAAGCTTCCGCCGAAGGAAGCTCACAACAGCGGCAGCAACTACAGAAACAGGCGCAGCCCCAGCAGGTTCAACAGCAGCTACACCAGCAGGGACACGAGTGCGCGGCTGAAGAGCCCTTTGCTTTATCCCAAGAGCCTATTGTACGAGGATCTGCTCCAACTACATCCTACCAAGCAGCTTTCACAACTCCTATGGACATAACCGTTACCAGTATAAGTCCAATAGAGTCTAAAACAGTTGATAGTGATGCGACTGAATTTTCAGTTGAAGACAAGCTCGAAGCTGCAAGCGAGGCTCACCAGGCTTTAAGTACATCTAATATGTGGTCTTCAATCCCTTCCCGACCCCCTTCATCGCTAGGCTCCTCTAACCAATCCGGGACATCTATGGCCCATGTAAAATGTTCCGGGTCCCCACAGCAGCATAAGCCTACTAGCTCGAGAA
This sequence comes from Lobosporangium transversale, assembly GCF_002105155.1. NCBI lineage: Eukaryota > Fungi > Mortierellomycota > Mortierellomycetes > Mortierellales > Mortierellaceae > Lobosporangium > Lobosporangium transversale. The sequence continues at coordinate 928,435 of NW_019028984.1, read as the reverse complement.
ATAATGCTCAAGATTCAACCCAGAGAGCCGAAAATCCATATCTGGCGTTTGTCGCCGCTGTCGACCCCAACAACACCATGAGCGATGGGCGGTCCTATGTTGGAGGCTCGAGATACTATGCCGACAAACCGGCATCGCGCCTCAAACCATCTTTCGGTCGGCCAGCTGAACCCATGTCCAAGCATCAAAAACAACCGTAGGTTGCTATTTAAGCTTTAGCGTTCCCCTAGAAGAAATATTGATACACAACTCTATACTAACTTTTCTTTCTTTAACTCTACCCTCGAGTCAGGAAACCGCCACCATCCGATCATAGTCGGGGGTTCGAAGCTTCACGATGGTCGGGCAGAGCGCTAGCGACTACAGATTCGTTCCCAGGGGAGTTCCTCAACACTGCTCGGCAACTGCCACTAGTATCATCATTAGATGGTTCGGTCCATCGAAAAAATCAAAATGGCACTACTCAAATCGGCACCTTCGGTCATTCTAAAGAACTAGTACAGCCCACCACTACCGAAAGAGATCTTCGCAAACCCAGTCAACAATCGGAGGCGACTATGGCAGGCCAGCCACAAAGTGTAGCGAGTGGCCGAATGAAGCCCTCAAGCAAAAACCAGGGGCGGCAAGAGCTTCATGCTCATTCCATATTGGGTGAAGAGGAAATGTCTAGTAGCCAGGCATTTTTTATGGAAATTGATGATGAAGTCGGTTCCATGCGAGAGCCACATTTCGTTACACCACCATCCAGTAATAATAGCCCGCTATTTCTTCAATTCCCAATTGGAGATGGGTGCTACCTGGTAATGGCAATGTATGTAGAGATTGATGTACGCACGGCCCTCAAAAGGTTCCCTGGAATTGAAAGAACTCGCCAATTATCAAGCCATAAAATTCATACTGTCCAACAATTGAGTATAATCTTTCAGGATGCTCTAAAAGACGAGAAGGAGAGCGTGCTCGTATAGAAGATGTAGGGTTATTCTGATTGCATGTTTATGTTTTTAGCTGTTTTTTCTTTTCGCATTCCTTACGTCTTGACGTGATTAATATATCACACTCATCATTTTCGGATGTAGTTGACACGATCACCCTTTAGCATCATGATCTGTGCAAAAAGCATCAGAATAAATCTGTCATAGTCTATTTTGTTTTTTTACTTTAGCTTTTTTACCATCCTTCTGCCCGCGCAAATAACAAGCTCGCACATGTTACTCACAAGATCCTCAAACGACTCAATCTCCACACGCCTGTAAGCAATCTACTATTATTAAGGATAAATAATAAAATCAGCTGTACTATAGTGTGCTTGGTAATACCAATGTCGTGGTTCGTGTGCATTAGGAGAGCCACTGGCCAATCAAACAAATGTTCGGAGCGATGATATGATTTGTTTATTAATTATCAACTATTGTAAATGTGTATAAAAAATGAAATGCGGGTATCGAATAAGAAAGATCTTTTTTATCTTGGTTATCCTGGCCTACCAGCCAATATGTAGTTCAAAGGAGCATCATGGGTGGTTTCCTTTGGAGCAATTAGTGATGATGGTAGAGATAGTGGACCAAGGAGATCTTGAGAGAGGCATGAGACTGTCAAGAATATCGGAACGAGTCATAGGGTGGGAAGATGAGTATCTGTTGACAGGGGTGCTGGCGCTATTACGGAGGCGCACAACCTTTGGAGATGGGCCATAGTTCTAGTCATAGCAGTTGTGGCGGTGATGGTGGTGGACAAAGATTTGTGGAGACGAATGACTTTGTTATGGATAGTAGCTTTGGATTGTTGCAGGGAATATTTGGTCTGGTTGTTTCTCTGTTCCTTGGTGCCTATAAAAGAGGTGAATGGAGGACTTTGATGGCTTGTATCCTTTAAAGCTTATATATTGCGATGCTTTGAGTGCCTGAGTGATGATGTTACAAAAAAAAGAGAACAAATGCCTTCCTTTTATAATTTTTTTGTGAGCACTTAAAAAAACATTTTTTTGTCAGTAATTGAGCGTTTATAAAAATCAGTAATTGAGCGCTTTATTGTCGGCAATGTTTAAATAAGGTTTGACCTTTGGCGTCGTTTTGCTGACAAAACCGACAAAGCAGGTTCTTGTTCTTACATTATGTTTAAAAAAAGTCGCCGCCTTGAAAACCCTAGCTTAGTCTAGTGTTTTCTCCGATGATTATTGCCACCAGTTTTAGTGATCACGGATGTCCATCAAAGCATTAAAGTAACGTTCCAAAGCCTTGTTTCTGTCCCTAAATGGCATCTCATATTTCATCCATCATATTTTCGTCCTAATTATTCATATTCTTCGAAAAGCATCCAAAGCTCGTTAATGGGGAAGTTGAGCCGTGTGACAAGTCCGATAAGCCCATGTCCTTCTCTTAACGCATCCCCGAATCTCATTTTTCAAGGGTTAAGTTTAACTATTTGGATCGGCAGTACGTACTGCGATGATTGTCAATTTTTGATCACCTTCTGGCAAATTGAATTATATGGGGAACAGCCTTAATGTACCCGAAATAAATGAATGGAAAGATGGCTCATATTCTGGAGTCAATGTGTATCTGAAGAGCAGCTCATGGACATTAGTTCCAGTTGGCAGCAGCCAGACGCACTCAGAGTACTCTTTAAAGTTTTTCAGGAATCCATCACGTATTCGTTTAATCGCTCTTGACCCGATTTTGTCGTTGAGATAAGAAGATTGATGGGCTGATGAAGATAGTGAATTAGGCTGTAGGCGATGAAGTGCGCTCTGGGGATTTGGAAAAAACCATTATTGCAAAAAGAAAAGAGACATCATGAGTTGGTACGAGTACAATTACATTATATCATATCAGCACACTATTCCACTTTAGGATCTATCTTTATCTGATCTGCTCTGATGAAACACAAGTATATATGACATGTATAGGTTGTATCAACACAGGATTAAATCGTTTAATTGCCATTTTTTCCATTCTACTTTTAATCGATCAATCAATCAATAAAAAAGGGTTGGATTTAAAAAGAACCTCAACACGGCCACTACTACAGTCCTCTCCAAGACTGGAAACATGGACCAGACTGAAGACAAGGAATTTGAGGAAGAAGAAAAACGAGCCAAGCAATAAGTAGTTTTTTTTTTTTATATATATATATAACTCTTACTGTTGGCGCAGCAGTGTCACCAAAACTGAATTTTTTTATTATTATTTTGAATTTGAATATGGATCCAAAGACTGGGAGCAAAAGCCGAAAAGTTGCATAAGGAAGCAAGTGGATATGCTAAAGCTCTGCGAGGTAACACAACACCACATCAAAAAAAGATTCATTTCATGCATTTTGCCATGTGGAACAACAGAAACACACAGCCCATCATTTCATTAACAAACAGACAGCAAAACAAAACAAAACAAAACAACCAAAAAAAAAAAAAAGAAAAAAAAAAAGACATGGGATATTAAACGCATCGTATTTATACTTTTTCTTTTTTTTTTTTTTCTGTTTGATACCAAAAGAAATGACAGCTGTTCAAATCAGGATTGCAAACACGTTGGAGCAATGCTATGATGATAGTCAGTCAATGGCGGCATCCGGCATCAAATACAAGGAGACTATTACCAAAATGGAACAATTAACAGAGGTTAGGGACATGTTAGTTAAACTTTCATTAAGAACATCTCGATGAACATTGGACTAAATAACGGATTCCGATCTGGTGGACACGAATATGTTTATATATATTTATTTTGATAGGATGATGCTTATCGCTCCACAGTACTAGAGTCTATTGGCAGATATTACTCCTACTTCCCAGAGATCAACGAAGCGATCCGCCGTCGCAACAAAAAGTTACTAGATTACGACAATGCCCGATCCAAGGTCCGGAAGCTAGTGGAGAAGCCCTCGGAAGACAGCACAAAGTTACCACTCGCGGAACATGAAGCCAATGCGGCCAGGGATTTGTACGAGACCATCAATGCTCAATTGACAACTGAGCTACCCAAGGTGATTGATTCCAGAGTCACCTACTTGGACCCGTCCTTCGAAGCGATCGTCAAATCACAGCTATCGTTTGCCCAGGACTCTTTCAATGCATTGGAAAGCCTTCGACAGTACTTCCCTCCAGAACCACAGGATTATGAACTGGAGCAGCAGGCAGACGGTATCTTACAACAAATGCGTGACTTGACGATCTGTGGACTCACGAAAGCATAATACCGATAAAAAGCAACAACAACAATAACAACAAAATAAAAACCATCATAATAATAAATAAACCAAGAGGAAGAGAGACAGAGAGGGCCAAAGTTGTGTCCGAGAAAAGCCTAGTAGCCTTTGGGTAGCCTTAAAAAATGGGGCAGAGGGAAGAGGAATTGTTCAACAAAACTAAAGGCAAAAAGTTTTTGATCTTGTGGATTAGCCTACCTTCTAGTAATGGTCTGGGATGTTGCAAGGATCAAAAAAATGGCCCCAATTATACGTCCAATGCAACAAGATCAGACTATCTTTCTTGCCCTAATATCCAACACTTTGTCGCGTCGTATAACGTCATTGTTAGAGTATCAACGTGTATAGTCTATCTTTTTTTTTTTTTTTTTTGCCCCTTGATGTTCCCTCAGCGTAAATATTGGCCAACCTTGTGTTACATCATTTAATCATTCCTTTCAGGCTAATGCGCCCAGAAGAAGAAGAAAAAGAAGAGAAGAGACTAGTTTTCTAACAATTATGCATCTCTCTGCTGCACTTTACCCTCCGATACCTTACCAAGCACACTCATACTAATCCTATGCTCCTTGTAAAGGAAAAAAAGGAACAAAAATCGCTCAAAGGCGTGTGAACGCGTACGAGAAAAAAAAGGTGCTGGTCGTTGGTATAAATACAGAGAGAGTTGGATCCATCTTTTTCTTTTTGTTTCTTTGATCTCTACACCCTTTTATTCTCCAGCAAATCAACCTGCAAACCACTTCAGACCATGCGCAAGTCATTCATCACCGTCTTTGTTTTTAGTGCCTTGGCTGCTGTCAGCTCCGCGTTCTGCGTCAAGGACCGAGATGATTGCCCCTCTGGAACCCATGGGGTTGAAGATCCAGTGTATTGTGTAGAAAGTGGCTACTCTTACGACCACCAGTTTCTCTGTGCAAGAGATTCGGTCAAGACTGTCGGTATCCGAGGCCGAGTACCACCCCCCAACCTGAGGGGAGCTTGTGTCCGCGAGTGCGATCACTGCCCTTCTGGAACTCATTGTGAAAATGAACCCGAGATCTGTAGGGATATGGGCTTCCCTCCTCAATATCACTTGCTTTGCGTCGGAGGAGATCCCAACTCTTCTGAGAAGAGCTCTTGCCACTGATCAAATTTAGATGGACATGTCCATATTGATTGAGAAATATCTGTACAGTTGAAATAAAGACATAAAGAGAAAAAAAAAAAGAAAGTATTAACAGTGATCCAATGATCAGTAAAAGTGCCATTGACAATGTCAGTTAAAGCAGTAGCAGCATAAATGTTCTTGGACGTTATGTAGTAATAGTAGCCGGGCTATATATGCTTTATAAATGTTTGGCATCAAACAGATCATCATTTTCTCCTTTAAAAACAGGGGCATTGGGCGCGTTATTTAACGACATGTTGGACCTTGGTCGGACGTCAATTGAAACAAAGGAATCTAACGCTTTTTTTTTTTTTTTATTTATTTATTTATTTTTTGTTAAACATTTTTGGCGACACAACAGTTAGTGCTAAATGTATTCATACTAAAAGACAAAGAGATTCGACATGAACATTTATTGGTAAAAGCTCCAGCTGAATAGCCTCTCTCTCTTTTTTTTATTTTATTTTATTTTATTTTTTTAGGTCTAAAAGTGATAACCATCTCCTCAGATACGATGATAGGGATATAATTGGCTACTGTTGCTACTCGATGTTCACGACCATCCATGCTGCTCTTACTTTAATTGGCATTCCCAATGATGCTTCAGCTGATCATTGTTGAAAATTACAAGCACTGAGACCTTTCTTTATTTCATTTATACAGATATTTCTCAATCAATATGGACATGTCCATCTAAATTTGATCAGTGGCAAGAGTTCTTCTCAGAAGAGTTGGGATCTCCTCCGACGCAAAGCAAGTGATAGTGAGGAGGGAAGCCCATATCCCTACAGATCTCGGGTTCATTTTCACAATGAGTTCCAGAGGGACACTCATCGCACTTGCGGACACAGGGATAAGTTTTAGCAACAGGTGCAGGTTTGGGGATGGGGTTGGAAGCGAAGCCACCGACGCAAAGCAAGCGATAGTGAGGAGGGAAGCCCATATCCCTACAGATCTCGGGTTCATTTTCACAATGAGTTCCAGAAGGGCACTCATCGCACTCGCGGACACAGGGCATAGTTTTAGCAACAGGTGCAGGTTTGGGTTCGGGGTTGGAAGCGAGGTCATTGACACAAAGGAGGTGATATTGAGGAGGGAAACCCAAATCCCTACAGATCTCGGGTTCATTTTCACAATGAGTTCCAGAAGGGCAGTGATCGCACTCGCGGACACAAGCTCCCCTCAGGTTGGGGGGTGGTACTCGGCCTCGGATACCGACAGTCTTGACCGAATCTCTTGCACAGAAAAACTGGTGGTCGTAAGAGTAGCCACTTTCTACACAATACACTGGATCTTCAACCCCATGGGTTCCAGAGGGGCAATCATCTCGGTCCTTGACGCAGAACGCGGAGCTGACAGCAGCCAAGGCACTAAAAACAAAGACGGTGATGAATGACTTGCGCATGGTCTGAAGTGGTTTGCAGGTTGATTTGCTGGAGAATAAAAGGGTGTAGAGATCAAAGAAACAAAAAGAAAAAGATGGATCCAACTCTCTCTGTATTTATACCAACGACCAGCACCTTTTTTTTCTCGTACGCGTTCACACGCCTTTGAGCGATTTTTGTTCCTTTTTTTCCTTTACAAGGAGCATAGGATTAGTATGAGTGTGCTTGGTAAGGTATCGGAGGGTAAAGTGCACCAGAGAGATGCATAATTGTTAGAAAACTAGTCCCTTCTTTTCTTCTAAGCGCATTGACCTTTTTCGAAAGGAATTACAAGTGACGTGATACAATGTTGAACATTGCTTCAACGAATGGAAAAAAAAAATTACGTGTATCCCTCCACTAGGTGAATTACCGTAATCTGGCAGTGGTCCTGCTTTATTTACAGGGACACAAAAAAAAAAAAAAGATCTAGTCTGGCTTTTTTAAGAAAGATGTTTTGTTTAAATGTCAATTTACCATTCACTACAGTCCGTCCCTCATTGTCCCCTCATTGTCAGTGGAGAAATTTATCCGCTACGAGCGAGGGGTGATAAAATGAGTGGCTCATATTGTATGTCCCTCCCGTGCTGGCAATATTTGTTATAGACTATAAATGCTTTTTAGGACAAAGTTATCCAATCAAGTCGTACATTTTCCCAACAGACAGTGAAGGGAATGAAATCATCTAATTAGACCCTTCCCCCATCTTGTTAGAAGCAAAAAGCAATGACTTAGTCAAGTTGAAGATTGAGAGGATATTCAGTATCTCAACGAATTTTGGGCTCTCTCATTACAGCCAGCGATAAATCACAAACGAGTTAGTATCCATGACAAAGGCAGGCTTTGGATTGAGATCAAGCCAAGAGCAAGGGAACAAATAATTATAATAAAAGGAAAGAAAAAAAAATAATAATAAAAAAAAAAGAATCAGAATGATCAGTAGCAAGCATGGATGTTTACTGACCAAAAGAAGCACTCATCACACTTCCATTGGTGTCAAGCTTATGGAAGACTCAGATATTTGGATACTAATATAATAGAGACAATATTCGTGTGAGGAATCTTTTTTTTTTTTTTTTTTTTTTTGCCAGATTATCAGACCGTGGGAGCTGAAAAGATGATCTATATCTTTGAGGCTATACATGTACACATTGCTGATGGCTGTGAATAAGGGATGTCACGAACGTACTGTAGTCAGGAGTTTGGTGGATGAGATTGTTATGCTTTCGTCAATTGATGCCATAAATAGTCGTTAGCGTTATAGACATACACCAATCCAAAACAAGAAAACTAACCAATAAAAAAAGAGTGTGGGCCTTTGCGTGCATGAACTAGCGAATTTAGTAATGCTCATGAACAAACTTGATTATCATTGCTTAGCAGATCATTTTTTTAGGATCAAACCCCCTACATTTGTGTGCATGGACTTTGATCATAACCATTAACCAGGGCCAAAAAAAAAAAAAAAAAAAAAAAAAAAAAAAGATGGGATTCCTTGTCCAGATTACAAAAAAAAGGCAGATGTTCTCGAACCCGAAAGTTTTCCATAGGGTTGTTGGTATGCGGTCTACAGTCGTCCCTCAGTTATTCGCGAATTACTGAGGGAACTGATCTGTTTTTATTCACTTCAATTCAATTTCAATTATATTGGTGGGCTCCTTTATTCTTTTTTTTGAATTTTTCATTTTTTTTTAAACAGCCACCCTATGTATTTTTCACTATTCTGCATACAAAACACACAAAAAATAAATAAATAAATAAATATATTTATTATAAAATATGATTATTCTTTACTGCTTGAATCTCCATCAAGACAGGCCCTCAGTCTGCTCAATAAACTTGGGTTTCTTCTGTGTTCGGTCTCTTCATTTCGTATTGCACGTCTATCCATGAAAGCCTCAATGTGGTCATACAATTTATCGAGTTCTTCTCTCTCTTCTTTACCCTGTGGCCTTGTTAGGATATCTTTGGTAAGCTCAAAAAAGTCGCGCGATAGACCGAGGACAACTGTAGGATCCTTTTTTTTGCATAGGCTAGTCTCTGGCGAGGAGTACCCACCATGGGGAACCTTCTGGATTGTACGGTTACGCAGGACAGTGCAAACCATTGAAGGCGAATATTCTTGCCTTAGTGCTGGACTAAAGTCTGCATCAAGATCTTCGGCATCTTCAACCTCCTCCTCGTCAATAAAATCGCTATCCTGGTATTGACGAAATATAGTACTGAATTTGGGATTGGCGATCGTCATCATTGCACAATTAGTAATAGATTGTGTAGGACCTTCGACATGGCACATTGTGAGATAATTGAGGATTGTGAAGTCTTTTTGGTTATTGATGACATCTGTCAATTTTTCGTATTTTTTGATCAAATCATCTTGAAGTTCCTTTAATCTATTGTCAACGGTATCCACCCCGAGAGCCCTAAGTTGCTTATTCACATTGTCAGGCAGCGTTGGAACATGGGCAAAGCAATGGCGAATACAAGCAGGGGTAACAGTATTCCATGCCCTCACCAAGCATTCCCAGAGAGAGGCATAGTTAGCTGTAGCTGTTGATGATTGGAGATTCTCGCGAACTCGAGCTACTGTCTCAAGCATCTCTTGGCTGTAGTGAACCTTGAATGAACGAATAACACCTGCATCCATAGGTTGAGTGATAGATGTTGTGTCTGGAGGAAGTCGTACTAATGTAATATTACTAAGGCCAGCTTCCTCTCCTCCACAATGTCCTGGTGCACTGTCTATGAGTAGTGCAATTTTGCGTCCCTGCCTTTGCATATCCTCATCCAAGTCCTGAAGCCATCCATCAAACAAAGGTTTGGTCATGTAGCCGGAACAGTGTGTATTTGAATCGATTTTGCGTTGAGTGTCTTCTTTTAAACCTTTGGGCTTATGTTTTGATAGCACAAATAGCTTGCGTTTGTCAGTTCCTGTGGAGTTGCTGCAAATAAGGATTGACACACGAGCTGCACGAATAATTTTTGTTCCCTGTACAGCGCCTGCTGCTAGGGTTCTTGCTGACAATGCTCTAAGATAAAGGCCAGTCTCGTCGCAGTTATAGATGTCCTCTGGGTGGAATGTAGAGAGCAACTTCTTTATCTCCTCCATCCGAGCCTTACAAGATTCCATATCGACACCTCCACTTTCTCCATGTCCAATCTTTGATGAAATTCCTGATCGTGTCTTGAATCCATGAAGCCATCCTTTCGAAAAGGCAAACGATTCGGGTATCTCAGTCTCCTTATAATAGTCCTTCATGATGCTCCACAGTATAGCTCCTGTTCCTCTTAGTCGAGCCTCTGTTACAATGATCTTGAGTCTCCTTTGCTCTTCAAACCACTTTAGCAGCGCTTCTTCAACGGCCTCCATGGTCCTTGAGCTAGTTCGAGTAATAGCCTTAGCAGCTTCCTCAGACTTTCCATCTTTCATACTCAATAAAGAATCTCTTTTATTCCAAATCCCACTGGCAGTGAAAATGTTGATGCCAAGTCGTCGAGCAATAGAAGATACTGGGGTTTTGGGGTCAATATCCTTGGCTTTTATCACTTCATTGATAAATTTTATTTTGCCATAAAGTGTGATGGAGTTATATGTGTTGCCTTTGGAGCTGCCTTTCGCGACTTGTCCACGCTTATTTCTTATAGGCTTGGCAGATTTCTGGTTTAGTTTTCCTGCCTCAGCTGAATTTGGAGCTGAATTTGCTTTTTCACACGCAGACTTTGATGGTCGAACTGGAGTAGCTTGACTTAATCGCTCAATACGGACCCAGTCCCATTGACTACTGGGTACTTGTGCCACACTCTGCTGGGACTGAGGGGAGGAAGCTGACAAACTCATAGAATGAAGAACACTTGGGCTGAAGGCAGTTGTTACATTCTTTGAAGGTCTTCCTCTTCTCCTTGGTTGACTTGATTGCAAATTGGATAGACTTGAGTCTATAGGAGATAGCTGGCTTGACTGCAGAGGCAGAGGAGACAATTGACTCGAAAGCCCAATAGGGGACGAAGAAGCGGCCATATGTTGAGCTATGGGTATATTGGGAATAGCGGTCGCCATGATAATAGGTGAGTGTTGAGAAAAGTCTTTTTTTTTTATTTTTTTATTTTTTTGGGAAATTTCAAAAAAAGAAAAAAAAAAGAATAAAGGAGCCCACCAATATAATTGAAATTGAATTGAAGTGAATAAAAACAGACCAGTTCCCTCAGTAATTCGCGAATTACTGAGGGACGACTGTAGTTTGTTGACAGGGTGACTAAAATCGTAAAGGGTCAAGAGAAAGCAGAAGAAAAAAAAAAAAGCTTACAGGCATTTTACACAGTCCTATAGAATCTATGTCAGATAAGAGAGACATAAACTAATAGAACTGATCAAAATATAAGCGCCTCATATTTTATTTTTTATTTTTATTTTAACAATAATAGCGTATGAGTAACGATGCAATAAAAGCAAGATGAAGTATTTTATTGCCAGCTTATTATATATATATGTTTTCTATAATGACCAACAGATCGTTAGTCTAATAAAGTCTTCATTTGTTATGGGTAACGACGATTTAGATACAATGACACGTCACGCTCCTTTCGGAACCCAAATTCATTCAGCTCCTCAGGCTCATACTCATCAGGAGGATCGTAGTACTCCCTTGTTGTATAGACCTTCTTGACCCAGATCACATGTTCACCATCTTGTGTTGTAGGGATCTCTCCTTTGTAACCTGCTGGAACCTCCGTACTTCGTACTTGCACATTGTTTTGTCCTTGAGGTTGTGGATATTGTTGTTCAAAAGTCCTCAACTTGTTGATATCGTGCCTGAGCTCATTATCGTGTCTACCAGACACCATGGCCGCGGCAGGCGCAGCAGCAACAGAAGCCATTGTAGTAGGACGGGGCGCAGGAATGGGTGAGGAAGATGGTTTCACAGTACTGACTGGCGCTTGGAGCTGCAAATTGCTTTGTCCCTGGGGTTATGGATAATGTTGTTTAGAGGTCCTCGAGTTGTTGATATCATGGTTACGTTCAGTACCGTATCTGCCGGATGTTAGGGTCGCAGCAGGCATATCAGCAATAGAAGCCATTGCAATAGGACGGGGCGCAGGGATGGGCGAAGAAGATAATTTGGCCCCACTAACTGGCGTTTGGGCCCTCACATTGCTATGATCCCGGTGCTGTTGACTTTGCTCAGCAGGTTCAGTAGCCTTCAATTTGCTGATGTCGTGAGTAAGCACATTATCGTGTCTACCAGGCGTTAAGGCCGCGGCAGGCACAGCAGCAGCAGAAGCCATTGTAGTAGGATGGAGGACGGGGATAGGCGAGGGTGTTGGCATAGCCGTATTAACTGGTACCTGGGCGTTCACATTACTGTGTTCTTGGCCTTGCTGGTGTTGTTGTTCATTAGTCTTCAACTTTTTGACATCGCGGCTAAGCTCAGTGCCGTGCCTGTCGGGCGTTAAGGCCGCAGCAGGCACAGCAGCAACAGAAACCATTGTGGCGGGACGGGGTGCAGGGATGGGTAAAGAGACTGACTTTGTTGTAGTAATTGGCGCTTGGGCGGAGTTGCTAACAGCTAACTCTTGTTGGGGAGGAATCACGGACCGAGGAACGGGTTCGAGCTTCTCTGCCGTCAGGTCGCCCTTAGCATTACTATTATTCATGTCTTCACCCTTATACTTATCCTTATCCTTATTGTCCGAAGCTAGGCTCGAGATGGGAGAAATCTTGGTATCCTGCTCTTTTTTAGGGAGTTGAGCTACTGGGACTTTCATAGAATCAATATGATTATGCGATACTGCTGTATCCATAGATGCAGATACAGGAGAGCGTTTAGCAAAATTTGACTTCTCGTGTATCTGTGGCGTAGGCGTAATCTCGCTATTATTGTACAAAGCACCATGTGTTTGAGCAGATAATGGCTTCGGCGCGGGCGGGCGACTAGGCATCTTCGCCTCCTGCATTCCTACTATCATCGGCTTGGTTGTTGGTGTGGCCAGTAAAGTTGGGTCGATTTTGGGCTGGGTCGATACAGGCTTAGCTGATGTAATATCATCATTTTCCTTCACTGAACCTGTTTGCTGGCGCTGCTCCTGGTATTTGTGTGGCTCTGCCCGGTCCGACTTTGAGGTTGTAGTAGGAATGGTCACAGTGGGAGGGACAGCTGTAGGTGTAACAGTCTTGATTTCATTTTGTTGCTCGGTTAGTGATATTGGCCGCTAGTGTCGGTCCTGATGCTGCTGATCACGTTGCTCACGCGACTTGGGCCAATCATGCAATATTTGTCGCCCCTCTTCCTGCTCATGTAAACTGGCATGTTTCTGGATGCGGCTGAAGGGAGAGCAGCCCTCGCAACAGGCGATACCGCAGCAGGGCCTGCAGCGCTATGGATAGGACGTGAGTCATTCCTTTCATTATGCGAATGCACCGTAGCGTGATGACGATCATAGGCTGGAGCCCCAGCTGGTGGCACAACCGACATGGGACCCCTCTCAGCTCTCTTGAGAGGATCATTCTGACGAGAAACCTATATTTCCCTTTCCTTGATCAGCGGCTGCGGTACAGATGAATCGCTGGTAACTTGGGCCTTGGGAGCAGTGGCGTTTGCAGTAGAGGCCGCGGTAGCCTCCTTAGAAGGCTTGAGCCTATAAGCATGATCCTCATGAGGCTGAGACGCAGGAGTCCTAACAGTCGCTCCAGTGGTACTAGTTGTGGGAACAGGAGAGCCAATAGTTACAATGTCCTTTTTGTAGGCTTCGATAGACGGGGTAAGGGTTGATGTATTTGCCTTAAAACAGAGATCGGTATTCTTATTGTTATTATTTATACCGCTCATACCAGAGCCATGATTCGAATTAGGTGACTCAGTCTCATCTAGTAAGAAATACTGTTCTTCTGAGTTGTCTGGATTGTCTGGTGAGGAACAAGTGCTCAGCTCATGACGATGTTCACTGGGAACAAAATTAGAACTCGACTGTCTAAGATATTTACTTTGAATCACGGATACAGGCGGTAAAGGCTGGTTATGGGTACTCGAAGCTGTTGCGCTATCAGCAACAGCAGGTTTGGTCACTAGCATACAGATGTTGTGTAATGACGAAAAATTAGTGAACTAAATCATCTGGAATATATTATGGGCAATTACCCATTCAATTGATTCTCCTACCATCGTGGCGGCGTTTGAGCTCGGGCGCGGCTAGCTTCAAGTGAACTGCCACACATATCCAAGGCTTGAATGGCTCTTTTCGTAAGAAGAGCTGATGGGTTGGTCATGAGCTACATCAGAATTCTTGTTCGAATACAAAACAGGGGATGAACCCATATCCTCCTTGCGCTCGATTGATTTAGTGCTAGTGCTGTCCAAGATGCCCTGATGCTTATCCACTCCGCGCTCCTTGGCAGCCTCTAATTCGCGTTCCTTGGCAGTCTCCGATTCACGTTCCTTGTCAGCCACCAGTTCTTGCTCTTTGGCAGCCTCCGATTCGCATTCCTTGGCAGCCTCTGGTTCACGCTCCTTGGTAGGTCCCAGTTCACGTTTGCTAACCTTATTGGTGTGCTCGGGAGAAGGTGCGCTATGAGTATTTGGGTTGAGTCATCAAGGTATTCCTGGGCAGTAATGGAGGTAATACTGCACGTCGGAGCAATGGATGGCTGGGACGTAGATCGAATTGCAGGTGCAACGTCGTCATACGGTGAGTTTTGGATCGATGCAGCGGAGTGCCTTGCAAATGAAGAGTACGATGCCTCATTCAAGCTTCCTGACGCGTCACTCGAATGACTCTGAGAGGGCTTGATCGAAGATTGGTGAGTGAGTTTTTCATAAGCCTTATCTAAGGCTTTATGAGGCGCACGATGCGATGTTGGGGTTTGATGCTTGTTGTCGACAGTTGGTAACTGCAGCCCTGTGGCTCTTGCCATCTGCTGAAGTTCTTTTTCTTTTACTTCTTTGCTTAAGTTCCCATGCGAACTAGGACTGTGCCGAGATACTGATGCTGAACCAAAAGTGGTCCAATTATATTTTTGCATGCCTTCATTGTTGTCAAGAGTCGAAGGCTTTTGGCTCCTGGCTCCGGCCGCCGGCTTGCCTCCATTTTCTTTTAGTCCTTTCTTTGAATCTCCGTACGAGTCAGAAGAGCCAGGCTTCGAAGTATATTCTGTCACAGACGATACATGGTAGACTGCAGTAAACTCGGAACGAGTGGATGAAACAGACTTAGAATCAAACTCTGGCTTTGTGAAAAATGCATTATGTAGGATAGATGATTCGAGATGGCTTGTGGATGGTCCCTTCTTTGTTTCGAAGGAGCTAGACGACAGGATATTAAAAGGATTACCAGCAGGGGCTTCAGAAGAAGTAACATCGGCTCCCTTGCCCGAAGCACTAGTGCTAAGGGGCTCTTTACTGTCAACTCCATTGCTATCAAGGCGGCTTGGCTCTTGCTCATCCTCCTTGAATAGAGAGCCCAGCTCTACCTTAGACGTATGGGACTCATTGTCTTTATGACGGAGTGGATGGGCTACTGAGTGTTCACTGTTTTTATGTTCGTGGCTTGCCCCATCAAAGAGTTTGAGTCCACTGGTTAATAAATCACAAATATAAATAATTAATGACCATGTCAAATAAAAATATCTGCGGTTTTCTCATCCGAGTATGATTATAAAGGAGGGTATACGCTTCTCCCTAGCATCCATGTTGCAGTAAGCTCCACATACCTACTTGCTAACGTGAAGCAAATTGCAGCAGAGAAACTACAAGCATCTACTTGCGGACGCTATAAATACAAAGTAAGTTAGCAATAGAAATTGCCAAGAAAAGAAGAAAAGATATAGTGCAAAGCTGGTAAATAAAAGAAAGAAGGAATCCAACAACTGTTCATTTATTCCAGCTTTCAGGACTAAGACAGCACATGTCAATCAAGACGTTCGAAGCGAAACTAAAGCCACAGGGCTACGCGTTAAAAATTATGATCAAGTGCCGATTAGATCAATCACCTATTCTTCTGGGATTGAAGCTCTTTCATGTATTCAACAAAAGAAAACCCGAACAGCATTTCGGTTCCTGAAATCTGGATGAGAACCCCCGTTTTATATCCGGTACTAACAAGCTCTATAATTGGGATAACCTAGGCATCACCAGGCCTTACGCTTTCAAAAGCTTATAGCACGGCTAGTGGCTTTCGCGGTAATCCGAAATATGCGTAAAAAAGGCTTCAACACCAGTAAGGGATCCTAATGCGTGTATTAAGCGTATACATGGGCTGAATATGATAAGGAACGAGTGCTGTTATTTCTCGGAATATTTCAAGCCATTGCTCTCTGAATCAAAAGGCTTTTTTTTTTTTTGGGCAACTGGACATCTAAACCTTGATGACCATCCAAACTTCATATTTATATGGCTACTATCCCCTTAACTACTGAAGGCCTGGAATGCACTGCATCGTGGATCCCTTTGAACAACACCATGAAGAAGACGTATAAAAAGGCGGGCACAACTCATTCATTATCCTTACTCCATTTTGTCGTCTCTTTGTCGTTCTTTACTTATCTTCCATCTTCATACTCTAAACCACGAAGCTTTTGAGTATCATGTATGAAGCTACTATCTCTATTTTATTTATTTATTTTTATTTTTTATTTTTTTTAAGATTTATGAGTTACTTTGTTCATACACCTTAACACACAGATTCACTTCTATTCTAGACATTACCGCAGCAACTTCGAGCTTCGATAGAGCATTAAGCTCCCTATTACTACAAGCAAAGAACCTTCCAACGCAAAAAAAAAAAAAAAAAAAAAAAAAAAAGATGGACGTGAGGATGCTAGCAGTTGTGATTGCTAATGAACCTGATAGATGTATCGCTGTGTTGTACAAACCTGGAGAGCCTATCTTTTACTTGATGAAAAGGATCTCTGACAAGTTGGGTGAAGATGATGAGGATGTTCTCAAGCGCGAGCTTTATTTGACAGGCACAGGAGCCCTCCTGGAAAAAACCTATGCGTCCGTGGATGATTATGATATCTTTGGGAAGACTCTCATCTATCGATCCCATAAAAGAAGTGACATGATGATTTATTTGCAGACACTGACAGGAAAAACCCTCAATTTGCCCTTCAGACACGCATGGACCATCAATGACATTAAACGAATCGTTCAGAAGCAAGAGAATATCTCTCCGGATCAACAATGGCTGGTGTATGAAGGAAGGTATCTTGAGGACGAGAAAACGTTACAGGACTATGGAATCCCACCCTTTTCTACTCTACACTTGATTGTGCTTTTTGAAATGGAGAAAAAATGAAAATAAAAAGGCGTTCAATTCACCTTTTTTTTTTTAAAAAAAAAAAAAAAAAAAAAAAAGAACAGAAAGGAAAGAACTTGCATCGTAACAATATCTGACTTCTTCATTTCTTCCATTGCACTATTCTTTCCCAGTATTTTTGACTGATCTTACTTTGACATCAATATCACCTCCAACATTTTAGGGTTATTGTGGCTGTGGTTCTGGGCAAATGAATTCAATGATCGAATCGTTAAGAATGGCAGATTCGGTTTTCAGTGAGCTCAGTTAGACCTCCCATTAATGGAGAGTTCGCGCTTTTGCCAAAAATCGTTACAACATGACAGCAGCACTTAATACATAGAAACAAAGAAAGGGGACTGTGTCATTTTCCTCTTTTTTCTTTCCCACACATCCATTCTTGGCAAGACCGGATGCAGCACAAATCTGTGTTCGAGTATCCAGAGCTCCTGCATGTCCTGGCTCCTCTCCTTTCTCCTGCCACGCTCGCAACCTGTCTTTGCCTGAACAAATCCATTTGTAAAACATTGCTGCCATATCTCTACCACCACATTACCATTGATCACTACGCTACATACAAGGATGCTTTTCTAAAGTCGTTTTTAACTTTGTCACCTGAAGCTGCATCAACATCAACAAAGACAGTCTCTCATGATGACAAGAATGATCCCTTGAATCATACAAAACCGTGCTCGTTTGTTCACCTGGAGAACTGGGGTCACATGGTGCATTCATTATGTCTTTTTATGGATGAAGATCTTCCAGATGAAAGCCATGCCATTTTCCTCAACTCAGATTTTGATCCTTTTAACTACCCTGACAATCTCTCACAACCATCATTCTCAGCCTCATCACCA
Organism: Lobosporangium transversale; assembly: GCF_002105155.1. Taxonomy (NCBI): domain Eukaryota; kingdom Fungi; phylum Mortierellomycota; class Mortierellomycetes; order Mortierellales; family Mortierellaceae; genus Lobosporangium; species Lobosporangium transversale. The sequence goes on along the minus strand of NW_019028984.1, from coordinate 910,520 downwards.
GTTCGGGAAGGCAGACTACATGATGTATCAGAGTCACAGATTCAGATGGCGATATTGTCAAAGATCTTGTATCTGTGTCCAAACTTGAGAACCTTGCAGATTTGTGTCAAGGATGCTCCGTTAGTCAAGCAACTTGAAGATCTGCAGTTTCAGCTGTATAGACGACAGATAAGATTTAATTTTCCGTATTTAAAGGACATCAAAATATCAAGACTCTTAAAAACAATTGCGGCTGCTACTGTTCCCATTCCTATTATTACCAACGCCTCTATAATGAACGTAATGACGAGTGCATCCACTATTAAGACCGCTCACGCAGCTACGAATGTCATGACCACTACCAACTATACAGCCGTTGAACATTCTTACAGTAGTCTTTCCAAACTAGTCATCTTGGATTCGGAAGGATTTGATATTTGGTCTGTCGAAGCTATTGTCCACCCAAGGATGTCTTCATCACTTCGAACACTGCACTTGGTCGGATGTAGGCAGCTTACAGCTCCTCTTATCCATCGGTTGCTCCAATCACTTCCCAATTTAAAAGATGTCGACTTTCGAACTCACTCTTCTCTTCCAATAATTGGACAAGGACCATTATCCCTGACATCATCGATTAGTCTGGAGGGCCAAATAAATTTAGAACTACATCGACAGCCTCATCTCCAGAATGAATATTTGAAATTGGCAGAAAGTCATCTACCTTTGTGGTCTTGTTATGACCAGCTAGAAATCCTTCGAATCAGCGTACCTGGAATGAGGGTGGATCGTCAGTTCAACAAGCTTAGACTATTAGATGTACTGGATACGCTCCTCGAGCCTGTGGCTTCTACGCATGTGGCGCCTTCAGAATACTTTACATGGTTCTCTAACCAAGTTGGTCACCTGAAGCGACTGAAAGTGTTGCAGCTACAAAGTCCACCTCAAATGCCTAATATACAGTCACTATTGCTTACATTGGATACAGAACTCGGTCTGTGGAAGGACCTCAAGAGCCTAGAGGTCTTGGATGTGACAGAGATTCATCATCACATTGGTCTTGAGGAAGTCAGATGGATGAGCGAGCATTGGCCTAGTATAAGGATGATTAAGGGACTAAAGCGAGCTTCAGACATTGCTGAACCAGAGAGTGTGAGATGGTTGGAAGAGAAGCGTCCAGCTATTGTTTTGGAATCATAAAAAAAAAAGAATAATAATAATTAAATAAAGTAGACAGTTTTCCATTAATGTGGTGTATTCCGAAGAACTTGAATTGAGCACTCTGGCATCTCTGATAGCAAAAAAAAAAAAAAAAAAAAAAAATCGAGGATATTGATAACTAGATCTGCGATCCTCGATCGTTGCAATTACAGCGACAATGATCGATACCAAACACTCCAATATGACTACTGATTTGTCTTAAGTAGTATGCTCAGGTACTTAAAGAAAAGTTGCTAAGATTATGCGAAAAAGGAAGCATCTTCCTTTCCATATATTATGCCCCAAATAACTAACCACATCAGCTTCTTTAATAAAAGTGTAGGCCTTGACTGATGTTTATTGAATATGGGCCTTTCGTTCAGAAAAAAATTTCCACATCAATTTTCATTCTGCGCTTACTCCACTTTGTAGCCTTTGTAGCCTTACCAAAACAAATAAGCAAGCAAACTCTATTAGAATTAGACAGCAAGAGAGCACAGACCAGCCTGGCAAAGACGTGCAGATAAAATTTAAATAACTGGATCGCCTTGGTTGCCAAGAGAGAAATAAAAGCAGACAGGATTATAGCCATATGGATGCTTATTCGATATCTCACAGCATGAAGAGAAACTAAGTGCATTTTCACTCAATAGCATTAGAAGGAAAGGGGACAGCATTTCCTTGAAAAAAAAAGATGAAAAAACCTCCAAATTGCGAAGCGCTTTTCGTATGAGAAAAGGTCCCATAACCAATCGACCATGTCAAAGGTTGGTGACAAATGAAAAGAAAGCAAGTCATTAGGTCCTGACAATGTATAAAAAGACCTCTCTTTCCTCTCTCTTTTTGAATCTCCAACGGCCTCTAAAGCGGTGTGTTAGCACGCTCAAGAGTGCTAGCCTCTGTCCAACGAGTTCCATCGTCGGCCTGCAGAACGCTGCAAGCTGAGGATGGCGCGGGTTGGGCTCGAAGATGGCGCGTGTTGATAGACCGCCCTAGAGCTTCTGGTCCTGAGGGCGCGCAACCAGACCATCTCCTCATGGTGCGCCCTGGGCTGTCTGCTTCGCGCCAGACAGGCGAAGAGCCTGGTGCTTTTTTATTGTTTATTTATTCACATTATTTTTTATCCTATTCACAACTGCTCATCAACACTCTACTATTCATTCATTGTGGGGATCAAAGTAAGCTTTCTAGGCTACCATGGTTATATCTTTCATAATGAGAAAGACACAGCTTTTATTATTCTTCCTCTTGATCTCGAGGCTTTGTCGCAAGGCCAGCATGCTGTGGTTGCCTAGAGATCTCCTTTTTCTGCACACTCTCTCAGAGCTGCAGAGCTCTGCACCAAGGCCGTTCTTGTCTTGTCTTGCCTTGTCTTGGCAAGTACGCTATCAAATTGAGACATGTGTATTCAAAGCACCAAAGCACCAAAGCATCAAGGCAACAGCCTCCTGCAGAAGGAGCTTCTCAATTTCGACCATTCCATCGCAACATTGCAACAGCACAACATGCAACACTGCAATTTCATTCAATGAACATTACTGAATCAGTCGCGTCTTCAAAGGTTGTCACACTGTACTTAGCTGTGCATGACTGGCTCGGTACATTTCTAGGTTAAATACTAAGCATTGGTCTCAAATGTGGCCGAGAAGAGGGCTCAATGGGCTTCAGTAGACAGGCACTTCACTCCTTAGGATATCCATAGGCATTTTCACCTTGCAGCAGTTTAATCTTGAGAGGCATTTCATTAAATGGGGAGGAAGCGACATTCGCTCTTAGGTAGGCTCGACTCAGCCCCCTTATAATCCCATGCTCCAGTTATGGAAAGTTATCTCTGCAAAGACCCCAAGCAGATAATGGAAGACAAGTCTTGGTTATGGCAATGAAGGAACAAAGTCAACAAATGGTTAATCATCAACACAAAGACAGTGACATTGCTCAAGCAATCCTAGCTATTTGTCCATGTTTGAAGGATCCATGAATGGCGCGAATGGGGTCTGCTCTGGGATAGCTACACTCTAGCTTCAATAGGATTGAGACACGGAGGAAAAGGCTTGGCAAAATAGCAGATGATGCTCGGACAACTAAGAAAGCTGACGGAATTGAGCATCCTCAGCTTGATTAGCAGATCTGGAAGAGCGAGGATTTTTAAATGCCAGGCTTTAAGCGACATGGGAAGAATCAATCAATTGGCGGGCGGTATGGACTCATGGATCATAGTTTGGACTACATGAAAGCCAGTTTGGCAAATGAACAAAACTCGTATCATTGAAAGAGCTAAGTAATGAAATATAAAAGATATAAAAGTTGGGGTATTTATTAAGCAAACCGTGGTCTGTATTTCTCACTCTTGTCACACCAAGCGGCGAAGTGGAGCTGATGCATCTATCGCTTAAAAAGAGAAATGAGGAACCCTTCATCCTGTCTTCATCCATCGAGTTATTACCGAAATGACAGAACATCATTACCAACAATTCCGAAAGGATGGCATCATTGAAGAAGTTTGTGTCAGAATTGCTTCTACCTTTGCAATCAATGGTAGTCCGTCATTCTGTGTGGGTTTGCAAGACATTGGAGACGTGTTTCCAGATGCACAGCGATTCAAGTTGGATGGACTTCCTGTTCCGTTCCTTACAGATCCTTATGGCAACAGGTACATCATTGATTATGCTGTGCCTTATCGGGTGTCTGTAGAAATCAAATAGAGGAATTCAATTTGGGATGTATATATATCTTCGTATTAGAATCGAACCTCCATGCATTTCATTCTATCCTCACAGGATCTTGGATGTCATCACTAAAGCCCCGCAATCCAGCAACGAAAGCACCATCAATTATTTGCCTACATCAAGCAACTCGGCACATCTGGCCTCTCAGGTCCCTCTTTTGCCATCACCAAACTTGATTCAATCACTCAACCCGCTTCATACTATTCACAGCAGCGCACAATTCGAGGCGATCATCTCTAAGCTTGAAAAGATTGCAGGGTTGCTGTTAGAGGCCAAAGAGAAGGACAACAAGATGAGTGATATATTGCTGCAAGCAAAAGAGAAGGATGACAGGTTGATTGCTCTGCTGCTGGAAGCTAAAGAGAAGGACAGTGAAATAACTAAACTGCAGAATATGCTTATGCCGGAATTGAATACTAAGGAGGAAGATGTCAATAAGGGGCATCAGGCACCCAAAAGTCTTGCTATCCTTCAAAAACATGCCCACACTATCCTCTCCCAGCAACTTGAGCTTCACGAATGCCCAATTCCTCGACTGTTTATCCTTTTGCCTGTCGACAACACCAAGTGGGATCCACTGAATGTCGTAAGGAACAAGTTTCGTCTTCATTTTCTCTGTGAATGTGGAGACCACAGTGCAATGACAAGCAAGAGTAGCCAGAGTCCGATCCATATTACCAAGCATGACGGGTATGAAGTCCGAGATAGCACAGAGTTCTTTCGCAAGTACGGGAAATACATGTTTATCCTCTTACAGTGGCTCAAGTTTGGAGTGCACTCGTCTGCTTCTCTGGAATCAGTCCCATATTTGATCAATCCTGGTATCGATCGCTCGATCGACTATATGCAGTCACTCTCTAGGCAGGACCCAGCCTTGAGCAACATCACTGCAATCGATGATTATGAAGGACTTGTAGGAGCTGAATTCCGCCGGCTGAGCACATTTCTTCGAAGTAAAGACGAAGACAAAAAATTTGGCAACTTGAGCAGGATTGCGACCGAAGCAGGTCATGTCAAATGGGTTTGTCTCGACCACTATATTGCGACATACAGGGGAAAAGGACAGAAAGCATTTGAAAGCGCAGTAAGGATGAATGGTGGCAAATATGATTTGCACCTTGGGAAAGCGGTTATCACATTGAAATCCAGAGACAGAGTTGAAAGGTTCTTAGACGCCTTAACCAACGCAAGACGTGTTTACGAGTTGGATATTACATTTGACTGGGACTGGACGGAGACTGACCTTGAAGCATTTGAGAGTGCTCTAACTCTGTCAAGTGTATTGATTCTTCGACTTGGACTTGGACGAGCTCCAGGAAGCGTCAGTAGGAAAGCGTTTTTAACATCTACACAACATGAAGCACTTGTTCGCATCATGGAACTCAGCAATATCAAAACAATTCATATTGTCCTCCCCTTAGAATTCATAACACTCCTCAGTTTACAGCTCAAGCCAGCGCATCTTCATAAGCTATCCTTCAAGATGAATGCTCAATCGATTGGAGCTAGTGAACTACTAGTTCTTGTAAATACCCTCAAGGCTAACGCAGCATTGACTATTCTGGACTTGAAGAGCAGCTCCATTGGGAAGGAAGGAGCCTTAGCGCTGTCGGAGGCACTCAAGACTAATACGACATTGATTACTTTGGGCTTGAGGGGTAACTCGATTGGGGATGAGGGAGCTTTGGCTCTGTCGGGGTCGCTCAAAGTTAATACAACTTTGACTACTTTGGGCCTGGATAACAACTTTATTGGGGAGGAAGGAGTTTTGTCACTGTCAGAAGCGCTCAAGGTTAACACAGCTTTGTCCGTTTTGGAATTGAGGGCCAATTCAGTTGGAAAAAAAGGAGCTCTAGGGCTGTCAGAGGCGCTCAAGGCTAACACGACGTTGACCACTTTAGACTTATGGTGCAACTCAGTGGGGAAGGAAGGGGCTCTAGTACTGTCAGAGGCACTCAAAACCAATACTACTCTGTCGATTTTAGACTTGGGAATCAACTCAATTGGGGATGAAGGAGCTCGAGCACTGTCAGAAGTACTCAAGGCTAACACGACTTTGGCTACATTGAGATTGGGGAGCAACTCAATTGGAGACGCAGGAGCTCTGTCGCTCTCAGAGGCACTTAAGGCTAACACGACTTTGGCAACACTGAGGTTGGGGTGCAACTCGATTGGGAAGGAGGGAGCCATAAGTCTTTCAGAGGTACTTAAGATTAACAAAAATTTGGCTACTTTAGACTTGAGGGACAACGCAATTGGTAAAGAAGGTGCTTTGGCGCTGTCAGAGGTGCTGAAGGTTAATACAACATTGACAGCTTTAGATCTGGAAGAAAACTCAGTTGGGAAGGAAGGGACTTTAGCACTGTCAGAGGCACTCAAGGTTAATGTAGCTTTGACCATTTTGGACTTAGGGGTCAACTCGTTTGGGGCTGAGGAAGCTGTGGCACTATCAGAAGCGCTCAAGGCAAACATGAAATTGACGACTTTGAGCCTGATGAGTAACTCAATTGGGGAGGAAGGAGCTCGAGCACTGTCAGAAGCACTCAAAGCTAACACAGCTTTGACCAGTTTGAACCTGGCAAGTAACTCAATTGGGGATGGAGGGGCTTTGGCGCTGTCAGGAGCACTCAAGACTAACACAACTTTAACCACTTTGAACTTGGAGGCCAATTTAGTTGGGGATGAAGGAGCCCTGTCGCTGTCAGAGTCACTCAAAGTTAATACGAGTTTGAGCACTCTGCGACTGGGGAGAAACTCATTCGGAAAGGAAGGAGCTCTAGCGCTCTTAGAAGCATGCAGGGCTAACGCGGCACTGACTGTCTATAAATGAAGGAGTCTCTATTGCTGAGCATGAGGCCTTGACGCCATTAGAGACATTCGATGTTGAGTACGCAACATTGATTTTTTTTCTTTTTTGAACCTTTGGATGACTTATTTATATATGGCAGTATTTAATGAAAAATAGTTTGCTTTAAATATATAACTGACTTGTAGCAGTTAAGCGGCCAAAGTGGCGTTGTTTTTTATTCTTCGGTGAAGGCTCTTCCTCTCCTTCCAAAATTATTCTTCATATCAACAAAGTTCATTCTTTCTATTATTAATAGTATATATAACATTTTTAATTCAGTGAAAGACCAGTACACAGCTTTCTGCAACGTGTAAGTGTCAGGTAGCGATGTAACGGTGGCAAGCGTACTTGATTGAAGCCTCTTTCTCCTTGAAGTCGAGAAACCATCAACGGATTACTATCATACCAGTGCAGAGAGCCTGAAGAAAGGGCAGGGAAAATATTCTGCTGCCAAAGATGGAGTATACCTATGACAAAGTCTAAGAGAACTAAAACCACGACTTAGATAAAGGTATATAGCTTATGGAATCGACGGAAAGAATGCATATCTCTGCCCTAGAATCAAGAAGAATAACAGTATTGATGGCTTGTGCAATAGCCAAGTATCCACTGGACTAGAATCAAATGGTATTCTTTGTTATGACTATAAGTAGTTATAGAAGGTCGTATGGATTCCTTGATTGAGATAAGGGCAAAAAAAAAGGCGCATGAGGTACTTGGTGCCGCGCGCAAACCGAATTATCTACACCAGATATGTTTGTGGCTACATTTAGGCTGACAAAGTTCTGAACATTCTCAAGAGGTGCATTCAAACCATGAGAGAAGAATGAAGAAAGTCGTGGCTCCTTGAACGAAGAAAATTCCGCTGATTAGTTACATCTTATCGTTATACTCTTTTGTTAATGTAGCTGCCGGGTGAGAATAGCACCATGCACATTACTAACGTTTCCTTTCAGAGTACATTTGAGATTGCCTGGTTGAGTATCCTAAGGTAGATGCTGGGATACAAAAGATAGGTTGCGGACTATCAAATGAGTGTTGTCCGCAGGCTTGCAAAAGATGAGTGCATTGTCTTGTCCAACTACCCCAGACACGCATTGTACCGCCCAAGCTCTATGGAGCTCTAACTGCCTATTCAATGAGTACCTGATGTGGATAAATAGTTTTGTGTGACTATATGGATCAGAGCTAGACTCTGGTAGTTGTGCCCCGTCTCTGCTGAATGATGCAACTTGGTGACTGTTAGATGCGAGGATGGAGCTGCAAAGCTTACACAAGTATATTGAGTACTGTTGCCAGAGGACCTACGTTTCGAGACCCTCTTCTTCTGACCAGATCTAGCACCTCATACATTGCACTAGCCTATCTTCACTAGCTGAGATGAAAATGAATACGGCTTGGCAAGTAAGCGATATTGTTAACAATGTCTCCATGCTTCAAGCTCTGAATCATTGTGCCTAATATTGCCTCCAATTCAAAAACTATAACTTTGTCACAGCAGATGGCAATGTGCCGACTCTCTGAAGAGTGATTGGAGTTGTAACATGTAGCCGCACATATTGGTCTCCAAAGGCGTATGTTTCCCCTATGTCGTCGTGTCGTAGCTACTGATACAGCCCTCATTGGCAAACGTGTTGCTGCAGACATGATAATGAATCCTATTTGGAATGAGTACTAATACTTTGTTCCAGATCACAAGATGTAACATACAGAGATGCACGTATTTCATTACCGAGAAAGCTGCTTGCGTTCTCGACTGATTCAGGCATGTTCAACGAATGAGGTTGCAATGTTGCATGTTGTGCTGTTGCAATATTACGATGGAATGATCGAAATTGAGAAGCTCCTTCTACAGGAGGCTGTTGCCTTGATGCTTTGGTGCTTTGGTGCTTTGAATACACATGTCTCAATTTGATAGCGTACTTGCCAAGACAAGGCAAGACAAGACAAGAACGGCCTTGGTGCAGAGCTCTGCAGCTCTGAGAGAGTGTGCAGAAAAAGGAGATCTCTAGGCAACCACAGCATGCTGGCCTTGCGACAAAGCCTCGAGATCAAGAGGAAGAATAATAAAAGCTGTGTCTTTCTCATTATGAAAGATATAACCATGGTAGCCTAGAAAGCTTACTTTGATCCCCACAATGAATGAATAGTAGAGTGTTGATGAGCAGTTGTGAATAGGATAAAAAATAATGTGAATAAATAAACAATAAAAAAGCACCAGGCTCTTCGCCTGTCTGGCGCGAAGCAGACAGCCCAGGGCGCACCATGAGGAGATGGTCTGGTTGCGCGCCCTCAGGACCAGAAGCTCTAGGGCGGTCTATCAACACGCGCCATCTTCGAGCCCAACCCGCGCCATCCTCAGCTTGCAGCGTTCTGCAGGCCGACGATGGAACTCGTTGGACAGAGGCTAGCACTCTTGAGCGTGCTAACACACCGCTTTAGAGGCCGTTGGAGATTCAAAAAGAGAGAGGAAAGAGAGGTCTTTTTATACATTGTCAGGACCTAATGACTTGCTTTCTTTTCATTTGTCACCAACCTTTGACATGGTCGATTGGTTATGGGACCTTTTCTCATACGAAAAGCGCTTCGCAATTTGGAGGTTTTTTCATCTTTTTTTTTCAAGGAAATGCTGTCCCCTTTCCTTCTAATGCTATTGAGTGAAAATGCACTTAGTTTCTCTTCATGCTGTGAGATATCGAATAAGCATCCATATGGCTATAATCCTGTCTGCTTTTATTTCTCTCTTGGCAACCAAGGCGATCCAGTTATTTAAATTTTATCTGCACGTCTTTGCCAGGCTGGTCTGTGCTCTCTTGCTGTCTAATTCTAATAGAGTTTGCTTGCTTATTTGTTTTGGTAAGGCTACAAAGGCTACAAAGTGGAGTAAGTGCAATTACAACATGAATGTATAAATGTTCAATTACATACAACTACAGCCCATCACTCAACCAATTAGGAAATCTTGAGATGTAGAAAGTGAATGATATTGCATTATTTTATTTTTATTTTTTTCCCACAGGGCTGCGCCATTATAGGCGATACACACGGAGGAACCATTCTTGGTCTTGCAGGAACACATGGCCCGTGCCTTGATTTTTTTTTTTTTTTTTTTTTTTTTTTTTTTTAACGGCTGAATATATAGTATGTGGACTTTAGTTTTTCAGCTCAGGTTACAACTCGGATATATGTTTTTCTGTATGCAGCCGGTAGAAGTATTAAGATACGGGATTGTACTGAGTGGTAATGGAGGAGGGATCATTACATCCTATTGTTTGCAGTTGAAATTAACCTCGGACTCTTGCCTTGCACAATACTGTTGGACTCCATCGTCTTCTATGGAAATATATATTTTTTTATATTTATGGCATTTACATGAATGGATAGAAGCAATGATGGAGTTTGTTCACATCGTCAAGAGGCTTTTCTCACTATGACAAGACCTAATCAAATGTACATAGCTTTTTTAAGCAAGAGCATCAGATCTTCTCTCCAGATAAACTTTGTCTGATTCGGTTCGAAAGATACACCAATGAATAATACTCTGTGGTATTAACTACTGTGGCATTATCTTCTCGATGGAGTTAAGAATGAGAGACATTTATTGCTTCCATGATATTGACGATGAATTGCAAAATCAATCTTATCTGTTTAAAAAAAAAAAAAAAAAAAAAGAAAAGAAAAGAAAGAGAGAGCAATACGCTTCTGGAGGAGCTTCTGATTTTTTATGGAAGATGATATGACAATGAGGACTTCTTTCTGCAGAGCAGCACAAAGGCTTTAAAGAAATGTTTTCTTGATCAGTGCTCCTAAAAATGGCATATTGTCAGCTCAAGTGATAATAACAAATTTTAACAATTATTTATTTCAACTTCAGACTGTTGTAATTCTTCAAGCAAATAAAATAAAGACTTTTCATAAACTAGGTTAGGGCTATGCGTTAAAATGCTCTGCTTTCAAATTCTACAGCGCGCACCTGAACAATCTGTCTTCTCTTCCTGCCCTAGAACATGATGCTTCTTTCCATGAGAGATAAAGATTTTTTTTTCTGCCTTCATGCTATATTCACTTCACAAAAAAAAAGAAAAAAAAAAAAAAAAGATACCATTCATCGAGTTATCAAGCAGTGACTTTCTATTCATTTCTCTAAAAATAATTATGCTCAATTGTTCGATCCCTGCTTTGGGATCTCGTCAAGCCTCATGATGAGCGAGAAAAGGACGACATAGGTTACGGTGGTGATGAGAGTAGTGACCATGACCCAAAAACCTGAAGTCTCAAAGGGTTTTCGTTGATCAAAGACATCACCCGCTGCTCCGCGTCGCAAAACAGATATAACAAGAATTGCCATCCCAAATACTACGAAGATGATGCCAATCTTGTAAAATGCTTTTGTGAACAGTCGAAGGATGATCATCCCTGCTGAGAAGGCTTTTATGGCTGTTCTCCAATATGCTCCATCAAATGTCCTTTCTCGAGCTTATAAATAAAATAAAAAGAAAGAGCGTTTATCTTTACTGTTAGAAAGGCAAGTTTTTGTTTCTGTTTCTACTCCTGTATAGGGCTATGTCAGAGTATGGTGCGTTAAAACGGAATATTAAGCTAAAAAAAAAAAAAAAAAAAAAAAAGGACTTCATGTACCTCGGACTTCAACAAGTTCTTCCTCAGTGATGTTGAGTGACCTTGCACGATGTCCACGGTAAAGACGATGTTGCTTGTGCCGTCTTAAGAGATGAGCCATGGTGTTGTCTTGTTAGATTCAAAATTCGATCACATGAAAGTGTAAGTTTGTAAGATGTAAAGATGTACCCTTCAAATCTTAGGAACAAGATGCCTAAAAATGTTCATGGTCACACTACTTTCCAAAAGTAGCATAGCCTATCTTATTGATGCGCGTTTGTCAGTGACCATAACAAGGACATGAACAGTAACATTGGCAAAGAGACCCTGCAGAGGGTTTGCAAAATATCAAGGGCTTTATTACTTTCTAATGTAGGGGACATACATGTAAATATCATTTCGAAAAGGACTTGCTTGGCTCTCCATATTTATTAAACACCACGGTATATATTATAGGGCCTTGAGAAAAGTGAATGTCGCTTCCTGTTCCTGAAGTAATTGTCTTTAAGAGATGGGAATGGACTAAGAAGCGTTGCTTCTTATATTCCTGACATCTTGTGCTTTTCTCAGAAAGTGTAATGCCGCTGCATTCCCTGTTGCATCTGGGGTTAATGATGGAGCACAACGCCACAGCCCAACCATACCCATGATTGCGTTCTATCGGCGCATCTGCATGTATAACTTTTTTTTTTTTTTTTTTTTTTTTTCTTCAAAAATGATCAAAACATTACATGGCCACCCATGAGAGCCTTAACAAAACCACCCATTTGAATAGTTTTTTTTTTTATTTCCTCCAGATATCACTATATATATTTGTCAGGGTTTGCTTCGCAGAAGCAGTTCGTGCGAACTAGTAGTCCATTTGCTTTTAGTAAAGGCGATGCAAGCAGAGACAAGGCGGTGATTGGATGTGGTTCTTCTAAAATAGATTGCCTTTTTTCTATCTGCTCCACGTTCTTCATCATATAAAAAGACTAAAATCAAAAATAAGCATTGTTCAAACATACCCAAACGATCCCTTTGCTTAAAATGCTTAGAATCTTTTTTTTTATTCGCATGGAGGAGGGTCTTCAAGTGAGGATTTGTTTGCATTTGTGGCACGCGAGATTGGAACAAACCAAAGTGGGCGTTTACAAGAAACTATTTTTAGTTAATCCATCGCGCTTTTCTTTTTCATTTTTATGTTCCTGACAAAGAATAAAAGAGCGTGAGAGAGAATGAGAGAAGAGAGAGAAAGAGAAGAAAGAAGAGGAAGAAGAGAGGATACAAAAAAAAAGAAAAAGAGATTGAAGCACAGTAAAAAGGACAAAGAGGACAAAGACAAAATCTTTATGAGCCCAAAGACAAACACAAAGTAAACATTTGTCTTGTTGGGCGTAAAGTAGCAAATGAAGCATGTGCTGAACCCCTGTTCAACTAGAGTATAACAACAACGACAACGGTCATTCTGACTTGTTTTCTTTCATTCACCTCTTTCTTTCTTGTCTCTCTCTCTCTCTCTTTTCTCTTTCTCTCTCTGTCTCATTGTCTCATGTCATTAACCCCATCCATTTCATTCCTTACAGATCTTTTTCCTTTTGTTCCTTCGCTTAGGAACTCTCTCTTTGCTTCTCTACCCTGTTCCTGGCTAGATTTTTTTTTTTTTTTTTTTTTTTTTTTTTTGACTTTGACTTTGACTTTGACATAAACAATGTTGATGCAGTCAAAGAAACACATCCTCTCCTTCGTCATTGTTCTTAACATCATCCTCTTCCTCTCTTACCTCTATGTCAGCAGTCTCAGTCCTGTTGTCATCGTTAACAAGAACAATGATAACAACAATCACCGAGCTACTCGTGAACAGGCCAAAGGTCTAGTTCCACGCCCGACTTTTGATCCCACAGAACGATTCCTCGCTTACCTACCCCACAGTGGGTTCCACAATCAGCGCATCACACTCGAAAATGCTCTCCTTCTAGCTAAATATCTCAACCGTACACTCCTTGTCCCTCCTGTGTACTTGGGACCCGCAACCGAGTGGAGAACGTTTGATATTCTTCACCGTCGCATCATGCTCCAGACCAAACGAGGCCTTGAACACTGTGGTCTGATCCCCAAGGGTGATCCTCTGCCAGGAGAATGTCTCAATTACTACTCTTGGACAACAGTTGAATGGGATTTCTTTTATGATATGGCTAAAATCGGCAAGCATCAACCTTGGAAGTACAGAAGTGATCATTCGTTTGCTTGGATGGAAACTCATCTAGGTATTGATCGGACCAAGGATATCTACATTATTGAGGACCGTGCTCACTACGACTACCAAATCTATGATGATCCAAACAGCAATACCCCTTTGAACACAAATCGCTATTTGCGTCGACTGGACCTGAAGGAGTTGCAGGACCGTAAGGAGCGTGTTCTTCATATGGGCTCCCTTTTTGCAACTGGCAGGGTATTGGCAGAATTGCCAGAAAACAAGGAATATCAACAGTTTTTAAGACGGACCATGATCTTGTCCACACCTATCTTGACAAAAACTTCAGATGCAATCGCGGAGAAACTGGGAGGTCTAGGCACCTTTGTTGGCCTGCATTTGAGAGTAGGCGATGGCATGTTTGTGTTACCTGCGCCAGCGAATATTGAGAACATGTTCCAAAACTTGGTCAACATCACAGGCATCACACCCCTGCCAGAGTATACAACTGTGACACCAAATACAAACATTCCCGATGTCAATAATGGAGCGCAACCTGTCAGGACAGGAAGAGCTTCACCAGAGAGATTGGACGTTATGGCCTGTCGAGCACTCAAGTCCAAAGGTGGACGGTATACCATTATTTATATTGCCACAGATGGAATCTACCCAAGGCGTAACATTTTGTTTCGCAAGCTGTTTGATCACTTCCCTTGTATCTTCACTCTGGATGACTTTTCGGATCTTTTAGTGGAGCTCAAGGAGATGAAGAACACGGATGGCGTTGGGTTGAGTAAAGATTTGATTCCCATGGTGGATGCTGTTGTTTCAGCCAAAGGACGCTACTTCATGGGGACACCAAAGAGCACTTTCTCGTAAGTGTTCTTATTCTTTCATTCTCAATCTGATTAAGGGACATTTTATGTGTATTTTTATTCAAATGTATGAAGGCTGACGACTTTGTTCTGTTTTGATTATTTATTCATTAAATTGATGACTTTCTATAGGACATATGTCTCGAAACAACTTCACCCAGCTTTTGTAGAAGGAATTGTTGACGAGAACGGCGTTCCTCTGACTTCTCTGTAAAGACTCCATTCAGAAGTTGAAAACCAAGCCCTTACTCTCTGCCATTTGCCATTTTTTAATCTTTATTTTGTTTCATTTTAATTCATCATTTTCGTTTCTATTATGCTTACTTTTGTACAAATATCTCATTTATCACTCCTCATTTGTCCCTCCTTTGAAAATGCTGCTGTGCCTTTTTAAACAGCCTGTAACCATATCACCATGGCCAGCCATAAAATAAATAAAAAAACTGTTGATCAGTATTTTTTTTCTCGCTTACTTAGTTCTATGTGTCATCTAAAGATTTGTCAGATTCATTTCTGACGTTGGTGTCGTATCTACGTAGTTGATGAAGTTTTTTGAGTTCTTGAAGCCTTGTATTGAGATACTCAACTATCAAATACAAAAGAGCCGTCAGCGTTAAGGAAGAACTCGAACAAACAGTGACAACTTTGAGGGCAATAGTGGCGACGCATGAACAACAACAACAACAACAACAAAAGTTGGAACAGACATACCATATCCTACATCATCCACTCCTAGTTTCCTCATAAATTGCTCTTCTACTTGCATCATCCGACTCCATTCTTCCAATTCTTTCCATTCATCAACTCTGGTATTGGACCGTTCGACTCGAGCTTTCAACATCATACTAATCCATGTCGGTTGAGTTCCACCTCGGATTCTTGGGAATTTTGATCCCTCCGAGGTCGTGACCTCTGTCAAAAATACACCTCCAGAATTTTTGAATTTTCCACGTTGATTCTTGAGCTGATTAGGGTATTTAAATGGTGGATAATAATCTAATTCTTCAGGAAACGTGAATAGTGAAGGATGGAGTGGTATCCTATAGAACCGATGGGGGTCCCGAGTGATGGATGGCTGTGGCCTCGTATCCCAGACTTGATCATGAGCACGTTTCAGACGAAAGTAACGAGATACTTGTGTTGTTTTTCCGGGTTCGAATGTTATCAGCTCTCTTAGCTAACAAAGTAAAAATAAAAAAAATGTAAACTCCCAGTAATTCTTTTCCTTTGCTTCTTAGAGATAATAATAGTAAAGCAAGCCCCCTACATGATCAATGACATCTTTAAGCCGTCCGGTCCGCCCATTAACCAAATCCTCAAGTTCCTGTCTAACATCCTTATCTCCTTGCTTTGCTCTTTGTATTTTCTCCAAGACTTCTTCTGCTTCTTTCAGATATCCAATCGTGATCCGAGGGCTTGTACAATGACGGTTACTTCGAAAGTGATCTCTGATTAAACTAAAAATATAACTTTTTTCAAATTTTTCGGAACGTAAGGGTTTCTCAGATCCAGGAGGTCCTTGACCTTTTGCAGCTATGGGTGAACGTCGAGGACCTGGCTGAGAGGTGTATCGTGGAGGTAATGCAGATACGGCCTTGAGGATTTGACGGTAGAGCCCCAAAGTGGGGATTCTATGGTCTGGGTGTTTCCAGAAAGGAATGCCTGGCATGAAGAGGTTTTTTTAAATGAATTGTGGAGAGATCAGCATGAACTTGTCTTAACCGATGTGTGTATATTTTTTTTAAAATTGGTGGCAACATTCGCTGTGTACCCTTAATGGTACATTCATCAATCAATTAAGCATGAGCCTTTGTGACAAAGTAATAGTTGCTCATTACTTAAACTTTCATTCTCTTTTTCTTTGTTCACATTTTTGGCCGGTTACAATTTCAAGTCAGAGTAAAAATAATAGGACACAAGAACATATTCCAAGATGATGACCAGGTGAAGTTAATGAATTGTATGTTTGAGCAGCCTTTTTATCTTTTTTTTTGCTGGAAACTAATTTTTTTTTTTTATATTTTGAAAATTACTTGTAGACCGCGACTCACTATCAGCAACAAGGCGCTTGTATGTCAGGACAACGACTTGCGCGGAAACATTACAGTTGGTAAGAGGAGTGTTTTCCAATCAAACAAAACATATAGTCAAATCAGATAAAACAATTGATTCTAAAGCTATTTGCTCCTTTTGTGTTTTTTTTTTTTTTTTGTTTTATTTTTTTTAGGTGCTGGTAAAGAAGAACCCGCAATTTAGAAAAAATAGAAACGATATGAGACGGCAACATCATTTTCAATTGGATATTTGTTTTTTTTTACGTCTCCTTTCCTATCTTTCTCCCAGGAACGGTGCTTCATCCTCAATGTAAAGTATGGGCAACCGGCGGATCAATTATTTTCGGTAGCGGAAACATTGTTGAGGAAAATGCCGTCATTATCAATAGGTAACCGAAAGAAGAAAGGAAAAAAAAAGAGAGAAAGACAGAAAAGGCATGTTAGAAACATAGAAACGGAAAGACAAATGAAGCTTAAAAAGGAAATGCTTTTTTTTCTCTTTCCACATCATATGCATCAAACACTAGGGGACCAGATGCTCTGATTATTGGCGACAATAATGTCTTTGAAGTTGGAAGCGGTAAATCCAAGTCTCATACGAACTCATTAACCAATTAAATCTTAGTCATTTATATCGGACCAAAATACTGAAGTGCTTTTCTCTTTTATTATTATTACTGATATTTTAGTGATGGAAGGTGCAAAGATTGGTAACCGCAACACATTAGAAGTTCGATGTATGAAGTGAGCTCATTGCCTTTTTTTTTTTTTTTATTCCAACCGCCCTAAAAAAAAAAAAAAAAAAAAAGTTTACAAAGTTTAAACTTTTGTTTTTTTGTTTTGTTAGCACACGTAAAGAGCGGAACATGGCTAGGCGACGATTGTGTGATTGGGGCTGTATGTTCAACAAACGAAGGGGAAGTTCTTGAAGACAGAACCGTGATTTATGGTACCAATAATGAACGCCGGACTTACGCAGGGAATCGTGCGGTAAATAAAGTAAAGAAAGGAGAAAGATCATGTATTGCAATTATTTTCTTGTCACAAAACTAAGATACTGATGATTTCGTTAATATCTAAAAAAAAAAAAAAAAAAAAAAAAAACTGTTGAACCTATTTAGAGTAATATAACTATCCATACCAGACATCTCGAATATTTGATGCAGACATTGCCAAAGTTCAATCATGCACGGTCATCGTCTTGATCCTTTACAAATGATTATCAAAGTGTCAGATCAATAATAAAAGAAAAATAAGTTTATATCTTTGGCTAGGAGATATCAAGCGCGTGATTACCATGGTATATATTCGAATTTAATTTATATTTAAGCTTTTGTTGAAAGCTTACTTACATTACTTTCATTTCAATGCTGCGCTTTGTCAATCCCCATGCCATCTGATCATCGGAAAACATTTGTGTTTCCTGACACTCAGTTAGTCCGTGTAGGCTCACATGTTACTCAAGTAGCAACCTTTGTTGGGTAAAAAAAAAAAAGGGACATCATTTATTTTTCATGCATGGCAATTATATTTTGATTGACAAGCAATACCAACGTCTTGACATAGTGGAAACAAGAGTGACAGAAAAAAGAAAAACGAAGTTGAAAACCGAGACGATGATAATAACAAAGGTACCATGCCTGTATTAAGTGAAGAGGCAAAGAAACTCGTTCAGGTAAGCAAGGGAATCATCATGATTCCGGAGTTTGCCATCGTGAGAATAAAATACATTTTGCATTTTCATTTTACATTTTACATTTTACATTTTACATTTTAGGATATTATTTGGGCTACGATCGTTTCTCCACCCTCACCCTCAGAACCAACAGCGCAGCTCCAGCTTGAACATGAAGAATTTTCATTGACCATTGTCAAGCGTCCATGGAAATTGCCTCTCAAATATGATATTTTGGAAAATAACATAGTGCTTCCGCCCATGGCCTACAAGCTCTGGTTTACACTGGATGCTCCTTTCTCCTGAACTGACGAAAAAAAGTTCTTTTTTGACTAGTCAACCGTCAACAACATCATAGCTTCCACAATAATCCAATAATAATAAAACAACATTTCTGTTTGTCTTGCATGAAAAAAAAAGTCCATTCTCCCTAGAAAAAAAAGTTATCTGTTGATAGATGATAAATGTCATGCTCCATGGAATTGACTTGCGGACATTTGTCTGTAAGAGGGGGAACCATGCGCATGGACCAATGGGCACGTGGTCAAACCGCGACCAACAGAAAAAATAGTCGTGGGCTTGGTTCATTATTCAAGCTTTCATGCATTCATGCAAAAAAAAAAAAAAAAAAAAAATACATGCTTCTCTATTTTTTATTATAGAAACCTTTCCTTGTGGAACTCATTTCATTTACAAGAAGAAAAAAAAAAAAAAAAAAACTATTTGACCGTATTCATCCAGCCGGATTTTATTCAACCATGACTTTGTCTCGCATGCAGCCAGAAGAATGCCAAGACTACATGTGGCTGCTCTTACCAGGGGAAACAACACAGGCCTGTTTTGATGGAGCCGCGCTTGACATTATCTCAGCAGTAGACAACAACAACTTCAGTGAGACTTGGGCGGACACAACTTATATCAGTACTTGTGATGATGACCACTCGATAACTTCTGCTGCTTCAATATCAGGGGCATGGTCCACCCCTACTTCAGCCTCAACTTCAACCTCAACCTCCACAAGATCCAAAGCTGAGATATTAGCTCCCTACGCCCGCGGCCTTGGGCGCAGTGCCAAGACCACAAAGGACCAAATCGTCAATGGTCCATTGGCTTCCTTATTTTCTGTAGCTGGAAGTCATTTCCATAACCGATATTCACACACGTTTCAGGATAATAATCATCCAAGCAAACCGATGACAAAGACTATTCAGAGCCAGCAATTACCATCAACGCCGCCATTCCAACGGAGTCACCAAGATAAAAGTAGATCCAGTAATAATGACAATGATAACGATAATAATAATGCTACCACCTGTAGTCTGCCGCATAGCCACAGCCATCATTACAACCGAAACCATACGCACCCATACTCTGAACTTTCGTCAACATCTAAATCTGTATCCAAAAGACAGTCATCATTAACAAGCATGACTCGCGTGGTTATCACCAACTTTCGCATTTGTTCATTACAGTTACAATCACAGTATCGACTACAGCAGAAGCAACAGAAACAGGACGCGAAACACAATCGCCATCAGTACATAGTTCAACATCAGATTGCCCTTTCCACCATTGCAACAATCACTCCACAGGACCATAATAGTAAGATCGTTTTGACGCTCAAGTTCGACTCCGCACAGTACATCATTTCACACCATCCCGATACCCATGATGATAGAGCCCCATTTAGTATTAACAGTCCTAATAGTAGCAATAGTAGCCTTATTGCTGAGCTGGCGTCGACTTTACGACGACTAGCGTTCATTGAAGAGGTTCAGCTACGGTTTCCATTCCAGATGGGCCGCTCAATGACTGCAGAACTCGAAAAAGGATTAGAAAAGGAATTAGAGAAGAGTCAGGGTTATAACCAAAGCCCTTTGCAGAGCGAAAATCGAGTCTATGGAGAAGGCCCAGATACGACAGTGGCAAAGAAGGCTCGTTTATGGACTGCTGAAGATATCATTGCGCTGCCCTTTTCTTCGAGGAGCCAGAAGCGGAAATGCCTCAAGGGCACTCGGTCGAAAGACCATATAGATATGGAAGAGAAATTGGGATGGGAGGGGGGATTCGATCTCGCCTCTGAGTATCGGCGTCTTAAATTTGATGAATCGCTGTGGTGAGATTTTTTTTTTTTTTTTTTTTTTTTTTTTTTAATCCAAAGAAGTAAAAAAGCACAACAGATATCTCACCTTTTAATTTTTTTTTCCTTTATGCCTCCTTCTAAACCAGGGCTATTGCACATTTGAATGGTGATTTCGAGTTATCACCAACTTATCCGCAACAATTCATTATGCCGCGTAGTTTCCTGGACTATGGAGATGAAAGCAAAGTAGGAGGATATCAACAGCGGTATTCGTCTACATCTAGAGGTAGTGGGCTACAGCACACAACTACAGACTCGTCAACCGCCCATTCACGTCAACAAAGCCTGAACCAGAAGATTATTATTACTAAATCACCCACCGCATGTATAAAGCAATTGTGTGCTTTTCGATCCAATAAACGTTTTCCAATCGTATGTTGGAGATCACCGGATACAGGACTTGTCCTAATGCGGAGCTCACAACCAATGGTGGGTTTCCTTGGAGCAAGGTATGTGTTATTGTAATAAATAAGGGGTTTTAAAGCGTGCACTTAAAAAAAAAAAAAAAAAAAAAAAAAAAACTCTGAATTTTATAATTATTGCTGAGGTAGTGTGAAGTACCATCAAAAGAGCTGGCAAGAAAGCAAGCAAAGACAAGCAAGAAAAGAATAATAAAAAAGAAAAAAGATGGTTGGAGAACGGGCATGTTAACATTTCTAGGCAGCCTTAGACTATGCAAATGGTTGCGACAACAAATCGATCACTCTACTGTTGTTCTCTATGGTTGATTCGTTGACATTTTTTTTTTTTTTTTTATCTAGAGGGCCGGAAGATGAGCTCTATGTCAGAATGGTGTTAAACACGGCAGCCAGGGAACAATGTCGTACTAAAGCCTCCCCTAAGCCTACTCCCAAGCTGTGCATTATGGACGCCCGCGCTTATGCATCCGCTGTAGCCAACGGATATGTCGGAGGTGGTCGTGAAAATCCAGGTCAGTAACTCAAAAAAAGTGCCTAGTGATTAATATCGCCTAATTCCATTTTTGTCACTAACGCACTACTTCTTCAATTTCTCCATTAATTATAGAGCATTACCCTAATGCTACGATATCATATATGTCGTTAGGCAACATTCATGTCATAGCTTCGGCCCATCAGGCGCTTCTTAAGGCAGTCTCAACACCCTTAGACTCAATGAACTGGTATACCCAGATTGAATCAACAGGTTGGCTCAACCATGTCGCTGACCTTCTCAAGGCTGCATCGGGTCGCGATGGGATCGTAGGCAGGATGCTTGAAGGCGGCAGTTCAGTCCTCGTGGTAACGTCTTTTTTTTTTCTGGCCTCTTGAGATACAATATTCTGCTATTGGATGTCTAATCTCTTGACTTTTTATTGATTCTGTAGCATTGCACTGATGGATGGGATAGAACTACTCAGTTAGTATCACTCGCACAGATTTTACTCGATCCTTACTATAGGACTATCAATGGTCTTCGTGTCCTGATCGAGAAAGAATGGCTTTCTTGTGGACACCCATTCCAGTCAAGGACGGATGCTGTACCTAGTACTAAAAAACCAATTCCGGAAGATGAGCCATGGTGGCAACCAACGACAATAACTACAACAACTCCTGGTATCATTCATTCAAGCCCCAACGGCGCTAAAGAATCAATATCAAGCTCATGGATGCATCCGCCCTCATCATCATCACCACCACCAATATCTACACCTTCACATGCGCTTTGGTCAGACATGTATCATCCTAAGCAGGCCTCTGCACATGCCCAGAATCTGACAATCCCGCTTGCCCCGTCGCCAGTATTCCTACTCTTCATGACATGCTTACATCATATTGTGCAACAGCATCCTAATCGGTTCGAGTACAATGATTATTTGCTTGTGATACTTGCCCGTGCCGCTGGTGGCGCTTCGCCCTTTGGAGATTTCATGTATAATAATGAGCGTGAACGTGCACAAGATCGGTTAAGGCAGCGTACACCATCCATTTGGGGATGGATCAACGAGAATCGAGGGTGGTTTACAAACAATGATTATTATGATTATACAAGGCAATCACAGAGAGAGCGGGCTGAAGGCCAGACTATTTATGGCCATGAGCAGAGTTGGCGGGACCAGGTGCTGAAAATCCAGACAGGAGGGAGGTTTACTTCTCTCTGGTCAGAGTATTATCTTAATTTGACCCCGACATGGTTCCCAGACCCACGAACAGTTTTGATGAATTCAGCATTCAACAAGGAATGCAGATCAAAGTTGTTATCACAGCCTTTGTCAATGTGGTCAATCTATCGTGAAATTGTACTGTTGCGAGACCCATGGTATTCTAGCCAGTTTGATTCTGCCCAGCTCCAGCAGCTGACGTTCCCGGGCCTTTCCTCTATACCAAGCCAACTCCCTCAACGTTTGCAGTCATATCAGCACCACCAACAGCATCTACATCATCAGGGTTTGCAACATCACCAGAAGCAGAAAGAACAGCAATCCACGGCAGTGATTATGACAACCATGGAGACAATACCGCCGGCGCTAGCGCTACTGCGAGGCCAGGAAATGCACCAATACTATCTTTTGGTTCAGCATTTGAAGAAACGAAGAAAGAATATGGTCCGTGAAGCATTTCTGGGATGGCGTCGATGGACGAAACTTAGGCTGGAGCAGAGAGTGGCTAGGGAATCAGGATGGGTAGTGGATGGGGTTTCTACGTATAGCAGTAGCCAGGAAGAAGGGGCATTTGATGAGGACAGTGAAGCCCATAATGGTCAAGGAGGAGACGAAGAAGAAAACTACGGCAACAGCGGCAGTGAAATGGGAGATCAAAGCTTGATAAATATATATAAGGATGGGTCCGGGATCACTGGCAGTGACAAACTAAGACAGCATTATAGCCAAGCACAGTCCCAACGTCAGCGCCGTAGACGAACATGGGGACAAGAGCGGGAGCTATCCCCTCCCAGACTAAAAGTAGTAACAGCAAAGGAGGGGATTGAAGTTGCGATAGGGAAAGCTTTGGAAGGAGGGGCTTTCTTCGGAACCACTGGCCCGCTAATATATGATCCTGAAGCGAGCTCGAACGACGGTGGTGATGCTGATAAAGATGGTGATAATGTGTATACCGAGAAAAGCAGCTGTGCCGGTACATGTAGAGACAACAATGATGACGCGGCCACCATAGATGATGGTTTTGATGACATGTTGGAAACATTTGATGACCTCGGAATACCTGTGACGCCAAGTAAGGCCTATATTACCACACGAGCATGAAGATGACAAACTCTAATAAACACCACTCAAATCTATTATCAATTAAAAAAGGATAGATTGAAATTACTTTTTTGATTTTGTAAGCAGAATGCTCCTTGATCATGAGGCAAGCAACGTTGTGCAAGCTTTAACATATTATCACCGATGTGCGTTGTAATTTTACTGCTCTACTTGCATTCCTTTCTCGCACGACGCACCTCATATACTCCAGATACTCCCCTTAGTTCATCATTTGACGCAATGACGCCTACCTCGTCTGCCATGTCCAACGAGCCCCTTTCTTAATAGCCAGTGAGTGCTTTGCTGTCTTTTTCTTAAAGATACTTTTATAGCCGTAAAATCCAGAAGGCATGCGTCAGTGTATTGGCCACTCATATTGATGCCAAGGTATATATGTATATATACTGACACTCCAACCCCCGTTGGCACTAAGACTCCTTTCACCACTCTCATGGCACTGACGTTCACGCTGAGGCCAAAAGTCTTATCATCAAAATCATACTCGATCGGTCTTTCGTTCACCACTCTTGGCAAAGTTGTAAGTGAAGCAAAACAAACCACTGAACCAAAACCACCTAAGGCCATTTGCTTTATTATATGTACCGCTATTCTCAGCCTAGCCTGGACTTTGGCTTGCTTACATGCTGTCTTCACCCTACGCGGATTATCATTCACTATATTCTGCCTTCGCTTTAAACCCTATTCATAGCCTGTTCTCCTTAAACATCAACTTCCATTTTTTATTTATTTTTCTTTATCCTTTAGCCTCCAAAGGCCCCTTCAAGGACACAAGGGCATAGATTGAGCCTAGAATTTTGATGCATCAAAGACAGCAAGGCTTCGTCGATGCTGCTTCACTATTTTAAAAAAGGCTTCATTCTCATCCCGTCTCAACCCCCAGATTTCTTTAAGCTTGGGAAACCCATCCATAAACCGCTCCGCGTGCTCCTCTGTTAACATTGCTCCACTATATGATGGCGATGGACCTCTCAGGTCTAGCACAGTCAGGCTCGATAGCGACCTAGCCAGGACGTTTAGACCATCTTCTACAAAAAATGACCGTAATCGGAGACTACGGCCAAAATGTAAAGATGTCAGCTGTTTTAATTTTGACAACTGGTTAAAGAGTGGGCCTCCTGGGACTTGTAACCCGGATGGTGTGGCTCACAATCTGGGGTGATATCAAGAACTTTGATTGTGTTGAAGCAAGTCCAAGGCCACTGCTCGAACATGGCGGGATCGCAGTTCATAAAAATATTCTGTTGGCTTCCAGCCATGCTCACGGTAGATGTGAGCCTCTCGAGCGCTGAACAAGCGTGTAGAAAATGGTGTAGAATATCTCTTTCTAAGCCTGGAACTGCATGGCAGTCTCGAAGGATAATTGACGTCAAGGATGTTTTGTGCTGTTGAATGGCCTCAAATAGAGGCATGTGGATAGTGAACGATTCCAAGTGAATAGCTTCTATTTCACCTGCATGTCGTAAAATATTCGCAGCATTATTACTTTGAATAACACAATCCATGCCTTTTATATTTTTGAAACTAATCTCCCACAACGAGAAGCATGCTGAAAATTCATAACTCGTGTCATTTTCCAAGGTCCTGTAATGCAGAGTCGGTTTAGTTGATAGAGTTGGTTTGCAAACGATAAGAGCTGACCAACGCTATAACCAGACCCTTACACTTCAAGATCCCATAGACGTTGTGCTATCGGTGTGAAGCCACAAGTGGAGCTGTCGATTGTGAGGATACTCTCCTTTTGGCTTTCAGAAGAGTGCCTTCGTACAACTGAAACACTCTGCAACTGGAGGGTTTCGAGGTTGGGACAATTCAAAAGTAAAATACTCAAGAAATTTGGGTCGATCCAACAAAACTGCAGTCGCACGGAATGCAGACCTGGCCAATGGGGCGGCGTTTGCAAGGTTGATGTTGGAACTGCTGCTGTAATGGATGCTACTGCTCGTCCGTACACTGGTAAAGCCAGGTTATTGTTATTGATTTGCATCTTAATTGAATAATCTGCAGAAGAGGCCAGAGGGTCTTCAAGGTTGCGCTCTCGAAATGACACAGAGCTTTTAGGCTGGTCTCGGTCCCACGAGTCAGTAAAAATTGCATCTCGCAGCCATAATGCTTGCAACTCTCGATTCCTCTCCAAGATATCTATAGTCTGTCTGGATATCTCTTGCTCACAACAGGACAGTTCAGATGTGTCGTGTATGGGTAGGATGGTCGATCTGCTTTTATATTTTGATGGCCTCGCTGAGACATTCACTAGGGATGTGGGTAGTGAAGAATAGGAAAAATGGATAGTACGCAGGCTGCTGCAAAGGCGCCCAAGGATTAAGAAAGTATGTAAAGAACATGTCTTGACGGATGCTCTTTGTCGTTGATGAACTTCTTTGGAAGAGCGTGAAGTGTTAATTTTGTGGATAAAGCTGTCTATAGTTGTTTGGAACTGAGTGCATATATCGAGTTGGCTACTGTCGATGATGGTCATTAAGGTTGGATATATTTATGGATTGTTATGCAAGTGCCTGAAAAGAGCATTACAATCATAGAGTCCGAGCCACCACAAGGATGGAGCAAAGTGGGTATACCAGCCACGGCAGACTAGCGAACAGGCATAAAGATCTTTACGAGGTAGATAGGCCCCAATCTCCTCTAGGATCAATGGTAAGTCCAGTGGACTGAGAAGTTGTCGCTGCTGCCCCCTACTTTGAAGATCAGCATGATGTCTAACATTCGTTGTACTGTTAATTGGCATCATGCCGAACATGATGTGTAGATTAATAGTCTAGATGGGTAACGCAAAACAATAGGACGGGATGTTGTTCAGGACAGAGCTCTCGCGTCACGCAAACTAATGATCTGGCGCTGTCGAATCCGTTCACAGAGCCTTCTTGGTCCAATGGACGCGTGCCTTAAAAATAGGAGCTTCGTAAAAATAAAAATAAAAACGGCAAAAACCCGCAAGATATAGAAACACGACTTTAAAAACACCTTGCCGAGTCATCCAGGTGTGTATGCCAGCCCCTAGTCTCTTTTTTTTTTTTTTTTTTTTTTTTTTTTTTAATAAAGCCATGAATAATTGGGATAATTGGGAAGGCATGTAGGGATGCAGAAAGACAGAATGAGCGTTACCAAAATAAATGGTGCTAACGTCCCTTAACTTTATTCCAGTGGTAAATCTATAAAAAAAAATAAAGATCTTTCAACTGCTCACCGTTCATACACCTAGATGATGGTGCTCATAAACGTATCCTGCATATCCTGCATTTGAAGTCTGTCTGAACGGCCATGAAAAAGATATACATGTACAAAAAAAAAAGAGGACGAGCAGCGTATAAATACCAACATGGCTCCCCACCCTAGGAGAGATTTCTACAACAAACTCATCTACAACTTTCTTTCTCATAAAAACCTCCCTACACACACTAAGCCATTAGCTTCACCCAAAACACATTTATATTTCCAACATGAAAATCACATCTGTCATCCTTGCTTTGTCTGCCGTCGTTGCCATGACCCAGGCTGTCGCTCTTCCCCCTCTTAACAACGACGTTGCACCTGCGGATACCGGAGTTGTTGGTGCCCCTTTCAATGTGGTTCCTACTGAGCTCAGCGAAGTTCTTAAAAAGCGTCATATCACCGCCACAGCTGATGTCGATGTCAAGGCCCAGGTCGATGCTCTCGTTGCTGTGGTAGCTGATCTCGCTGTCGATGTTAAGGCTGAGCTTTATGCTTTTATTGCTGCTCAAGTTGATGCCAAGGTGAAGGCCGATGTCAGCCTTGCTGGCCTTGTCGATATCCGCGCCAAGGTGGATGGTAAGCTCAATTGTCAATTTGAAAGCGCGAGCGATCTTCAGTCCCTATATTTATGCTGTTTATTCTCTAAGATTTGTTTCTAATCGTCCTCGGTTTTTTTTTTTTTTTGCTATCTCTTGTGATCATGTAGCCGCTGTCAAAGCCACCATCGATCTTTACTTAGGTCTTGATGTCAATGCCGATATTCGTGTTGCATTGGCAGCTATTGTCAATGCTCACGTCGGTGCCAATGTTGATGTTGACCTCAATGCCATCGCTGTTGATGTTGACCTCAATGCCATCGCTGTTGATGTCAGAGCCTTGATTGAGGCCCGCATCAACGCTTTGGTCGCTCATGTTGATGCCAAGGTCCTTGCCGCTGTCTATGCTGCCATCGGAGCTTCTGTCAATGTTGCTGTCGGTGTTGATCTTGACATCGATGTCCACGCCGAGGTCAAGGCTCTCCTTGCCGATATCAATGTTGATGTCATTGTTGCCGCCCTTATCAAGGCTTAAAGAACCACTCCAGAGAAATCACCCTTATCTTAGAATCTACAAACCTCTCTAATTTTCATTTTAATTTAGCTTGTACTTATATATAATTATCTTCTATCCGCCCTCTCAAAAAAAAAAGGCCTCTTCTCTTTTTTGCAATGCATTTAAGAAAAAATAGCTTATTGTTTTTTTGTAATACAAAAATTAATCTAATCCACCTACTTGATATGCCCAATTTCTGCTGGTCATGTTCAATGTTATATAATTATACTGATAAATGTTAATGGCCAATTGTCAAATTTGAGCGCGATCCTTCTTCTGTTGAATAAGTATCACATGTATGAAAACTTAACTACAACAGTTACCACTAATTTTAAGTTGCTACGCTGTTCCACTGGTGTATACCATGGAATCGGAGGACTTCACATACTGTACTCATTCAAAACCAACTTTACATAACCAGCTACAGGCGGGGTACAATAAAGGTACACGTATACTTTTTTTTCCGGTAGAATTTGTATATATTGTCTAACAATTTTCTCCACGCTCGATTTTATTATAAATAATGCGGTCACCATCTTTTTAACCCTCTCCAAGTGGAATTGCTACTGGTGCGAAAGGATTTATGGGATCGAATGGGAAAAAGGAGCTGAACAGTCGATATTTAATGAGGGAATAGGCGCTGCTAATGGAGCCGATAAAGTACTTTGTTATTTACGAGGGCAGAAACGGAGTCATCAGAGTCCCTTCGCTCCAGTGTTAAATCCAAATCACGCTTGTGACAAATCCACTTACAAGAGGTTACAAAGAATATATATTAGTGGCTATTTTATTTATAATTCTTGAATTGAATAGAATAATAGATTTCCGCTTGGTTTTAAGTCAGATTTGTTGCAAAATCGTGCGCGGACTCTTCTCTGCGTCAAGTAAACGCGTGAAATAATAGAAATCAAAAACGGATAGAATACATCCTTTCCTCGCTATCCACTTTGAACAAACCCAATACTCTCTGTATCAAGCATCTTGAGCCTGCAATCTAGGCCAAAGAATATATTAAATTTGGAGGTGATGCGCTGTAAGCGAGAAGTCCATGGGCTCTAAAAGTGCGGGCAAGGATTGGCATGTTGGTCATTTTTCTGATGGAAAAGGATCCCTTCCTCCAAAATGTTACACGGAACTCCGCCTGTGTCTTTTTGTGTAAATGGGTCATATAATTAATCGCTAATCTTTTTATTTGTCCAATTCGCACAACAGAATTATTTTAAAATTTAAATTCCTTTCCACATCATTTACTACATTTCAACATGAGCGAAGTTGTCAAGGCCCTTGTCGAGAGACTCATCCGTGAGTAGTCCTTGCCCCATCCATGCTAGTCATTCATGCAATGTTGAATGTAGACAAACCTTTTTTTTTTTTCCTCCTTCTTCGACAGGCGAGAATAAAGTGATGTTCTTTGGCAAAAGCTACTGTCCGTAGGTGTCTGTTTGGTTATAGATTAATTGTACTCTGTTAACATACAATGTATAAGAGCAACGGCTATGATTGTAAGGAACCCCATCTAATTTTTTTTTTTCCTTCTTCCCATATATCATATAAAGCTACTGTAAGAATGCCAAAAACCTCTTGGCATCCAAAAATATTGCTTTCAAGACTTTCGAAATCGACCTCGAGAGCAATGGGCCTGAAGTCCAGGACTATTTACAACTCAAGACTGGACAGCGCGTATGTTGAATAAGGATAGATGATGACAATATGTATTGCTTTCAAGAAGATGGAAGAGACATATTGATAATGACAATAACCTCTGATATGTACCTTTTTTTCCCTCTCTTTCTCAAAGACCGTCCCCAATATCTTTATCAACAACCAACATGTTGGAGGTAGGCACAAACCTCTCTGAAACTATTTTAACAAAACGTTTTTAATGCCTGTTCGTTACCTAACAACGTTTTTTTTTTTTTTTTTTTTTTTTTTGCTTTATAGGCAACTCGGATTTAGTAGCTGCGAATGAGAACGGAAGACTCGATACCTTGCTGAAAGGCAAAACCGAGTTGTAAATAGATACTTTCTGTCAAACTTCATCTTTATTTGGCATCAAATAAACTTGACTTGAAATCTAAACATATTATTCGATGTCCATGTTCATTTTTCACATAATTGGCGCGGATTGCATTGTATCGGATGGGATGTATAAACGCCCTATTGTATGGAAACCAGAAGCGCTTTTCATAATTCTGTCCATTCTTAACAGTCATCTATGCCTCGGAATACCTGAAAGAGAAACCCTGAATCCCCTGTCCATGTGGACCTGCTATGGAGTAATTATTTAGGCACAATGTATGTACCCGCATGATTTATAGCAAGTGCAAAACTAGTAATATATAACTTATCGGCGGACAAATTGAAGATGAGTTGGGTATGCAGTGTAGGCAGTAGGCGTGCCAGTTGTAGATGGATGGCATCCTAAAGAAAAGAGGTATTCATAGGAAGTCCCACTAGAAAAACTACACGAGAGACGCTATTTTAACCACTATAAGGTAATAATTAGGCGACTCACGTTCGGGTGAATTACCCCTTGTCAACTATTTGGTTTTTTGCTCATATAGCTGTCGTTCAAGGTCGCATACTAATGCTATCAGGATCAACGAGCACCAAATGCTTGCTTCATGGCTGAGACAATGTGTGGTGTGCTTTGGTAAAGACATGGCAAGGTCAAGGGATATTGAATATTGAGAAACCGCGTTTTGCCAAATTAGAGGGGCTGGCAAAGTAAATACCACAGCAAGCTTCACTCCCGCTCTTTTAACCGAGACAAGCAGCAGAAAAAAAAAAAAAAAAAAAAAAAAAAAAAAAAAAAAGCTCGTGACTTGCAGTCAAGTGACGTAGCGCGTTTCCTGAATGCTGTGGATCAGCAATTCTTTGCCACTGTTTTCTTTTCATTCAATTCCTCTCTGAAAATTCTTTGCTTCTTCTGTAGGCGTCATGGCTTCACTCTCAAGTCAAAAGAGACTAACATGGTTGAATCAGTTACCGAACCACAGCATTTTTGAGCTGGACGAACAAGAGTATCAGGAATGGGCTCGCAAAAATAAAAGTAAGCAGACGTCGTCAGGTCCTGACATCCCTAGGACCTCCACGCAAAGCAAAATAAGCTTGCTACCTGCGAATAGACAGGTTCCCTCCACCCTACAACAGTCACAGCAACAGCGACAAAAGCCCTCGTTTAGTTTGGATGAACTTCAGGAAGAGTATCAAAAGTCATATCAGGGCTTGTCTTGCATGGCATTACATGGTCAGGATCTCTATGTTGCAATTGGTCGACAAATCCGCCACACAAGCCTGGCGGAATTGAAAAAGGGTGTTGAGAACCATGGGCAACAGGCTGCCACAGAATATATTGAGAAAAAGCAGCATAAGGTATTAGAAGGACGGAGCACAACATGAGAATTTAAATTTCGGGGATATTCAACTAAACTCCTGTTTCACCCTTTATATTTATTAGGTTCTCGAGATCCAATATATCGACTTTGATGTTCGAAGGCTCGTCATGAATCCTGATGGCAACTTACTGGCGATTGTGGGCGATGAAAAAATTGTAGTCGCAGCATTAACCAAAACAGTCAGACAGGATCCTAAAAATGTCAATATCAAGTCATTTGTCGTAGGAGAATTCTATCATATCAACAAGGGGCCTTCCAAGATCGTAAAAGTCCTTTGGCACCCTCTCAGCAAAGGATACTCTCATGTCTTGGTCTTGACACATGACAGTCTCTTGAGGTAACAACACGAAAATAGTTAAAAAAAAATGTTTTTTCTTTAAGTTATTAAGATCATCAGATTTTTTTTTTCTGTGAAAAGGACTCATCATATTATTTCCTATCATTTGATCACACATGTAGAATGTATGATGTTGCTGTGAATCCAGATGAACCGGAACAGGTGTTCAGCTTCTCAGAGGCTGCGCAATCCTCGGGCACATATGGTGTGGATACGGATAATGCAGCCTCATTTTGTTTTGGATCGAAACATTCCCCATGGGGACAACTATCTGTGTATTGTCTGACACAATGGGGAGATATTTACATGATGTGTCCTGTATTGCCTTCAACATGGTATGTGTCAATTGTTTTCATTCAGTAGATGGATTACCAGACATCTCGACCAAACACTGATACCTCGATGCGAATGCATCTTCCCAATAGTTTGCTTGACACTTCTGATCTGGACGACATTCGCTATCATATGGGACAAGAGATAGCCGCTGGTGGAGTTTCTAAGGCGCTGGTACAAGCTAAGCGAGACTGGCTTGACAGCCTGTTGGATTCTTTGCAGCCCCATCCATTCTCAGATGAGATGTTTATTGCACACAACCCAGTGCTTAACCTTGCACGGCCAGCTCGACAAGGACCATTTTTATATCAACCAGCACCTATTGAATTGGAAGATGATGATAACAGGGCAAATGATATCCTTTATTTGGAAACTGAAACAGCAGGGGTGCTCGCCATGGCTTATTCGAGCGGGCGAGTTGATATCTGCATTGTAGTTGATCACCCCAAGCCCTGCTGGACCCTTCCAAGGAAGCTAAAGAGCAATGGCAAGCAAATTGATGGTGAAGTGAACAGTATGGAAAATGGCCTTCCAGCGGTCTCTGTATACGAATCGATTGACTTGGGATTGCTAAAGATCTTTGGTGTTTCAAGCATATCATCAACGGGAGGGTACAGCTTTCAGGAGAGAAGAATGGGTATTCCCAACCACCCAGTCCTAGAGGCAGATCCTAAGTATGGCGACACATTTTACGTATATCATGAAGCGGGCGCACATTGCGTGTCGGTCCGGCCATGGTTAGAAGAGCTGGTTAAGATTAATGAGATCGCCAGTCAAGGGGCGAACGCAGAGCTGGACGCTAGGATTATCAAATTTAATGAATCGCATATCAAGAGCAGCGTCAGCTGCATTGTCACCACTAGACCGACTAAGACAAGGTTTGTGTCCAAATTCAAAATAGCAGTGATAATACCAACAAACACGACAACAACAATAAAAAAAAAAAAAAAAAAAAAAACACTAAAATTAAGGAATACTCCTGAGATCTTTTATTAACCAGCTTGAATTTTCTTTTATTTGACAACTTAGTATCCCTGCGCCAATTGTGGGCTTTGCGGTGGTCACGGACTCGTACTTGGAGTATTCACTATTACTATTGACTTCTTCACTACAACTAATTGGGCTGGAGCTATTGACAAGGGATTCAATTGAAAACACCACTCTCCCATCGACACCAACTCCAGTAACATCAGTAGTTGTACAAAAGGAAAACGAGTATCAAAATTCATTGACGCAACCAGGGTTTGGGAGCCAGGAAGGCCTGTTGGCTTTGAACGGGTTGCCACTGCAGCCTAAGATTGTTCTTCCACCCGGTATAGGCTCAGCTAAGATTGTTGTCACAGAGGAGAACCTACAATTTCTCGGCAAGATGGTTCATGGCTATCGCGAGTCATTACGTGAGGTCTACACAGCCTGTGATCTTGCTCAACAACGGTAACGTCGATATTCATCCATTACCCTGTTGAATTTTTGAATTTATTTGTGATTAACTGTACAACTAAACAACTATATCTTTGTATCTATTTTTTTTTTTTATCAAATGGGGTCTCAGATTGATAGCACAGGAGAACGAGTATATCCGTCAACAAAAGAGTGTGGAGAAGTGCCAAGAAAGATTCAAGGCGTTCTCTAGTAAGATTCAGGACCAAGCAGACCGACAGGATATACAAGCAGCGCTGCAAAAGAAGCTGATGGCACGCGCAGATGCATTGCTGCAGAAAATGAAAGAGTCGCGTGAACCAGAGTTGAGTGCAGCGGAGAAGGAATGGGGACAGGAAGTGCTCAAAAGAGAGAGAGCAGTAAAGGCATTTGATGAGAGACGACATAAGGTGCAAACGCAATATGAGATCTTGAAGAGGCGGATACAAGAATTGCAAGGCTCTATTGATGACGAATCATCATATTCATCCACAGGTTTTGGTCGCCAGTCTGTATGGCAGAAGCAGAAACAGCCTGTGAAACGTTACGGAACCGGTCAGATCCAATCTGTCGAAAGATCTTTGGTGGACGAGTAAGTTAAATTTATCTTCAGCTGCTTTCCTCTTTTATTTCCATTGCTTTAAGGTGTGTTAACAGTATACGTTGAATTTTTCGCTCCAATATTAGGTCAAGGTTGCTGGATACGACTATGAAGATGACGAAAGAGCTCATGTCACGGCTGGAAGTATTGTCCATCTCGGAAGAATCGACAGAATAAGTAGGCATGAAGTTAAGAAGTAATATTAGCATCCACATTTAATAAACAAAAACCCATCAGTCTAGATCCTTTTGTTGTCAAAATAGCAATTATAGGTATAATCTTCCACAAATGCATGTCTTTCTTAAAATATCGAAAATGAAGGATATCTAGTGCCATAGTGTTTATTACCCTCATTTGCTTTTTGCATTGAGGAGACCCAGCGCAAGGATCATTTCTGAGTTAATATTACATTGATCATGGTAAAGAATAATCCATGTATATACATCTGTATGTGCTCCTCGATGTTTTTTATTTATTTTTTTAACTTGGACTTGGTCGCGTGTAGGCTGGAATGAGCTTCTGGAGAAGGTTTGCTTTAATAAATTATGCTACAAATATATTTGTTACCCCAAGAAGGAGCCCAATAATCTCGTGCAGAAATATTACACAAATATTCCCATATTAAGGTTACGGAGGGAGTGGTAGATTCGCATTCTTCCCTTCCCTGTTTTGTCTGTTTTTTGCTCACATGCTAATGCTTACAGAAGACAGCGGTATGCTTTTTGGGCTGCACTTTACAAGAGGAGAAAACAAGGGCAGATGACCCTAAAGAAAGCTGTACCATTCGGCTGCCAAGCCTGTCCTCGTCTGAGCTGTCCCTCCTTCTCCACATGCGTTTTGTCATACAATTTTTTTTTTTTTATCCACAAGTTATAAATTAACAAGGATGTGGGACCAAGCAACGAAGGAAGGAACATTTACAATGCGAAAGGCTCTATCTAATAGGTTGCTTGCCTTTGTTTGAACCTGGCCCCCTTCCTCTACCAAATAAGAGCACATAAACAAGGAACCCTGTCTTACTTCTCTCAGCTTACTCTTCTCCGCTTATGACTTTGCTCATCTTGCTCTTCGTATAAAAATCGTAATCGACGCTCTCATAATTGCACTCAAAGCTTCTTGTTTTCCTCTTGCAATCTTCTCTTTTTTCTCTTCACTCCCTCACCCTTCTACTTCCTTTCTTTACTACTCTCCATCATTTCTTAATCTACCATCTTTATCTCTCTCTTTTTTTTTCTCTTTACTCTTCTTTGATACCCTATTTTTGCCATATCAATCCAATATCTCCCTATAAATATCACTTTATTTCTACATTTCGTTTAACTATGGAGCAGACACAAAACCATGATTATCATCACGGCAGTCAAAATGACAATCAACGACAATACCATCACCGTCATCGAGCACCACCATCACCAGTCACCATCAACCCTTCTCGTAGAGCCACTGCCCCACCCAATATCAAAAAACCTGTCCCAAACTGGCATTTATTGGTGCGACCACCAATGTCAGACGCCAACCCACGGAAATCTGGTCTCGAAAGAGCTATGGATGAAGATTTAAAAGAACTTCGGGTCTGTATGGATTTGTTTTTAAATTCCAAAATGAATGAGGCAGAAGCCTTGTTGCGAGGACGTCATAAACCTGAATCCATGTATTATCAATTCGGCAAAGCTCTTGTGGATGCACTGAAGGCGATCTTGACATTCCATCCAGATGATATTGAAAAGGCGATGAAGAGTTTTGATTTGACACTAAAAGTGACGAACGCGCAACGTAAGACAAGCTCCATCATAGGGGTCTCGACTGTGAAAGCGTTGGGCAGTTGGGTGATTGGAACAGTGGGGGCCTCAAGTTTCAGGGGCATGACCAGGATCGAGAAGCATGCGGTAAACAATGAACCCACATTTTTTTTTTTTTTTATTTAATGATTTCTGTACCTCTTTAAGTGTTTAAACATTATGATCGTTGCGCACAAACCTCCTCCTAAATTACTAAACTATTCATTCACATGTGCCTATGCATCCCTTTTTATGGATCCTCTTTTTATTATTTTTATTTTTATTATTATTATTAATTATTGCAATAAACCTTTCTGGACAACAGGAGCTAGTGTATGCTGAGGCAACCGTATTGCGTGCGGGGTTCAGCGTCCTATACCATCAGGATTTCTGGTCTCTAATAGAAGAGAGCGTCTCACTCCGATCAGCTTTTGCTGTCTTCAATGGTCTTAAATCTCATTTCGACAATGTGGAGCAGGAACTGAAGGTTGGAGGTGATATCTCTGAGTATCATCTGGATGAGCATCTAGTGACTGGACTCATATTTGCAGCGTCGCTCTTCAACATTGTGATCTCGTTCTTACCTGATATCATAATCAAGCTACTTCAATTCGTGGGTTTCCCCTCAGATCGAGATTGGGGACTTGCTTTACTCAATACAGCAGGACAATGGGATCCTTACAACGTGAAGGTGAATGAATCAGAGATGGAGCTTCAGGAACGAGTGTCGTCTCCGACAAACGATGGGATGAGACGACAGCTCTGTGATTTAGCGCCGATAGTGATTCATCTTATTGCAGCCTCGTTCCTGCCCTTTCGACATGTCGACTATTCGTTTGCAGAGCAGATCAATAACTATAACCTACACAAGTACCCCGAATCCATGGTTTTCCTATTCTTGAAAGCGAGACATGCGCAAGTCAACACGCGACTAAGTGACGCGATTAAGATCCATGAATCCGCGCAAGAAAAGGTGCAAAAGGAATGGAGGAACTTGACCCATGCATCGACATTTGAGCAGCTGATGTGTGCTATGATGGAAAGTAATCATGACCTAGCATGTACGACAAGCCGTATTCTTTTAAGAGAGAGTAACTGGACAAAGACAATCTTTCGATACTTGGCTGCAATCACGACTATGCGTCGTGGACTGCCCAAAGAAGCCAAGAGGGTTCCAGAGCTGATGAAGAAGGTTGAGCCAGGGATGCAGAAGTTTTGTGGTATCGAGGTTTTCCCAGAGGTACCAAAAACTTTTTTTAATCGGTATCAATCACATTTATATCATTGCATGGTGCTCCTTGAAAAAATGGAAGGCAGCTTATGCTTTTTTTTTTAAAAAAAATTTTCAATTTACGGTATAGACCTACTGCGCAAGGAAGGCAAACCGATATTTGAATGAAGGCCAACGTCTCCTTTTGCCAGACTATGACTTCTTAGTGCTCTGGAATGGTTTTGATATGATGCCGCTCAAGTCTTTAAGAGTTGCATTGTCCAATATCATGGTGGAAGTTCAACGTCTGGATTCACTCTTGCCACCATCTATGCAGGCGATTTCAGAGAAACCTCTCCCAAAAGGTGGCTACACTATGGAGGCTTCTAAGATGGTCCTTAGTTCCATACGGTCCGGAGGGATCCATTCTCTGACAAAAGCGGACAAAGTCCGTGACTATGATCATTATTACGACGACTATTGTATCGCGCATTACTTGTTGGGGCTGGTAGCCAAGAATATCGCATTTTTCCCTGAAGAGGCGTTTGACCAAGATATGTGCTCTCTGGCAACTCGGTCTTTTAAGACCGTCTTTCGATACGCGCCTTATATCAAAGATGATACGTATGCATACTATTTTTCACACTACAACATGGGTTTGATTATGATGAACCAGGGCCGATTAGACCAGGCAGAAGAGAAATTCAAATATTTGCTCAGCACAATCAATCCTACGCTGTTGTCACTGCCTGCATTGATCGCCGGTAAAGGGCGGAACTCACTGGAGGCCCTGATCCTCGCGAAAGCACATGCTGCCATGTTTTTACTCAACGAGGACCGAGCCAACGCCGCTGCTGCTGCTGCTGCCGCTAAAAAGAGCCAAGCAGCTAAAAACCAAAGCAAGACAATACTCACACGAAGAGAAGGAAGACAAGGAAATGAAGTGAGGGTACAGAAATCTGTAGGGTTCTCTGATTCTACTTTTTCTTCTTCTTCAATGTCATCATCTTCTTCCTTGTCTTCAACCTCCAGTTTGAACAAACCGAACGTGATCCTGAATGGATTATATGCGGTGTCACTTTCGGACCATTCAGCTGATTCTGCTTCTTCTGAACGAGCTTCATATACTTCAGGCTTAAGCGATGCGAGGTTATTACACCACTAAACATATGCACAGACACGCGACTTTTAATGACACATAAAAATGATAAAATCAGCCACCAAATTAATTCAAGTGTCACGTTTTATATTTGGTTCTCGACCAATCAAATAAACACTATGTTTGGAAATGAGGAAAAAAATATTTCTTTTTTCTATTGCCTATCCGTAACGGAATCCCAAGATATATCCAGTAACAAAGGTCGATTTGAATTGGAAGTTATGGGTGAGCAACCGCAACAACCAGCTGAACACATGTTTTGCATCATTCATGGTGATTTTACCATCACCATCGACATCAAAATGATCCTTGAATCTGCGCTCTACTTTAGTCCAGTTGACTTGAACATATCCAGCACTGGCCAACAGCTGTAACCACACAAACTGAACGCCCACAACCAACATCATCATCTTGCCCAATTTCTTGAACAGGTATCCAGAACATAGGCCCATAGCCATACCAAATGTTAGTTCCTTTGTGTTGATTAACGATTCATCTAATGCTATAACAGTATGTGTTAAAAAAATAAAATAAAATAAAAAAAAGGCCAAGGTTAATAACCAAAAATCATTTTAATTTCCTCTGATTACAGAGATTATAGAAATTATACAAAAAAAAATCACCGATATCCCGAGCAGGCCTTGGTCGGACACCAACTAGAATAGAAGATTCTCCCCAAAGAGACGATGGTAAGTTATCTCCACAGGGTACATGTATAAAAAAAAGTTTCATGACATGGCATAGAATTTTTTTTTTTTTACCTGGTGTAACTGCAGCACAATGGGCCACATATCGCGACGAATTAAACAACCCTGATCCCGCCAAAGGAGATCGAGACATGATCAATGGGCCAAAGATACAGGTTGTTGCAGTTCCTGCAGCGACCCAAGTGTTGAACGATAAAGTCGGAGTCTTAGCACCAGCATTCCTGAAAGCCGAGCTAATAGCAAGGGATCGAAAGATTGATCGGGGTGTATCTTGATTTGCTGTGAGGGAGGAAGAGTAAAGAATAGATTTAGTTCAATAGTGAATAAAGGTATGGAGCGAGGGAGACTGCAAAGTAAGTATAAGCATCGACCAGAGACGCACACTTGGAGATTGCTGTGGAAGTGAATCGCACACTACTCTGTTGAGCGAATGATGTTAATGGTGATGAAGATCGTATGCACACAGGCTCAGTTATGAGTGTTGCATTGCGAAGAGCAGTGCTTCTGAGAATGGCAGCTGGCCGCAGCATGGATGCAGATGTTAACATTCTAATGCAATGTATCTGAAGAACAGTGAAAGAAGTGTATGAAGTAATGTGAAGACAAAAAAGGAAAAATGTGCGCGTCATCGTAAAGCGTAAATATTTGAGTCGTGCATTAAATCTGACAGATAGTCATTTCTACAACACTATAGTCATATACTGGGACAGAACCTTTTTCATTAGAGTAGACCCATTGTGATGAAAGCGTCATTTATATGATCCTCGATTATAATGTCCGGCCGTTGTACCGCACTATCCCTTAAACCGTCAACCTGGCAAATTTGCCATTATAAATGG
Organism: Lobosporangium transversale; assembly: GCF_002105155.1. Taxonomy (NCBI): domain Eukaryota; kingdom Fungi; phylum Mortierellomycota; class Mortierellomycetes; order Mortierellales; family Mortierellaceae; genus Lobosporangium; species Lobosporangium transversale. Next base: position 870,888 of record NW_019028984.1, on the reverse strand, counting down.
GCTTAAAATCCAGCAATTCATGGGCATTGTCTTGAAATTTTATTTCGATGTCGAAATAAATGACCGAAAACTAAACTGTCATGGAGCTATCCTGGCTTCTTTATCTGTGCCAATAAAAAAACTTTTGAAGGCTTTCGCATGACACTAGCATCCTCTTAGGGGGCCCATTGTGTTGTTTATTTATTGACTGGTGTAATAGCAGTGATAATATTCGCCGTAGTATCGACTTGAAAGGAGGGCAATCTGAGTTGATTCATTCTACCGCACCATAGAGCTTGCTCGGCAAGACTTGATTTGTCACATCATTTGCTTCCTCGTCCTCTTGATATATCTGGGTTGGTAAACACTGCTAATAGAGTTTGTTGGGCCTGCTGAAACCAGAGGGAACCACAGCAACATATCATACCCAAGATGATACAAATATCTCTGTTGGAGTGAGTGGTGAACTGTGTGGTTCAGATGTAGTGGACATAAACGGCGAAAGAATGCATCGAAAGGATGTGAGCGGTTATGAGAGCAAGGAAGAAGGGGTTGGTATACCTGCTAAAGTCCTTGGTAAGAGAGCATGAGTAGCAGTTGTGATCACAAGTTGATTTCGGTGAGTCTGCATAACAATGGTATAGTTTCTAGACCCTATCTTCCGCGTACAGCACCAATCATGCGAGGTATTTCTTTTTCTGAGGATTCCTTGTGTTAAACGGTCAGACAGAAAGCTTAAAAGACATACAGACACAACGGTGAAAAAAAAATGTATGCGAGCAAACAGTTGCTGTGTTTATTTGTTGTCTGCACATGCCTTCTTTCATCGCGGGCTTTTTTTTTTCCTTTTTTGTTCGTCAATCACTGTGTGCACGAATTAGGCTCGTTCCTATCCCTCTTCACTTTGAATTAAGGAAAAATGCACCCCGTCAACATTCATTTTTTCGGAATTCTTACCCCTGTCCCCCCGTCAGAATTCCGGTACACCCCCCGTAAAGATTTTCAAAATGTAAATCTTTACCCCCCCGTCAACCATCTTAATTGTGGGAATCCTTACCCCCCCATCAACATTTTGAAGCTGTTTTTAAGAGAAGATTTTCTGTTCTTGGTTACACCTAGATCTAACTAGCTATTTAGTTCGACACCATTGATCCTCTCTTACTTTGTATCTTGCCATCAAAGCATGACAGTAGATCAGTGGATCAGTTCCTTGATGAATGATCTCTTCCTAGATTCGTATTCATCAGGTTCAGAACCCTCGGCAACTTAACATACACCACATGCGTCCAATATAGTCTTAAAAGAAAAAGACAAAAAAACATTGCATTATTATTCAGCGTCAACGCTTGGCGATCCTAAACCATCTTTACAATTAATAGAGGTTAAGATTAAAATACTGTACTAGTTGTGTGGAAATCATAGGATGTAGTACTCTTTTTTTTTTTTTTTTTTTTTTTTTTTGAAAATCAGCTCCAGAATGTTGACGGGGGGGGGGGGGGTAAGAATTGCGCGGTTGACGGGGGGATAAGAATTCCGGAAAGAGAAATGTTGACGGGGGGTCAAGGGAATTCTCAACCGGGGCTCAGAATTTTATTCTGACGGGGGGGTGCATTTTTCCTTAGTCCTTATATAATGTATAAAAAATTCATGCACAATAATAATTTTTTTTTTTTTTTTTTTTTTTTTTTTTAATATCGCGTTCCACCTCCAATCCCCTTCACAGTCTGATCCCTGAGCTCAAGGTGAATATTCTATTCACAATTGCTGCGTGCCATAGTTTTCTAGCAAAAAAAATAAAAAATAAAAAAAGTCTTTGTTTATTTTTGTAACATATTGTGATATTGTTTCATAAACCTGAATGGGCTTGACTTCTTAACCTCACTTAATCGCTTCCCTTCCGCTTCTCTTTCGCGCTTCTCTTTCTCGCTTCCCTTCCGCTTCTCTTTCTCGCTTCTCGGCTTACCTCTCTCAAACACTTATCTCTTCACTTCCTACACTCCACCCCTCTACAAACAACTTACGATGAATCCTAGCAACACTCCTTCGCTGGTCGACCATAGGAGTTACATTGGCTTGTGCGTTTTCTATACTTACTACCCATATCAGTGTCAAATATCAAATTGTCTATAAATCTCACAGTTACCTTCCATATACTTCTTCATCCTTAATCTCTAGTACACCAGAGCAGCTGAGGAATCTGTTCAAAATGTCGAAAGTGCCGACTCAAGATGACATTAAAGGATCGGCCGAGCTATTCGGCTGCAATAATGAAATAGCCATCGATAATAAGCCTTTTGATCGAAACAAAGCCATTGAAAAATGCAAGAAGATATTCAAGGTCACCCCCAAGACTTTGCAGCTGGATGTTGTCGAATGTATTGGCAGTGGTCAAAACTGCATTCTTATTGCTGGATGTGGTTGGGGTAAAACCCTTGTCTACACTCTCCCACTTGTAATTTGGAGAGATCGGATCATTATCATCATCTCTCCTCTGAGAGTATTGATACAGGAGCAGCAGCAGAGCCTTCAAAAGCTGGGGATTAGTAGCGTCGCATTACTCAGTGGAGGGACTACCACACGAGGAACGATCGGCGACGTGGCCGATGGGAAATATAGGGCTGTTTTCATGACGCCAGAGATTATCTTCGACAGCCCTATTCTGACGAAACTCTGGTCAAATCCAAAATGGCAAAAGCGGCTACAGGCAGTTGTCTTGGATGAGGCTCACTGTGTTTGCAATTGGGGCGACAGTTTCAGGACTTCCTATGGCCGTATTGCGGAGCTACGCTCAAAGGTCTCCCGTGGTGTAGCTTTCATCCCTGTTTCAGCTACCCTTCTACCAATGGTTCTAGAGAAGCTCAGAAGCTTGGTCCAATTCAAACCTGATGTCAAGATTATCAACGTCGGTAACGATCGCCCCAACATCAGGTTGGAAGTTCGGCATCTTAGCTCTAAGGATAAGTCCAAGCACCTTGATTTTCTCCTCCTTGATCTTAAAAAAACTATCATCTACTTTCAGACCAAGGACGAGATTAGATATTGGTATAAGCATTTGAAACAGTTAGCAGAGGGCAAGTTCAAGATCGCTGAATATCACGCCGACTTTTCCGAAGGTTACAAGCAAGAAACTATGGAACACTTCAAGCGTGGCGATATCCTCATTTTGCTGGCTACAGAAGCTGCCGGGATGGGGTGTGACATTAGTGATGTCCTTCGTGTTGTGCAGTACAAGTGCTCATCCGCAATCTCGGCTCTTGTACAGCGTCTTGGTCGTGCAGCTCGCAACCCGCAACTTCAAGGTCAGAGTGTATTATTAGTACCACCACCGTCCGTTGGTACCAAGTTTCCAGATGAGGACCTCGCCGATTACATTATGACTAAAGGGTGTCGGTGGAAAGTCCTCAATGACATCTTTGACAATAAGCTTCAACCTAATGAGAACTGTTGCGACATCTGCCGTCCAGTTTCTGAGCCGCTGCAACTTTCTTTCAATGAAATTCGTGTTGACACAGTACCAAAAGTTCGGCGTACGGCAGAACAGAAGGAAGCTGCCAAAGAGGCTATTAAGAAGTGGAGATTGATGGTTTACAAAAGGGATTATGAGCCAGCTTGCCCATGGTTAAGTGCAAACGTGTTATACAATACTGAACTCAAACCTTTGAGGAGGGCTCAACTATCACGCGCACCCCAGGCGCCAAGACGCCAAGCCCAAGTGCCAAGACACCAAGCCCCAACCCTATCAATTATCAGTATAAATAGTCCACTACGTTATAGCCAAATAAAGTATCCTTTGACCTTCGATTCCACCTAAGATCACCTTTGATTGTTACTGAAAAATATTTAGACAGTAGTTATCAGAAGCTAAGATAAGTGAGAATAAGATGTGGGTCCACACACCACATCCATGGGGTATTTATTCATTTTCTGGTAGAGAGACTCGTACCAAGTAACTACATATCTATCTAGAAGCGACATGGGATTATTCAGGAACCATGTCGTGTTTTGTCGCGTCTCTAGTGACGCGTTATTATTATTATATTTTTCTTAGCGTATTAATTTTGGGAATTCCCCTAGTGTGTTCCTAGTGTGTTTTTAGTATTTTTCTTAATCTTATAGCTGGGCCGTTATTATCTTGTATATTGAAATATACAACAGTTACTATTTACATTAAGGCTTTCTTGCATGCTAACGGATGCGTTGGTCGATAAATTAGGCGAAAAGTTTGGCAATGTTACGTCGCCCGAATCGGTAACATCAATTACCGGTTGGACCTTTATAAACGACGACATTTTAACGGAACTCGCCAATCTCCTTATCAATTTAAATAAGGACATCGATAGTGCGTGCCAGCCTGAAATGCAACCGCAGCTCCAAAAGAAGGAGTCCCATATTGACCGGAATGGCCGTGTTCAAAAACCACGGCCTACCGCAAAGCCAAAGATCGCGTTCCATAATATGACCTCTTTTGACTTCTCCAAACGTGGAAACCCCAATGGCAGCTAACATAGTGTCATCTGTCCCAATTGATTGTTGAAACATTTTAGTTTGTAGTAATAAAGCGTACTAAATCTCAGAAATCTATCAGGAAAAAGCTTAAAAAAAAAAAAATTAAAAAATTAAAAAGTTAAAAAATTAAGCATAGCAATCGCGATCCTTCTTTGAGTCTAATCTCAAACCGTTTCTGTGCCTGGAATGCGTGCCTCATTCCTCAATAAAAGGGAAAGTTGTTGCATATTTCAATATGCAATAATAATGGTCCGACTAAAAAACTGATCGATAAAAAATAAAAATAGCGGTAGAAACCAGTGGCAATAATGCGTCACACTAAGACGCGACAAATCGCTGACATGCGAAACCATGTTGTATTATTACAGATAGATATGTAGCTATCTGATACTAGTCTCTCTACCAGAAATGAATAAAATAATCCATGGGTGTGGTGTGTGGACCCACGTCTTATTCTCACTTACTTTTTGACAGTCTACTATCTATCCTAAATATTTTTCAGCGACAACGCACTGGATTGTGGAGTAAATGATGACCTGTGGCCAATTTTCACTTCACTCTTTTTGTGCTTCAAGGGAAGAGTCCGTTTAACATCCACCCAGTTGCAAGAAAATTTGTCAATAGTCTGGCTAGTGACAGCCAAGAAACAACATTGTTTTTTGATCTTTTGATGTCGGATCTTCCTACTAAAACTGAAGCAGAATTCAGCAAGCGTCGGATTGTTCCCCCACAAATAGGGAAGATGAGTTGGGCTTAGACTGTCGTGATACAAATAGGTTTATTGCAAGAGGAAGTGAAGTAGTTTACAGCCAAAACAACTCATGCAGGACAAAAGAAAGTTGGCTCCGAACCGCTTGTTTGGCAAACTCCAAAACAAGCTCTGATATTAAGTAACCGTTATCTTTAATAAAACGCCTGTATCCCATGAAAGGGGCAAACATGAGAGAAGTCCATGTCCGCAAAACACAGATTTTTTTTATTAATAAAAAAAAAAAGAAAACTAACGAGTTAGTCGAACTCTCCTAAAATCATCCATGCTTGGCCTCAGGTGCGGTCATTTTTTTTAGTTCGCTTAATATGGCGCTTTGCATTTTGTCCATGGTGCTCTTCATCTCAGCTGTGCAGATCACAAGTAGACATGGCAAAGCACATTAGGCAAAAATAACATTAAAAAAATTAAAAAAATAAAAAATAAAAAGTACAGATATCAGAAAGCTTGTTCTCTGTTGTTCTCAACTGAATCGAATTGATATCAACTAACTTACAGATACCCTCTTCTAGTGCTCTTAGACGAGATGCAGTTTCACTACCACACTTGCTGGGGGTTTCAGAACGCCCTGGTGGAGCCACGCGGGGTGCCAAGTCCATTCCATCTAATATACGCTTCTGTTTTCGCGACAGGAGCTCATCCGAACAGGGGGTGACAGAGCGACTTGCCCAGGGTTGGGCTGTGAACTGTAGCTCTTCTGAGGTGAGATCTGGCGAGACAGCTTCCGTGATGTGATCTAACTGAGGAGAAAATGGGTCTGGAGGAGAAGAGGATGTCTTGCTAGGATCTGGGGGAGGAGAGGATATCTCACTGGGATCTGGTAGAACAGAGGATGCCTCGCTGGAATACGTTGGATTAAGGAGTTTTGTGGATATGACGATCGGGTTCGAGTCGAGATAATGGTGGTTCCGGCTCTGGTGGTCAGGCAGTAACGCAAACGAGGCGTTTTTTGGACCTTTTTTTTTCTTCGTCAACATTTCTTCAATCATCGTATGGCACGCATGGCATTTGTGGACATGCCGAGAAAACCCTGGTTGCCCAATTTCATCACATCCTTCCCCGGGCGGTTTGAACATGCCATTGTCTGTCAGTGTAGCAATGTAGACGATGCACAGCTTGTTGCCAAAAAGTGGTTTGATGTAAATGTTGGCGGTTGCAGAGGAAGAATGGCTTTCTTTACCATAGTAAGGAGGAGGGGCTGCTCCATGCGTGATAGCCGTGATAGCCGTGATAGCCTTGAGTTTTTTTTGTTTAGCTTTAGGCATCCCAAAACTTGATGTGGATGAGAAGGTGAGAGAGTGAATTTCTTTCATGTTGGCCTTTTTTAAATTTTAAATTTTAATTTCTAGACTCTTTCAAATACAAATGGTTTACTTTACAAAATTCTTATAGTTGAAAGGATTAGCCCTCTGGTTAAAAAAAGTTGCGTGCGTATACCCAACTTTTTTACACCACATGTATCCAGTAGTTTTGAGAAAAGTGGTACGTACCCCAACACTCTTACACCACTTTAGTCCGTCGGTATTATTCTTGCAGCAAGCTCACTTTTTACATGTGTCCAGTAGTTTTGAGAAAAGCGGTACGTACCCCAACACTCTTACACCACTTTAGTCCGTCGGTATTATTCTTGCAGCAAGCTCACTTTTTACATGTGTCCAGTAGTTTTGAGAAAAGCGGTACGTACCCCAACACTCTTACACCACTTTACTCCGTCGGTTGATTTTTTTGCACGTCCACTAATATCTTTATGTGAACTTTTTTTTTATATTATTCTCTTGACCAGTTAATTTGGCCAGCAAAAATCGAAACTTTGTCCTCGGCTCCAGAAGAGAAATATGGGGCCCAGGCTAGAAACAGAAAAAAAAAATTTTTTTTCTTAGAAACCATTTCGCATGTCTTCCACTAACAACATCGTTTCTTCTTCCTCTGCAGTTAGCACTAGCAGGAAACGTGCTCGTGACGAAGTAGAGAGCACTCCCAACGTCAACGAGGTGTCATTGAGTACTCAATCCGATCCAAACGAGTACCGTGGCAGGCTAGTGCCTTTCAAACCAGTGTCCACGGAAAACCTGTCAAGTGTATATAGTAAACTTTTCCTGGATCCGTACCAGTGTTCAATCCGCGGGCGGTCTGACCCTTTGCCAGCCGAGTATCAGGACGGGGATGAAGTCTATCCTCGAGAATGGTTGGTACTCGAAGGACACCCAAGGGCCATGTGCTAAAGCGTGAATGCTTCACGCTATTCCGTCTGCATGAGCCATCGTTGTTCAAGCAGTTGGAGAAGCTCAAGCTTCGGCTGGTCTCGGAGGAGGATTGGGAGACCGCCAAAAAAGCAAGGCCTACTCTGCAACAACAACATAGAGTGGCTGAGGCGTCTGTGGTTGCAAGCACCACAGAGTCAATGCAGGAGTTGGCAGCTAGGGGTCTGCGCAAGGTTTTCACTGAGCTGACTGCTGTTGGCGTGGAAGCGCCTCATAGTAAACGCTTGGAGGAAAGGGCAGCTCTATGGATAGAGCTATATAAGACGGTTGTGCCAGCCAAGCATCCTGTCGATCAAGAGGAGACTGCTAGCGAGCCAAACAGTTCTCCTCGTCATAGTAAGAGAGCTCGAACATCCGTAGAGCCATCTACAAAATAGTATTTTTTTTTCATCGACATTAATAAAAGTGCAATTTGACAGAGTTAGAGGTCGCACTCAGGCACCAGAGTTTTGAAGCATAAAAAAATATATTTGTGGTATCGATCGACTTAAACAACTCACTACTTGAATTGAATCAGGTTTGGCACATGAATTTTTCCACCTTACGCTCAGTGGAAGAAGAGGCTTTCAAAAGATCGGCCTTGCTTTCAGTGTCAATGGCTCAACTCTGAAGATAAAATAAAGCTAAGCTACAAGTATTTAAGTAAATGCAACCAGTGTAGTCTGTATGCATAAATGGTTAATGAGATATGCCTGTCCCTTTAATATTACAGACAATGTTAATAGAGCACAAGGTATCCTTTCCATAACCTAAACCCCACTACTCCTGTGGACAAGATAAAGGAGAGTCCAGCTGGCGTAAGCAATATAAGAGGTCTAACGAAAACCCAGCTACCCGAGTATGTCCGCAATATCGACCATCCGGCGCAGTATACCGTGTATGGTATTGCTAAGCAATATGGCGACCTCGAAATCGAGTTATAACCAATTTCCGCTGAGAAATAAAATCCTTAATTATTATTTATTATTTTTTTATATACTATAAAATGTAATTATTTTATGACAATGGGGGACTCATGTAGTGCGTGTAAAGGTGCTGAAGGCTGAAGGTTTGAGCCTAGTGACGAATGCAAGCTTGGGAAAGGATCACTCACAAACTCGTCTATTGCTGTAAGCTTTAATGACTAGAAAAAAGAGAGGACTTCAGTAGAGTTGAATTAGGTCGTTAGACATGTAATCGGAAAATGAGGAAAAGAGGTGCATTGGGTGAGAACGTTAGGTGTCTGCTGGAAACATGACTGAAGGTATAAAGCGCATTAACTGAAGCGTTAGCCGAGATGTTAAAAAAAGAGTGTACCATATCAAAAAAAAAAAAAAAAAAAAAAAAAAGGTGCAAAAAAAGGTGTAAAAAAAGGTGTAAAAAAAGGCGTAAAAAAAGGCGTAGGTGTAAAAAAAGGCGTAGGTGTAAAAAAAGGTGTAAAAAAAAGGTGCAACAAAAAAAGGAAGCACATCGTTTTTATTAAAAAAAAAAAAAAAAAAAAAAAACAATAATGTGTAAACAACACGCATTCGCAAGATCATACACGCATTCAAACATGGATTGACGAGTGTCGTATAAACTGGGGGCACCTTCATCTGACCTATTGGACCCATAGCTAAGTTTAACGCCAAGGTTTTTTGTTATCTTTGTATGAGTGGGCTTTCCTCGGCCCTGTCTCTTCGCAACCATCGGAGTGAGTCGCACGATGGATCCCGCGGACGAATTCTACCCTCAAGTGTGAATGCTACGACCACTCTGTCCAGACCCACAGGTCACTGAAGGACCATCTCCTTAAGTGTCCAATGGTCAGCAAACTCGTGTTCCCGCGGCCGTGTTCGTGGTGCAAGGAGCCGATGAAGATGACAGAGAAAGCGAAGAAACAAAACTCCTTGAAAGACGTTGCGGCTCTTGCGAGCCACTCCCTCAAATGCGAATCATGGCCGGTTAGCGTGTCTCAGGAGGACTGGCGTTTATTTGAGATGGAGCTTATCGACAACGTGAAGCATGTTGCTAGTGCTGAATTTGCCAAGAATATGTTTATGTCAATATCGATAAAGTTAATGGACGGCGAGAAGCTGTTTGGTTTTGCGCGTGCTCCCCGAGCCTATATACTTAAGAAAGAAGGGAAGTCGCCTTGGTGAGCCCTTTGAACCATCAACAAGAAAGGACACTGGAGGACGCGGACTTGGAGATGGCTCTGAAGCCTCAGCCTTACGGTCGGCTGGTGAAGCTGGAGGAGTACGAGCTGGCGAAGGATAACGACTAGTTTTGGCACATGCCGTTCTTAGGTAACAGCGAGCAGGTGGCAAGGAAGTTGCAGAGCTGTCTGATCCAGTCTGGTAACGACGTTATCATGTGTCTTAAGGTGGAGGTGTACAGCCGTCTTCAGTCCGAGGACCCCCATGCCGATGCATTCGTGGCTTTTCCAGGTAGCAAGGTGGTCAAGGTCGTCAGTCAGTTGTTCAATCATACCAGCCAGCTGATGATTGGAACAACCGCATGGAGTGCTCTAGTGACGATGGGAGTTGTGCTGACGAGTGGCAAAGTTATTGTGGAGCCACATAACATCGTTTTCAATCCTCACAGTGAGTCGCACATATGGCTCAAGAAGGTAGTGAGGAATACCTGTACAACAATGTGGAGCGTCAGACGCGGTCCAACTTTGACGAAGAGGCCACGTACGGCAAGCACGCTGCCGTACATCCTCAGTTTAAATCGCCCTTCACCAGTCCAGTGCTGTTGGCGACTTTGTGGCATTTCAAGCATCAGCAGAAGGGATGGTCAGGCCTCAAGCTTGCTGCCTATATTTTCTACGAACTCTACAGTGACAAGGGCGTTGTGCTGAAGAAGCAGGTGGAGGATTACTTGGCCCTGATTCCGCATGCCAAGCAAGGTAATGGCGGGATTTACAAAAATCTGGAGCAATTGGTCAAAGTCATGAAGGCGGAAGAGACAAGGCCTGTCTCGGTGGAGGTTGATAAAAAGCTGAGCGGTCTTGCAGACAAAATACAAACAGAACTGACTCGTATCAACACCGGTACTATCACAGTCAACGTTGAGGCGCAGCTAAAGAGAATGCTACAACCGTGAAAGACGTATGAGTAATTTTATCATCATCAACGCGGAGTCCTTTACATTTTTTTTCATATCAGATTATGACATCATAATTGACAAAATTTTAAACCGAATAGGAGCACTGGATTATGTCTCCTCCCGCCATGCTTCTATACTATCTTTCTGCGATTTTTATTAAATGACGACAAAGACGATATTTATACAATAAATAAGACTACATGGGTGAAGATAAAAGAACCATTATGAAAAAGAAGGAACCTAGTCTACACTGAATTATATACAATAGAATGGTATTACAATAAACTACAATGTGATGAACATGATTAGGACAATAGATTGCAATATGATACAGACAATAATAAATTACAAAATGATACAGTAGAAGTGGTACTTGAGATGATATACGACTCCACCTGTTGATCTTCTATCGCAAGGCTTGCGAGAACAGTCGCCATGTCTTCGGTACTATTTCGTTCGGAAATGTGCTTAACAATGTTTTGGAAGCGTCCTGCTACCAGCTTTTCAAAGCCTTCGCAATACAAATCTATGGTAATCGGAATATGGCTGCTGCCCAGACAGGAACCTCTGCCAAGAATATTATAGTCACGAAGATGAGCTACAATTCTTATGATATCTTCATCGACAGAAACTGGTGAGTGTCGAGTACTGTTGGGAATCATGTTGTACTGTGACTCGAGCACCGACTTGAGCTTCGAAAACAGACGAATGTTGGTAGATATTGAATTGGCCAATGTCTCCCAGGACATATTGCTTCCCTTCGCTGTATGAATGACTTTTGTCAGCAGGTTATTGTGCTCTTGGTACAAATCCGCAGGGATCCACCCATTCTCCTTGCCCTTCGTATTTATCAGCAAGGAGGACAAAATAGCCTTCCTCCGTTGTGCAGACCAGCCGTAGTGGATCCCATATGTCAAACGCAAGAGCTCGCCTGCATAGTTTTTCATTCCTCCAGCTTGAAACATGACGGTTATCGTTCCCAGCACATCTTGGATGCGTCCGATGTCCCCAGCCTTTATGGCTGCACCCAATTCGATATAAACAAGAGCATCCCTGATAAACAAAGCCGCGTTTGCATTCGCACTGCCGCTTTCCTCGGCGATCTGATGTGCGTTGCGCAACCACTTTTGTATGACAGCGTCGACCCCTTCGCAAACTTTGCCTAAAATATTGTCCGACTTGCCATAGTTCTCTAGCCTGCACTCATAAGCCTGCATGTCGCTGATATTTAGCCCAAACTCAACTTCCCATAGCCGTCTTACCATTGCATCGAAAGTATGCCTTATCAGTTCGTCTGCGACGTGAAAGTTGGATGTATCACGGCCAAGTCGCTTTCGCCCCAGCATGGATATAATAAAACCCAGAGACCCTGGTGATGAAAAGGACCCATAATGAGTACGAAGGATTGTACCACAGAGAACAATTTGGAGGTGAAAGAGCTGTATCACAGGAATCGCCCATTGCATTCGATCGAAGCTTGTTCTATCTTCTCTGCGTAGCTCTTGCAAGGATGCTATTCTGGATATGGTAAGCTGATCCCCCGCAACTATAACTTTTGTATAGTCGGTGAACCACTCTTCAGGCAGCTGCAGCGTGTCTCCCATTATTGTCTCAAGGATCTCAATGTTGCCTGATATAGTTGATTGATCGATCTTCAACGCAGGCAACGGGTATGTTTTTGTCTCCTTTACTTCAAGGGGCTCTATTGAAGGGGCATCCATCGAGCAGCCGTAGGTGGTGAAATGCCGCTGAAGAACGTCGACCAAATGGAACCGAGTGACATCTCTACGGCATTATCAGAACGATTAGCTAAAAAAAAAAAAAAAAAAAAAAAAAGGTAGACTGATTATGCACTTCAGTCGTGTTTTTGTGTCTGTGCCTCACCTTGAGTGCAATTGCCTTGGAATAAGGGTGCAAATGGAGATGAGAAGTACATCTTGATCTTGATCTGGCCCAATATCCTCGCCGAGCACGATGGTCGCGGTGGTCCCATTATCGAAGGAGTCTAAGTTATTGCTGCGCTGGTCATATTTCCGACTGGCCATATCAATGTTATCATACAGCAAGTACCATGGGCGCTTCCTAACTTGGGAACGAACCTCCTGAAGAGAATTCCTTGTTAACGATCTGAGGGCTGTGCAGATCGTCATATGTGACACCGATAGACCACTCACAGCGAGCAAATTTATCACACGCTTTGGACATCCCGAGGCATGCAGATGAAGTCCCATCATCATTTGCAAGTAGCTCGACTTCTGGGAACAGAGTTTCACCAACATGCTAACGATAGTGACACGAATTGCTGGTGCTTTTTCAATGGAGTAAGGGTTGACCGATGTCAAATTGGAGATGATTTTGAAGAGCAGGGGTGCTGATTCCAACTTCTTATTAATTAAATTTAATGAAAATTCCTGGACCACCTTGGGGGACAAATTCTTGGCTGGAAGCCTCAGGTCATCGGTCTTGGTGAGCTCCTCGAGTTCACGTTTTGCGCCATCAACGACAATGTCTGCTGCAGCCCGACCGAGATCGTCGTATGCCTTATTATGAGCCTTTTCGGATTCCAATTGCGATTTCCACGTCTCGACTATGAAAGCAGGACCGCTATTAGCATAAAACCTCTTGACGCTTTCTTGGACGACCCTATGGCGCGATTCAAATACATCTGATAGGAATTGACGTAACGATATTTTTTTTTCCTCTACCAGCACTTTAAAAATATCGACCAAGTAATCATCATTGGAAGGATAGATGGAGGGAGTTTCGTCAATAATTTCCAGCTCCTCCTGCTGTTCCGATGTAGGCGTTGGGGTTTCTCCTTCTTCCAATGCTTTCCACATCTGGCGCATTGTGCTAGAGATGAGGGGCATGAAGAGGTATGTGGAGGATAGACGTGAGATTTGAGGACACATTGACATTTGACACTAACATTGGTTCCGTTTTAGCAATAGTATACATACATGTTTCTCAGCGGCTCAGGAACCGATGGGGTAGCCTGGTTAGGTGTGCGATAGCTCCTAGGAAGCTTGATAGGTTTGAAATTAGGAAATTTGATAGAATCCATCGTAAGTTGTTTGTAGAGGGGTGGAGTGTAGGAAGTGAAGAGACAAGTGTTTGAGAGAGGTATAGTGACCTTCAGCTAATCGCAAAAAAATTTTTCGGAAAAACCTTAATTTGTTCAGATTTTGGACCACCGCAGTCACACTGTTTATGAAGTGCTAATGGCCATCATTTGGTGTACAATCAATCATCATTTCCTCTCTGCACCTTCAGAAAAATCATTATTTTCCATTTGAACAATATATATAATATATAAATTATAATGGGTGACTTAAATAAAAGAAAGAGACAGTTGCGAGATGCTCGACAAAAGAAAGCACAACGCAAATTTACTGAAGCAGAGAAGGTTCAGAAATATCACACCAGAATTTACAGATAGTCGTCAATGACTCAATTGATATAGATTATAGTAGCCTAGAACTCGGAGAGGAGTCAGTGATGCGTGAGCTGCAAGGAGAGTGATCACAATGATTTCAGAGATTCATGTTGTGCTACACGTATTTTGAGCCTACAACCGGGCTTTATGGCCCAACAATCACTTTTGAGAGAAATTGCAGAAAAACATGGACAGCAAGTCATTTTCTATCCAAAATTCCACTGCGAATTGAACTTCATTGAGATGTTCTGGGGTGCAAGCAAACGTTATACCAGAGCAAATTGTGATTATACACTCAAAGGACTGCAAGAGACCGTACCAAAGGCTTTGAATTCAGTGGACATCATAACCATTCGAAAATACGCAAGGAAGTGCTTCCGTTACATGGATGCATATCGAAAAAATATGTCTGGTCAAGTTGCTGAACTGCAGGTGAAAAAATATAAGTCTCACCGGCGTATTCCAGCAAACTGGGATTTGAAAGTGTAGTCAATTGAATACTCCTCACACCCTTAACAACAACAGTGATGTCATAAATAATAAGGTTTAGCCAATCATAATTCGAGATTTTTGTTCTAATTTGACGCCCACATATGAAAATGGTCCGTCTTTCTTCAGTTTTCTCAAGAACAAAAAGTGATATCGACAAAAACGCTCTGTCTTGTCGCAGGGAAATGGCAAATGAAGGGGATAACAGCGCTATTTTTTGTCTTCCATTCATTATTAGAACATAAACTGTCCTCCCTCCAACTCTTTTTTTTTTCTGAAAAAAATCTGTGACTAGATGGAGGTCACTGTAACGCAAAGATATGAGGAGGCTTGATTGAAGATATCATTCAATGTCGCGTTTATATTGAGGGAGAAACCAGGACAAGCTCGACTAAAGAATATTTATATGGTTCTGAGGTAAGTGCTTTCGTTTTTTGGAAAGCACTTCAAGGTGAAGCGAAAAATGGCTATGCAACGAATTTGTTTTTCAGATTTACATTGGCCAAACATTTATCGCACTGTGAAGCTTAAAAGCATAAAATGAAAATATAATATAATTTTCAAAGTGCTGTGCGGCAATTAAAAGCATTTTGCCTTGCCACTTCATGAGTGTTGTACAAACAAATAGGCAATTAAAACCAAATGCTATCGATGCGAAAACCAATGGTAAATTCACTACCAGCAACAAATCTCATGGCCCTGGTGAATCCTTGCCAGCATAAAAAAAAAAAAAAAAAAAATACAAAACAAAACCAGCAGTCTGAGCCAATATCATATTTTCACAGTCATGTGGTACTTTTAAGAAGGGGTTTTTTTTTACTTGCCTCTGTTTTCTTCCTGTCCCAAACTTCCCACCCACCTTCCTGACAACGCTGCCCCTACTTCGACACATACTCAATAACAGGACATGAAGCCCTCAGTCTTCACCAAACTTTACTTACACGCACTTCCTGTTGACCACGTTGACATTACCATTGTTCTGTCCGAGGCTCCTAACCACAAGCATTCTCACGCTGCTGCCACCACCGCGTCAAAGCAACTATTTGAGCACACAGCTACCAAGGCTAATGGCACCGATATCATAAATGTTGCCGTTACTGCGGACGATGCAGAGGAGCAACAGCAACAGCAACAGCAATGCGAAGTTGATGGCGAACTAAGGGACAAAGATGATTATAAACAGGAGAACAACGGCGATCCTAAACAGGAAGATGAAGATGAAGGAAAAGTGAAAGGAAAAGGAAAAGAAAAAGAAAAAGGAAGAGAAAAGGAGGAGAAAAAAGAAAAAGGAAGGGAAAAAGAAAAGAAAAAAGAAAAAGGAAGAGAAAATGAAAATGAAAATGAAAAGAAAAAAGAGAAAGGAAAAGTAGATGAAAAGGTAAAAGGAAAAGAAAAAGAAGAAGAAAATGATGATGATGATGAGAAGAAGAAGAACAATAAGAAGGACAAGGAGGACGAGGAGGACGAGGAAGAGGAACAGGAAGAGGAGGACGATGATGAGGACGAGGAGGAGGAGGAGGAGGAAACTATTCAAGATAATGGGCTATCAAGTACACAAATTTCCAGATTGACTTCTATTATTGCCGCAAATAATGGGGGGCCACAAGCACTATCGGAGATGCTTTCTATACTTGGAGAATTGATTCAAAGCCAGCAGAACCGCGAGGTTCAATGTCAAGGCACCAATATCACAAATGGCTATCGTTGCAAGAAATTAACAAACAGTCCTTCTGGTTTATGTGATATACACAACCCTACCGTCCGCAAATGCATGGCTATAGCAAGGACTACCGGAGCACAATGCAAGAACCCAATGACTCGTGGTATGTTTTGTGATACCCACAGCCCCGACACGGCCAAATGCAGGGGCATAGCAAGGTCTACCGGAGCACCATGCCGAAAGTTACCGAAATTCAATGGATATTGCGAGTACCATCGTTGATGAGGCAAAAAGCTCATGTGATATGCAGATATACTAGTTTTCTCCCTATGTCAATAGACGCAGGACTATTAAAGCGCTCCATAATACTACCTTCTGGTAGTAATGTCCATTCCTTCTCTCCTCCCTGCTATCACATCTAAATGTATGAGGTGATCTATACTCAGTTTATTGCAAAGCTGGTTGAACTTCCTGCAGCTACTTTAAACTTCTTTGATTCTTCACCATAAGTTTCACTCATTCACTTGTGTTCTAACGCCACGATCTTCGCCTTCATATTGTTTTCTCAAAGCCTATGAGTTATGTCTAATCTTGACTAATGTTGGCACATTCGCTGAACTCCTTCCATTGAGTCTAGCGATCCATCAGAGCCATTTCAACACCTTCAATTGCTTCAACTGCTCATGTCCTATCATGTTCAATCAGGGTTGGTTTTTCACCAATAATAGCCAGAACTTGCCTTGGGTCGTCTTTAGCACGCAGTGTCGCATACTCAGCAGCACATGTAGATGCTCACTGCGTCTAGGGATTAGCTTCATATTGTACAGTCATCTAAAAGAAAATTTGATCAAAAAAATAAAATTTTGAAATGGTTATGAAGAGAAGCACTGTCTTCAATCCTATTTCTTGCCGTTTTCACTCAGCATGTACTGCCCAAAAACTTCACTGATTATCCACATTGGCCTCATTAATAAAAGCGTAAATTTCCATCTTGGTTGGTGAAGCGTTTTTGTATGTCACAAATGAGCTGTTTGTCAGAGATTCAAAATAAAAAAAATAATAAATAACCCACTTTGACCAGACTTTCTTTCGGGTGACTGTCGAGCGGAATAGAGTGTGAAAAATATTTTGTAGATAGTAAGCAGTAGAAAAGTAAATGAGAATAAGATATCGGTCCACACACCACACCCATGGGATATTTATTCATTTTCTGGTAGAGGGACTTATACCAGGCAACTATGTATTTATCTGTAGGATGACAAAGGTTCGTTCTAAAAACTTCATATCAAGGATTTATCGCGTCTATGTGTGGTGCGTTATTGCCACTAATTTCTACTGCTAACCTTTTTAGCATATTAATTTTTTTTATCATAATATTGCAGCAGAGCGCGATGAGTATCGCAGCTCCTACGGCACTGTAACTTCCAACAGAAATAATAATTCCACACCGAGACTTACACCTTCGCTTATTTCCTTCGAAATAAAAAGCTACAATCATGTAATCTGTAGGATACACGTTGGCGCTTGTAGATGAAATAAAGACCCCGTGCAAAGGATTAGTCTATTTGGCAGCCCATTGCCAAATATAGTCAACTTTCAAGACTCTCTTTGGCAGCCCACCCAGCGTTATTTGGCCTCTAACTATTTTTTTTTTCATTCCTAGGAACCGTATATATATATAACGCTCATACTTCAAATTAATAAAGCTCCCGTCTTCTACGTCATAGTTATGTGTAGTGACATTGTCTTGTCTCATTTAGAAAACTAATGACTTTTTTTTTTTTTTTTTTTTCAAGTAGGTCGCTCATACAATTTTGGAGGTGCCATTTGGAGATCAATGCCTATGAGAGGTTTTCGCTCGGAGCAAACGCGTCTCACCTGCTACCTAGACGTCTTCAATAAATCATTCCCTAACCGTGTACATTGAAGGCTGTTTTGTGAAGATGTCATCGCCGCTGCCCTTAGTACCTCCGGCGGCATTAGCTGTGCAAGGCAATGTATCCACAGAACGCTGCCTGTTTTACCACTGATGTTATGACCCTGTTATCAAAAAAAAAAAAAAAAAAAAAGTAATGTATTTGGCAGCCCAGCTGCCACCCAAGAGTGCGAAGTTAGGTGGCAGCCCCCAGAAGTAGGCTGCCAAATAGAGGCAAAAATTACTATATTTGGTATGGGCTGCCAAATAGATTAATCCCCGTGCAAATAAGGTGAGTACAGGGCCATGCAAATAACTTCATACTAAAAAGCAGAATTCCGGGTTTGAACCGGAGACCTGCCGATCTGCAGTCGGCTGCTCTACCACTGAGCTAATCCTGCGACGATTCTGGTCGCCTGTAGTATTTTATATAATACTTGTATCAAGAGACTGTTCACCACGTGACTAATCCAGCTTTTGTATAAAAAAAAAAAAAAAAAAAAAAACTCTGGCGTCGTGGGTCATTGTTAAGAGCCCAATGGCTGAGTAGTATACTCGTCAGGGCATCCTCCTGTCTAGCCCAGGGGCCGGGTTCGAGTCCTGGTTAAGGCACATAAAGTGAAGCAAACATGTGCCAGGTCAGGGATTTGCTTGAGTTTTTATACTTTCTCTCCGAGACAGCCTAGTGTTCTCCGCTAAGGCTAAGATCGTGGGTGCACTACCCTAAGTCGCCTGGCTGGCCACATGTCTTAGGTTTATATTCCACCCCCCAGCCGAACCAGCGGTACATCTGGCAGCACATCCCCCCATCCACCCACTTGACTAGGACAGCGATGATCACAAAGTTTGACGGAGTCCAAAGTAGAAATTTCAGACCAATCCCGCAAGATTTGGGTCCACATGCCAGTGGATTTGATCGAATAGAAAAAATTAAAAGTCGTCCTTAGCTAGAGTCGGCACGCCAGCCTCCGCGGCTTTTCACGGGCGCAACAGGCCACATCGGAAGGATGGACTTCGAGTACCGATCACGGTGTACATTGGTAGAGAAAAACATGGATACGAATTGGCTCTTCACAGCCATGCCGTGCGAACTTTGAGAGTTTCGCTTGTTTCATAGTTGAGGGCGATATCATTACTTTAGAGCGAGATTATGAAATAAAATTCCTCACCTCTGTGGGTTCTTGTTAACAGGAAAAAAAAAAAAAAAAAAAGAAAAAAAAAAAAAAAAAAAAAAAAAACGATCTTCAGAACCACAGCATCGATCTCAAGGTACATTGTTTGCCGCTTTGTCAAGTCAATCGAGGAACTCGGCAGGACTGAAATCTGGAATAGACGCTGCAAAGTCACCGTCAACTGGGAAAGAGACAATGGTATCACCTCTGTGAGCAAACGCGCCAGGGGACGCAACTGTGTTGGGAGGCACAGACGTAGCAGAGGTGAATTCTTTGGCTCTCACCAGGGACAACGACGAACAGCAGATGTGAAGGCGATCAGGACTGAGGCAGACCGGCGAGTGGCGGCAAGCTACCGGCAGCAGGTGGAATTGGCGATTATGGAGCGCCTGGAAAGCTGTAAATTTTTGGTGATTGAGGACAGCGGCTAAAGGATGACCTTCGCGCACAACAGGCCAAGTAGGGAGTAGAGCCGTGCCACAGGTCCTCTGGTACCAAGGAAGTCTACTCAATGCTGACGTGGTTTATGAACAGGATGTAGTACTGTGGCAGTATGACGATGCGGCTTCGGTCGATTATTGGATACCGCTTTATTTGCGACCCCAGTAATGGGGCAACCCATTTATAGAGCTAACATCTAAATAAATCCTACATGACCTCGTGGGTCCTTGTTATCAAAAAAAAAAAAAGTAATCCTAGATGACCTCGTGGGCCCTCGTCATTAAAAAAAAATATATAGCCTCACGATCTGGTGAGAACCGATTGTAAAAAAAAAGTATGTGAGAAAAAATTCGGGTGAAAAAGAATAAACGACGTGAAATGAGGAAAGTAAATACGTCTGTGCACATCATGCCGATCAAATTTACATTGTTATAAAAATTCCTAGGCTTAACAATTCATGTTTGGCTCAAGTGTTTCGGCCAAAGCCAACCTGAGTTGCGATACAAATGCTATGGTAGTAATATATGAAGTAGGCCTGAAAGCTTTATCCTCAGGAAGTACAGAGCTAAAACTATAAGCAAAACTTTATCTATGCTGTAAGGAACAATCTGGAATCCGGGCGAAGCATTTCTAGCACAGTATTCATTTTCGCTCACACACCATGACAAGCACTCCATCTGGGGAAATGTTAAGCATTGAAGCTTTCGACCATTTTTTATTGTGTCGTTTTAGTTCGTTCACTGGTTAGAAAAATGACTTTATGATGCATTCGAGTCGTCCAAGTGATTGGCCGTGGCGCGGTTGAGTAGATTATTTTCAGCATCCTGAAAGCTGCCGATGTCACTGTAGTTAAAATTTTACAATCTTGAATATTTCTTCTACTGATTGATTTGGTCCTGCTCTCTCTGGCTCCCACATGGGAGATCAACATGTATAGTAGTGCTTTACTAAGGCTTTTAATGCCATGATCGAGCTCTTCGGGCTTAGTTTTCTCATGTTCCTTGTTAGTGGGCCTGGCAGAGGGATGGTCTTACACTTCACAATAAGGGCTTCAAAGGCGACATTAGAGGCACGTGACGCGCCCATTCTCACAAGTCGCCCACTCGTCAGGTTGGTTTTCTTTGCCAGGTTCACTTTTAGTAGTTCATTTGATGGCCTCAAGTACGTTTAGGCTAGAGGCCTTGTGGGTTCTTATTATCAAAAAAATAAAAAATAAAAAAAAATTATGGGCTAAAAAATTCGTCAGTTTTAACAAGAGAAAAAAATAACGGTCAGGTTGCTTTGTTTGTCTACTGGCAAAGCCTCTACGACTCACAATCGAGAAGTTGCTGTTTCGACCTTACTAAATTGAGTCACGCAAGCTCGAGAGAGTAAATCGCAGCGAGTATGGCCCGTTATGGCTTCGAGGCGGTAAGTTTCTCTGATTGCCGCACAAAATGGATCTTAAGGAGGCTGAAAGCTTAGATAGACAATCATTTATCCCACCATCTTTGTTAGCATAAATAGTCCAAACACATACAATGCTATCCCCGCTCAGATATCATCGATAGTGAAAGGCCTTGATAATTCAATAAGTAGAATAAAAAAGAAAACCTTGACAACTTGGACAATGATCGATCCTGGATCATATCCATAACAAGTGCTCTATGCATTCTTCCAACAACAAGGGTACCGCAGAGATGTGTCGCCATACCAAGAGGCTTCATGGTCAAGCCTAAAACGAGCTAAATGCACGGTCGCCCGCCTTTTTTTTTAGGAGTTTTTCATTTGACCAATGCAATGGGGATCCAACTTCTTTAAGCAGTCTTTCCTGGCGTCAAAAAAACCCTTCTTCTGATAATGAATATGTACTGAGATCACAGCATTGTCACCTTTGGTAACATGAAGCTAAGAAAAAATACAATTATGCCAAGCTTTTTTTTATTTTTATTTTTATAGAAAGCCGAATCTTATTTATTGTTGAGATGCGCAAGCAACAGATTCTTAAACTCTACCTGCTGATTTTTTCCCAGTGTTCGCGCTTCCTCTGAAAATAATACTTTACTGACCCGAATAAATATCAAGATAAAAAAAGAAGGAAAACAAGGATGAAGATTCCTCTGCATAGTGATATCTTCAGCAGGACCCATTAGCCAATCGGTTATTCATTAACAGGGTTTTCCCTCTGCACTATTATCAAAGAGAAAGGAGAGAACTAAAGATGTGGTATTCTATCAGACCTGACCACATTGATGTACTTCTCTTCCCTTACATGCCTTTAATAATGAAAAGCACATGTTAAAGAAAGAAATAGAAACTAAGGAAGTAGGTCTCATGGAATAAAAAAACGGATTAAAGGAGCTTCGATTGACATTTATTTTTATTATATCTTCTATATTAATTTGTGCCCTGGAAAACGGAAAAGAGAACAAAGAGAAGCAGTAAATTTTGATGATAGGGCTATTCAGGGACAAGAAATTCGAGGTCAGTGCAGATGGACCTAAACCTTCGCTGCATGGTGCAGCATGCACATGTGTAAGAAAAAACACAGGCTTGGCTACAAATGAACCATTAAGGGCATATTAAACAAATCTTCTGTTTGATAGACCTTTCTTACAGGTGCGATGCATGCCAAGGATGGCGCAACATCAACAAGGTTGCAAAGCGAACAGTCCAGACGTATGCTTGGATCCTCTACTTTTTTTTTACGCCCTTGTGGTAAAATTGAACTGTGACAGATGGATAAATCCAACTTTTTATTTTTTTATTTTTAAAGCAAAACAGAGATTGAGTCCGACAGAATGTGCCTCCCGCAATTTTTTTTTCTCTCACCATTTGTTTGTCGAAAAGTATGTAGACCTAAGCATGTGGGTGGAACAAAAGAAAAAAAAGAAAAAAATTGTAAGCCATGCTCTGTCCACCTTATTTTAGAATTTTCTACCCGGTCGGTCTCTCCATCTTCTACCCCATCGTGTTTGTACGAACCGATTGAAAAAAAAAAGTCAATCGAAAGGACAACATTCGACAAGGGGAGAAGAGGATGTCAAAGAAGAAATAAATATTGCTTCTTACTAGACAGGTGAGAAACATCCTTCCCGAAGAAATCATGACGATAGGCAAATCAACTTTTCCATAGTCTGTTCTCCTTTTTCTCATTTTGTTTTTTCTATTTGTTCATATCTTGATACATGTTTTTATAAATCGCTTCGGTCTCGTTTCTCCCGGGTTTTCATCGCATTATGACATTGATGTGGTTAGTAAACCTAATAGCCTCTTAGTTTCTTTTTCTTTTCTTTCTCTCTTCCTTCCTTCTTCCTCGCACTATCTTTTTTTTTATTGTTTCTTACTCACGCTATCGGAACAAGGACTAGACTGTGGTGCAAACAAAGGGAAAAGGAATAACGACAACTTGTCTTGCATCACAATAATAATGATAGCACATTGACGAACAAATTGTTTACGATGGACTTTGTACACAAGAGGAAAATCTTCGTGATTGTGTAATTTTTTTTGCGTTTTGCTTTGAAGTGAACAAGCATTCAAATGTATCCTTCTGCTCTGATTAGAAAAGAGTGGAGGGAGTCGTGGAGAGATAAAGTATGCGCGTGTGCATGATGTGCATGGTGTGTACAGTGTACAAATGTGTTGATGTGAGGTAGATGCTGTTTAAGTGCATCTTAACATGCAAAGGAAAAAGTGGCAGGACAGAGATGGGTACCTCTTTTTGCTGCAGCATGTTTTCCCTGTGTTTCTTTGAGCTTGTGTATTGTTTTTCGGTTAGATAGTAAGATGAATGTTAAATGGTGCAGCGAAGTCCCTCTTTGTTCGTTTCATATGACAAGAGAAGTAAAAAAAGGGCATTTTCCCTGCATCCGTGCCCTATTGGTGCACAACATTCGATTCAACCCCAATTGACTTGACTCAAGGCGGTTCGTGTTCTTTCTTACTTTAGTTCAGTTGGCCTAACAGTATGTACAGTATGATAAGGTCCATGCCACGCCACGCCACGCATACCATCCTTAGAATCCATTAGACCTGATAGCTATCGATAACGCATTGGTCGCCCACCATGGTCAAAGCCAAAAGCGTGAATCGTTATTACCAGTCAACAACAGAAAAGGCGCTCTTCTTCCCCTTTCTCCTTTTGTTTTTCTTCTCCTTTTCAGTGCTCCAGGTTGCTCTTCTTCCCATTACTCATTTTTTTTATTTTCTATTCATCACTGTAATTAGCCTACCCCTTCTTGATTCTTTGTGATGACAAAATATCAAAATTCTTCAAGACAAATGCTTTTTATTTGATATCATCCTCTTTCTCCAACCCTTGACAAATCGTGCGTTCAATATTAGATAGCTACATCGCTCAAATCTCCAAGAATCTTAACTCCTTTTTTTTTTTTTATTTTTTTATTTCTATATTGTTGTTTCTTGATCTGACCTCTACATTCGATGGTCTATTATTGAATGCTCTTACAAAAAAACTAAACGAATTGCTCTCGCCTGTTTGATACTTTTTTGATATCATTTTGCAACATAGTTTGTTCCTTCGAAGACATATACCATCGTTATTTATTGTCAATAGTTCTTTATTCATCCTCATTTTTCTATTCCCCACGCGCGTAGCCCAGCCCAGACAAACAAGTCCAAATCCTAAAGAGCAGAAATCAAACAAGCATGCTGACCACACAGATCCAGATTCTGCTCTATTTGGGGAACATTCAGGTAACGCTTTGATTTAAATATTTATTATACAACTTCATTTATTCCTATTTGTTATTTCCGGTGATTTGGCCATGGACCATGGTTCGTGTGTGTTTGAACATGTGTCAGGCAGTGTATGGGATGAGAAGGGATCAAAACAGATACATTGATGTTCTATTGGTTCTCATCCTCCATATTTCTTCTCGCCGCCTATTGTTGGACATGTCCAAAGGCCACGCCCTCCATTTTTCTCTCCCGTTTTGTTTGTGTTCAATTATTGTGTTTGTTGATGTTTGTGCTCCGCTTGGTCCTTGCTCCTGAGTTGGTTCTTTCGTTTTTCCTTTTGGTTGTTTTCTTTGCTTACCATATTTGGACGGGCCATGACTCTTTTTCAATGTTTCAGCAAAGTAACGGGAACACTTGCTTTTGTGCACAATTGAGCTTGGGACATGACAGACAAGTGTTGTGTGGCCTGGGTAATTCTTTTTGTTAATCATGACTATCTCGCCCCCGTCGTCTGCAAGGATCAATTCTATTATTTTGTTTTTCATATTTGATCCGCTCGAGGGTTCGTTCGTTCCATGTGATGTCAGAATACAGCTCTTCAACTTTTTTTTTTTTTTTTTTTTTTTTTTTTTTTTTAATTTCTAGATTGTAAGCTGCTCAGTTTTCGTGCCTGTCCCATCCATTGTTGTCAAGTCACATCAAACCCTTGAGGCTATCCTCCCTTATCTTCCTCTCTCACTTACTGCTGCGTCTGAACCAGATCCAAAAGACTCTTCAGATCAGCAACAGCAACAGCAACAACAACAACAGCAATTGCTTCTTGGGCCTGTCCCCGAGCCTGACGATGAAGACCAATCTGTGGGCCCATCCTATTCACGATCAACATCACTCGTGCTTTCTTCTCGAGAGTCCCACGCAAATGCTCGCACTAGCCATACCGGCCATCGCACTGGAGGAAGTAATAGCAACAGTGTGAGCTCTAACCGGATAAGTCCTAATTCATCTATCCCTGCAACAACCTGCGTCAAAATCTCGCTTCAGCCTGCGCCAACGTTCGAATTCGTCAAGCCAAAATGTCCTCATTTGCACCAAAAGCATAGAAACCAGCGCCACCTTAGGCAACAACAACAACAGCAACAACAACAGACTTCTTATCCTAATGCCCATTCTCATCCTCACCGCCAATCACATCGTTACTCCCACAGAAATAGTAGCAATAGTGCCATAGCCACACTCGAATGCCCTTCCGCTGGCTCTGTTATTGTCAAATTCTTTTATAGCTTCAAGGACATCACTTCCGGTTCTACTGCTTCATCATCATCTGCTGCTGTAGCCTCTCTACCAGAACTTGTCCAAGTCACGGGTACATTCAACTCGTGGGAACGGACAGAGCCCTTGATCTACAACTTGGAGACTTGTCGTTTCGAGGGTCAAGTATCTATCCCTCTCAGTAAGTTTGTTCGACATCAGCAACAGCAGCAGCAGCGGCAAGAACTTCATCCACAATCACAAGCTTCTGAGAAGTATCGCCATCCCGACGATAAAAGGGATAAAAAAAGGATTCTTTACAAGTTTGTTTTGGATAACAACAGTTGGGTCACAGATCCTGACCAGCAGCTCGAGAGAGATCAAGCCGGAAACCTCAACAATGTCCTTTCCCTGAACGAAGCACTCACAGCCTCTGCAACAACAAGCAGAGAGGAGGATGGGAAAGAGGAGGAATCGAAGCAGCCAGTGCAACAAGGTTCCGAAACGGAGGTTTCCAATGTTCCTATCCTTACAGAGGCAGCCCAAAACAAGGTCATACCCGAACCAGAAATGGAAGAGATCGCACGCTCCAAGCACAATCAAGAAAAAGAGAGGAGTGGCGAATACGAGGATGTCGATGGGACAATTCACCAATTAAGTGGCGACATGTCGGATTCAACTGAAATTACAATGAGCGATCCAGTGATTTTGCCGCAGCATTTTGTTGTCGCTCAAAATAAGACTTCTGCTTCAACTCTTGCTGTGGAGAAGGAGAAGAATGAAGAGGAAGAAGTTGTCACGGCCAAAGAGCCTTTCATCACTCCCGTTGTTACTGAAACCACCACTAAAGAATGCAAAAGAAAGTCGACCTCGAGCAAATCTGAGATCAAGGTTACTGAGGCTGCTGTTAATATCCAAGCTCAAGATAACAACAACAAGACTGAATCTATTACAGCATCTGTAATTGAAGAGGAGGATGAAGATGACAAGATTATCCGTGAGCTCGGTGGTGGGGTGTGGGGAGCGCCTTATTTCAAAGTCAATGATCCTACTCATCTGTCCGAGCATTTTGTTGGGGTCCTCAATCATCTTGATGGTCAAATAGTCACCGATACGAATAAGGACGTAACGGCGTCAGAAACCATTGCCACTACTGGCAAAGATGTGCACATTCTTGCGAGTGAGTCCGTTCATAAAACGGAAACCATGGATAATACAGCTGTCGAAGCCACGGGCGGTATGTTCTTGGAAGAGTTCAATGTTCAAAGGGCCCAAGAACCTGTGGCGGAGGCCATTAAGGCAATTGAAGAGATCGAGTCTGCACCAGCAGCAGTTATAGAAGCGTCAGCACCGGGAACAGTGACAGCGGCAGTGATGTCTGCCTCCGAGGGTAAACCGATTGTAACGACACAGGATACTCAAGACAGCATCGAGGCTCAGGAGACAGTGGATACGACCACGCTCATTCGTAGGCCCGAGGTGAATTGCGGTCGTCTACACAAGCTGACCACGGCGATCAAGCCTATCCAACATGGAGAGAGCATTATTGTCGAACAGATCCCAGAAACTGTGATCGAAGACTCTGTACCTGCTGGGGATGTGGAGCCTCAGATGGAAATTCTGAATGCCAATGACAATGATACTGATGGTGAGGATAGTGTCGTTCTCTTGCAAGGCCAACCTATCGAGATCGCTACCCTGCCTTTGACCGAGGAGAGCCAGATCTCGAATAATACTTTGGTTAGTGATACTACTAAGTCTCCAGTCGATCTTTCAACTTCTGCAGGAGTTGTGATCGCAGTGATGACGACTGTGACGATCGCTTCCTCTGAGAAGACTGAGAAGAAGCAGAAGAGATTGTCGACCTTGTTGAAGAGTAGACCCACCAGTTCTATGTTTTCTGGAAACCAAGATTCATCCTCCACTATCGTCACCTCTACCACTGTAGTGACTGTAGATACGTCCTCAAGTACAGCTTCGTCTACGATGAATGAAGATAACGATGAGGAAGCCAACATCCACGAAACCTATGGCGAAAAGATGGAGAAGAACGAAAGACGAAAGTCCATCTGGAAGAATATCAAGAAAGTGCTTGCATAGAGGTCAATACAAAGTAAAGATTATCATACCCCACTCGGACTAAGACCAAACAAATAAATATTGTTATTATTATTATTATTATTATTTCCCTTTGCAGTAACTTCTTTAATCCACTCCATTTTTATGACAGTTTGCTTTATTGTTCATATCTATCTTCATATGTCGATTAATTTAGCATTTTTAGCCTTGATTTTTAAATCGAGTCAGAATAAATCTTAAAGATGGGGTAGTTGTTGGCAAGGAACGGATACGACAGGAGAACCAAACGTAGTAAATATCGTATCAATAGTACAAGTGCCAAGATACTGGAAATCCAGACAGTCTCGATTCAGAATCCCCCACGGAATCGGTTGGAATACGGCTGCGTCTTGGGATGTTCTACTGCATCAAATTGTACATACTCTAGTTTGTATGTCTTTTCCTTGTCGGGCGTCACATTAATGTACGCACCCTTATTACCCACCGAGTCGCTACAATAAGTGACACAAATAACGTCAGTAAAACTCTTAAGGAGTAAGAGGATCAATAATGTTTTTTGATATTGCTTACCAGTAGTTTGGTGCTGAAAAGATGGTAACACAACGGCCATCATGCTCCACGTGATAGCCTTGCTGTTTGACTTCATGGCTTCGAATCACCATGTCTATTTGATAAAAGAAAGAGCGTATGAACAGGAATAGTTGAGTGACACGATGCATTATTTCCATCCGCCTTCAATATTTGTTGCGCAGTCGCATGTCCTTGATCTTTCGGTCTTCTTCTTTGCCACTTTTAAGCTTATTATCTCTATTCTTTCGATGAGGCTTACCGATGTTATTCATTTTGCAAAAGTTTTCTGTGACATCAGGTCCAAATCTCTGTCCAACGCCACGAACACTTGGACTCCTTCCTGGTTGAGGTTGGGGATCTGCCCAGAGTAATTCTGACATAAGTCCACCTTGGCCAGGTTGACCCTTCGTAATCCGATCAATATTACGGATCTCCTCTAACGTCACATCGTCTCTCGAGCTCAGGCCTCCATGGACTACAAAGATCTTCTTTTGAACCAAATGAGCCAACGGTAAAGTCGTGAAAGTCTCGGAAAAGATTTTGAACATTGTCTCCGAAAATTTGGCCTTGACTTCATCCTCAAATCCATAGACCTTATTCATGTCGTCGGTTTCGTGATTACCACGAGTCAAGTACATTCCTGTGGGGTACAACAACTTGTAGGCAAAGAGCGTGAGGATGATTTCAAGTGAGAATGTGCCTCGATCGACAAAGTCTCCATTGAACAGATAGGCGTGTTTTTCTGAAGGGCGTCCGTTGAGCTTGAAGATGTTGATAAAGTCATAAAACTGTCCATGTACGTCTCCACAGATTGTCAATTTAGCATCATCTTCGATGGTCACATCCACAAGCGATGGTTGCTCCATAAAATGCTTTCTGGCTTGGAGAATGATCTAAATATGTATCAGATGTGTTTATTATCAGTATTCTTCTGTAATCTGATCGAAAGGAAATTATAGGCTAGGTTTTGTTTGCATTCACTGTACCCGCTACTTACCTCATACGCATATCGTTTATGAATCTTCTTTTGAGCGACAAAGCGCTCAATCATATCATCGACAAACTCCTTTGTGACCTTACCATCATCAATCCTGACACCATCGTATGAGTCTTCAACAATGATAGACTGAGTATCGATCGAGTCAGAGACCTTTCTAACGACTTCATTACTGGCAATCGCTTTCTCGAACGCCAGTCTCGCCACATTCTTTTCACAATCCTCGAGCTTGAGTTTTGCATCCTTGTCGTTGGGTGCAATCTTGACGACAACCCTAAAATCCTTTGCAGCCTCTTTGTATCGAGCCAACGCATATTTACCTACACCACGACGATAGTAACCTTTAGCATACTTTGGATCCACCTCTACAGCCTTGTCACCATCACTATTTTACAAGGGGCAATGCAAAAGAAATAAGGTGCGTTATTATCCAGCTCATTGCCCAACTGAATGCCATCACACAGGGTTGATCTTGACATTCTCCATTCATAAAAAGTAAACATACAGAATGGCAGCACCATAGGCTTCCAGCTTAGTGTGAGCAAAAGCACGATTGGCGTAGAAGGCAGCGACATTTGGATTTAGCTCGATAGCTTCTGTGTACTTTTCGATGGCCTCTTCATATTTTTTATCTGGATAAAGTTAACGGAAAAAGTGGATTTGAAAAATGAATGAGTGTGCAAATGGCGGTCATTGTTCCTTCACTCTCCCGAATGACTCAACTAAAGCGTGCTCAATTACTTGCAAAGAGGCTATTTGCCTCCTCCTTGATGGCATTTGCTTTTGCAGCAACTTCTTCTGAAACAGGGGCAGCCATTGTCTTTTTCCTTGGCACACAAAGAAGAAGGTGACAGAAAAGAGAAAAAAAGAATGAGAATGAGCAAGAGAAAGCGATGGATCAGGTGTCAAAAAAAAAAAAAACAGGCACGGCAGAAAAGTTGGACCAATAAGAACAGAATGTTGTGCTAGAGACATGAAGGCACATCTGATAGGGCTTTGCCTTAAACATGTACTATTGCAATGTAGATTACTAACTTTGTAACTTAATGCATAAAGCTGTGCTTTGATTCTCTTGAGGTATAACAAGTGGCACTGTGGGCTTATTCCTTTCTCTT
The DNA here is from genome assembly GCF_002105155.1 of Lobosporangium transversale. NCBI lineage: Eukaryota > Fungi > Mortierellomycota > Mortierellomycetes > Mortierellales > Mortierellaceae > Lobosporangium > Lobosporangium transversale. The sequence continues at coordinate 840,496 of NW_019028984.1, read as the reverse complement.
CTTTCTCTCTTCTTTATTCTCTTTCGCTGTCATTACAACCATACAGCCCATATACAATCCATTTTGCTGTGCCTCCTTCCCCGGTATTCCTTTGTATTTTAGTTTACCAAGTCTGATCCTTGCTCTGATTCTTTTTTTTTTTTTTTTTTTTTTTTTTTTTTTTCCTTCTGATTCTGTCTCCACTTTGAAACTGCTTATCATTTTAGCTGCTTTACTTGTTCTACTTTCTTTCTGTACCTGTACTTGTACCTGTATCTGTTCCTTGTACCAGCCTGTGACAATCAACAACCATCAGTTGTGAAAGCTCTTTGCACAGCTTCTAAAAAAGAACGTGGCTAAAAGTCGTGTACTCTTTTCTCCTTTTGTCATTTATTGCTCCAACAAAACATTGCCAGAGAAAACACAAACTCCAAGCCCTTTGCTTGTATTTTCAAGATCACTCTACTATTACTCTTTTTTTTTTTTTTTTTTTTTTTTTGCCTATTGTTTGCGCTTGTACACGCGCAGCCTTCGGCGCATTTTTTTTTTTTTTTTTTTTTTTTTCACTTCTCTCAATCATTTGTTGCTTATTCTCTCAATTTATTCATCAAGCGTCTCAAGCAATGACCGATGCCAATACTACTACTTTGCTTTTGACTGACCCCGACTCAATCGGTGTTCCCTCAACGGGGGGTTCGGGCGCGGAACTGCCTTCAATTGCAGTATGGGCTGCGGGGGGTTTTGCATTCACTGCGACCATGATCTCAATGGTGGCAATCTGGATGCAGCTTAAGCACTATCGCAAGCCGGTAAGAATGGAATCTGATTTCAATTTTTTTAATGACAATCGGAGCATCGGGATAATACACGTTACCGCAAACCTTTTCCGGTCGCTTACAGAATCCTGCAGATCTTCCTGCCTCTCTGTTCCTTCTTCTCCAACTAACCCTGTCATGTGTGTTTATTTTTTCTTTTTTTCTTGGTCTTTGTAAAAAAAAAAAAAAAAAAAAAAAAAAACTTAATGCTGAATGACTTTCAGCTATTGCAACGATATGTTGTGAGGATCTTATTAATGTAAGTCGAACGGAAAAAAAATATTCACATTAAAAGAATGCAACGCGTTGCTGCGGATATCTCCTTTTCCTTCAGTTTTTCTGTCAGCTCATTGCTTCACCTCGTCTCCCTCACTTTGCCTCGCCCCCTTTTCCTCCGAATGTGCTCAGCTTTTCCGGGTGTGGTTGACTGATGCTGTTACTTGTTTGGGTCTGCGTATATTCATTTCATGCGCCTGGCATGTCAAGTGAGTTTGCTTAGCAACGATCATAGAATTTGATTTGCATTCGCCAAATGCGCGATTGTACAATAATATGGTGCGACGTCAATAAGAGCATCAATAATAGGAGTATGCGTGTCTGTGTCCAAGGAAGAGAGAAAAGAAAATAGGCACTGTGACATGGCATGACATGTCATGAACCCCTTGCCCCTGCAGTTTTTCTTTCTTGTGCATGTAAAAGATTCTCACTCATTTACTTTCTCCTGTGTACTCACTTTTGGAACGGTTTTTTATGATCGGCGCAACTGATTGATTTAACCACATATGTACACATGAGCAGGGTTCCTATATTCGCCATATCCTCATGGATATCGCTTGTGTCTCTCAGTATGGCCTTTTATGTCGATGCTCTAAGGGACATTTACGAGGTAATAATAAGAGTTACAAAATAAAAGTAACCACAACTAAAAAAAAAAAAATCGTATAAGCGATGTACATTAGCGCGTTGTTGTTTGTTTTACATTTGTGTACAGACTTTTTGGATTAACATTTGTTTTTATATTTATAGGCTTTTGTTATTTATTGCTTTTTTGGCTTACTTGTGTCCTACCTTGGAGGCGAACGTTCATTGTTATTGATGCTTCATGGAAGGCCCTACACGAAGCACCTTTTTCCAGTCTGCCTTTGGCACAAAGAGATCGATGTAAGGTCAATAAAGGAAAACAGAATCAAAGCCCTTCCTTCCTTTCTTAACCGGTATTTGAAGATCCTTTGCAAGCTCACATCATACATGCACATTGCATGTTCCTTTAGGTGGGCGATCCATACTCGTTCTTGTTCATCAAGCGTGGGATTCTGCAATATGTCTATGTTAAGCCTGTGCTAGCAGCAGCTACCATGCTTCTTAAGTCCAATGGCGCTTACAATGATGGGTCCATTTCACTCGAATCAGGGTACTTTTGGGTATCGTTCATCTATAACCTGAGTGTCTGTCTTAGTCTGTACTGCTTGGGTGTCTTCTTTATGGCTACACAGGATGATCTTGAAGAGTTTCGGTAATCACAGCAACCTCATCTTTATTTTTATCTCTTTGTTCTTTCATTCTTTTGCTCTTTCATTTTCTTCCTCTCTCTCTATTTTCAAATTTATCTTCTTATTTATTTATTTATTTTCTTTTAAATGGGACAGACCAATTCCCAAGTTTTTGTCTATCAAGGTGGTTATTTTCTTTTCCTTTTGGCAAGGATTTGCCATCTCTCTTTTGGTGGCAACTGGCCTGATGAGTAACAGTAAGTCTATTCTGAGCTTGATTTGCGCCCATTTTTCTAGACCTATCAATTTGATAAAGATAGGCTAATCAAAGATGCCAATACTTGCTTTTTAGCCTCGCCTGAAATTGCCGTTGCGATCCAGGACTTTTTAATATGCTTCGAAATGGTTTTTGCAGCACTTGGCCATTGGTAAATTGAAACTAATGTTTTTTTTAATACTTTGACGTTGACTGGTTTTTGCTTTCTAACATTTTTCGTTTATTTTACTTTCTACTTTTGTTTTTTTTAACGTTCATTCGCCTCTATATTTCTTTCAGGTATGCCTTCTCACATAGAGACTACACAGAAACCGATATACAGTCTGCGAGGATGCCAGTCTATTACGCTATTCGAGATGCGTGTGGCATACAAGATATCATTCAGGACTCCCTTGAGACTCTGAAGGGTACGCGCTTCACATATCGGACATTCGAGCCATCCGAAGGTATGGCCACCGTAGGTAAAAGCCGAGATGGACGAATTGCTGCTGGCCTTCGATACAGTCAAGGAGGGCAGACCAAATACTGGTTACCAGAACCCGAATCCCCCGTTGGTCCCATGACTGAGAGGACGGTTCGCCACGATTCGTCCGGAATCCATGATAGTAGTAGTAAGAGGGGGCTTTCAAGGCCTCAGCTACCTGACCGTGCTCCTAGTCTGCATTTCTATGGTATAGGAGATGATGATGATGATATTGAAGAGCTCTATGACGCTAGTAAACAAATGGAGTATGGTGATTATAATTTCCCAGCCATTGATGTTTACGATCCCAGTAAGCAGCAGGTGCTTATTAGTAAAGATGATGCATACAATTTCAAGAAAATCAAGGATAGCACGTGGCTTTCACAGGGGAAAAACAGGTCTAGTTTGGTTTCTAAAGGCATATCGTCCATCTTTGGAAGAGAAGGATGGACCATGTTTACCACGTTGCCTGTCTCTACACCGATACCACAGACGACAGGCGAAACGGTAGATAGATCGATGAATATGTATGCAACTCTACCTACGTCATCTCCAGCGCCATTATTGAAAGGAGAAGGCGGGATGGTGCAATGGAGATATGGATGCATTGACAATGTGAACGGTTATATACCTCAGCGAAAGCCTCGGAGAGAGATGCGGCGATCTGGGCACCCCAAGCCAGAGCAGTTTGATGCAAAGGAATTTGGATTTGAATCTTATCAACAAGCAGCTGACGAGCCGCAGCAACAAGATTCTAATCGCTTGGATCCTTTTTCACACAAGTTACAGCAACAGCCACCTGGGCTACCACAACAAGTTCATTTTGTATTTGACATTACAGAGGAATATATAGATTTTATTGGCCCTTAGACGGTGGTTAAACTATCAAGTAATCAGATAAGCGCTTTATCAAAGGGCTTTTCCTTCCCTTGCCTGAAATAAAGCATGTATATTCAAAGTTGTAATATAATGAAAAGGTGGTACTGATTCAAAAGTGCGATTTCGGAATAAAATAAAGAGCACAGCCTCAGTAGTGCGGATGACAAATAAAGAGGCGTTACGCTATTTTTGGGCTTTTGGGTAGTACAGCGTCTCATGTGACCACCTAGCCAGCCCCAGGAACATTGAGCTTTGAGCAAATGAGAGAGAAGGATAGGAACATGAAAGTGGTAAAAGGAATAAAATAAAGGGTTTACTGTCTCTTACTGTGCTATGAATTTTTGAATGTGTGAGTCCAGCCAAACAATGTGGACAAGCTCTGGTTGCCTCAAGAGAGACGTTACCACAGCCGCATCTGTAATTTTCCCGCGGCATTGCAAGAATCCCTAGCATGCCATGCAAATTTATTTTTCCTTGTTTTCTTGGGTTTCCATACAGCTTTTCTTCACTTCGGATTTCTTTTTATTCTCCCTCATTCCCTCTCTTCTCCTTCTCTCTCTCCTCTCTCTCCTCTCTCTCCTCTCTCTCTCTCTCTTTCTCTCTTTCTCTCTTTCTTTCTTTCTTTCATCTTCTCATTCATTCTCCTCTCTCCTTCTTTCAATTTATTTCCTCTACTCCTGTGTTTCCCAGATTGTTTGGGTTCAAATCATAGACACCTCTTTATCTGGTCCTTTATCCTAACGAACCTACAATATGGTGTCCAAGTGGCGACTAAAAGCACACACAAAAGCTCTTTTCTGGTCTTATGGCAAGGACTGGGTCCTTGTCATTATTGTCCTTGCTACATTCGCTTATATCGATACCTTCGAGCCATTCCATCGACAGTTCTCTGTTAGGGACACGACTATACAGCATCCTTTTGCTAAAAAGGAAACCGTCCCTGTCTGGATGGCCTTTGTAAGCTACTTCTAATGAAAGAAAAAAAAAAAAAAAAAAAAACATTCGTTTGATTTTGTTAATGGATCAAATGAAATGAGATCTTTAGTCCATGGTTGCACACGATGTAACAGAATAACTGTCTGCGATGAGCTTCCTCCAAAGAAGCAGCTCAATTTGGAGAAGCAGGGTCTCAATTTGACTAGACTATCCACGCCGAATGAATGCTTTTTTCTATTCATTAAACTCAATCTCTCCCTTTCCCTCCCTCCGACCACTCGTGACAGAAGAAGCTAACAAAGCAATCGGCTATTTTATTTTTCTCTTTCAATCCTCCATCCCCCCCTTTTTTTAGGTCCTTGCTTTCATCTTGCCTGGTATCATCATTGGCTGCATTGCCATCTTCCAAAGAAAGTCGTACACTGATTTGCATAATGGTCTACTTGGTCTTTTTCTCGCACAAGCATTAGTCCTCGTTGTCACTGACAGTATCAAGGTAAAGGATAATTTTTGCGACGACACTTGAACCTTGGACAACAGGAGAGGAGTCAAAGCTGCGGGGGGGGTAATTTATTTTTTTTTATTTTTTTAAATGGATATATTCAATCTACTCGATTGGACAATTACGCAAATTGTTATTTCAAGGAGACATTTTAGCAGCTTCATCTTTTCGCTTTCAGAAAAACAATCACAAAAGTATATATTTTTTATTATTTTGCACATAAGAGCTTCGTCTTGACAGAAAGGGAAGAAATATTACGGCAGAGGCGCGTACAAATTAATTGATAGTATTATTGAAGCTCTCGCTTTTCGCCACCATGAAATGATATATCAATTGGATGATACGAGGCACACATGAGACCAATGGGTCTTTATTGTTGGCAAGGAGGCAAGGAAGAAGAAAAAAGAAGTGGACCTATGAACCTCTTTTTTGCAGAGCACGACCTTAGTCAAGTGTCATTTGACAGTCAGGACTGTCATCACACACATTAAACTAGGGATGGCAAATAGGATTAAAAACATGAACTCGCTTACTAAGCGTGGCCACTTCTTTTCCATCCTGATCCAACAATGGCTATAGATCGCAGTAGGACGACCTCGACCTGACTTTCTAGATCGATGCCTTAGCCTCTATGACAATGACTATCAGGGAACGCCATTGGCTCAACTTTCCGATCCCGTCAATATGCTTTCAAATTCAACAATTTGTACAAGAACCGAGCTTTTGCGGGATGGCTTCAAGTCATTTCCATCCGGACACTCATCTTTCTCATTCGGCGGTCTTGGATATCTCTCCATGTACCTTGCAGGAAAGCTTCATTTGTTTGACGAGCGTGGTCACACCTACAAGTCTCTTGTGGTACTGGCACCTATGATCTTAGCTGCATTGATCGCCACCTCGCGTGTATGTGATTACAGACACCATTGGCATGACGTTACAATTGGAGCGATTATCGGATCAGTATTTGCGATCTTCGCGTACCGCCAATATTATCCTTCGTTGGCTGTTGACAAATGTGGTCGACCTTTTGCACCACGTGTTATCGAGGAATTGCTGCCCACAACAATGTTGTCACATCATCAGCATCAACGTCTGGAGGATGAAGATTGCAACCCTGAAACGGAAGACCATCGGGAGTCGTTCTTGCATAACGTTGGGGGGGCAGGATCATACAGCCGGGATCAAGTGCAACTAGACAATCAGTCGGGAACAAGTCTCCATGACTTAACTGGAGGCAACAACAGCAACGCCAGTGCCAATGGCAGTATAAAATATGAATCACCCGCAGCATATGAGCAAGGACGCCGTGGACCTACCAGTCAAAGAACATGACAACTGTTTATCTGCTCTCAAATACCTTTCTTGTATCAACGCTCCTTATAATTGCATAAAGATCTATATAAAATAAAAATAGCAATATCCCAATGTTCGATTTCGATGCTGTAGCATGGATCGAAGGCAGGGATATAAAGAAGTATGGGAATGGCACATTGGTAATCAGGTGTTATCAAAATGTGGCGCTGCTCAGAACTTTAAGCATATTTCCTAATCGACATTGAATAGACGGTACACAATTTATCCTTGAGATACTTTTTGCACTTCTCGTCGCTGTTGTCAGTCTAGAGTGAGGAACCGTTCTGAACGGTGTAGATGTGTATTCAAGCAACGGTAATTAATAACTAACAAGGTCTTTTTTTACACTCTTTTCTTTTATATTTTATGCTGCTCCTACACCTGTTCTCTTATACACGTCATGAGAATTCCAATTACTACTATTGTTACTACTCGTGCTACTACTTTGACCAAAATCCATGAGTAGATCGTCCTGTTTCCTTTGCTCCTGTTGGTACTGTCGAACTCGCTTTGTGGCTTTATCGACTACGAAGCCTGCAACATTTCCAGTTCCTCGAGCCATATAATAAAAAGCAATGGAGAGAATCAAGAGTGGAATGCCGAGTATCAAGGACCAGATCGTGAGTGAGAAGAGTATCTGGAAGAGAGGGTTCTGAAGAATGTAGGAGAGCAGTGACATTTCTAAGAGATTTTTTCCTATCTTTCTTTCTTTCTCTCGTCGTTGCGCGCTGTATCTGGTGTATATAGTACAGATCAATAACGGGGGAATTTACTGTAGCAACACTGTAAGAAAAAGAAAAAAAAAATAAAAGGAATGTGCCACAGATGTTTAGATGAATAATATTGGGGCATTCTTGCACAATGATGCTTTATTCATTATTACCAGGGATTTCGAATGTTAGATGGAATTTAAAACGATGAGGCAAAAGTTCCAAAAATTTTACTGATGGGCCATAAAATTTAAAGTGACAAATGCGTTGCTCAGTCAAGGCCAGAAGTCAACGGTCCACTTTGACCCCATTGTTCGCCTGTTGGATTGGGAGATTCAAAGAGATAGCATTCACATCCCAAATACGCCTCTACACTCAATTGAATGCTTCACAAAGAACAAAGAATACTCACGGCTCTTAACTTGGATAGTGAGTTTGCGACAAAAAATAAAAAATCACCGCAGAGGTTCAAGCGATGCTATTGTTGACAATCATTGTGGATCTGTAGATAGTCTAATACCGCTACCTGCATAATATGAATAAAACAACTAGTAGAGGTTAGTAAGTAATATTATAATGAGAAGGCATATCATACGAGTTCTTGGTTCCAGGAGATATATATAGTGAATATGGTTCAGAAGTTAGGTCGAGGATCAACTATAGGATGCCAATCCACCGGTATCCTATGCTGTTTTTCGAAAAAGATCTGTATTGTTTATCGTGGAACAATCTCAATGGTGAATCAAGAGGCATGGACAATAGGTATTTTTGATGCTTCATTCATACGCAGTTTTCATTCACAAGCTTTAGTGAGTGAATTACAACATCGTGAACCTCAATGATCAATAGGTAAGACTGAGTATGATTTCCATTAAAAAAAAGAGCGAGGATAAATGACGAACGAAGATCGCATCTCCATCAGCGGCTTTTGAGTCAACATTTCCTCTTTAAAGTCGCCAGATATAGCGTCTAGCTCTTGTATATCTAGCACATCCATACAGCAAAGCCTTGGCCAATGCTCTAAGATCCATCTTGCTTCCTCTTTCCCCCACTCATACCATGGCGAAAATGAAATTCCATACTGTAGCTCTCTCAGTTGCTTGAGATTTCCAAGCCGACTCAAGTATCCATTCTTCAAGAGTAAAAGTTGTCCAGCATGATTGTCCAAGGAACGTAAAGACATCCTCTTCAATCCTTCAAGTCTGCCAAGTAACGAAAAGAAGAAATCGAGCCACTTCTGTGAAAATGGTGCTTTGATCCACTCGCTAGTATTAACATGGGCCATAACAACCAAGGCGTCTATGTTGAGCAATAAATCCAAGTTTTCTAAATTGAAAATCGGCTGAGGACGCTGATGTTCAATTTTAAGATAGTCTTGATCGATATCTTGAGGCATACTAAAAGAAGCAGTGGCCGATATTGATCGAAGGTTGGGGAGGTCGTTGAGAAATCTGTGAAGCATCTGGATCGAGCATTCCTGGTAATTTACGATCGTTGTAAGTGTGGCAAAGTGGTGTTTTATAAGGGCCAGCGAACTTTATAATCCCAAATGCATCCTAAGAGACTCAAGGCCACTTTTGGCCTCGCTATTACTGTTGCCGTCATTTGTTTTGCTATTGTTGTAACTGCGCAGCCTATCATTCTTCAAGGTATCCGTTCCACCATGACTGTCAAATATCGGATCTGTGAACCTGAACAATTCAATCACGAGGCTCTCCTGGTCGTAAGTCCAATCGTAGACTACCAAGTGAAGGCATTTAAGCTGTGAGAGTTCTTTTCCTTTGATCATCATGGTCAGGTCCCTAAAGAGCTCCGGATCATGCTTCCCCTCAATAGTCAACTCCTGTAGTAACGGACATTTTCTCAACAAGGCTACAAACGGGAACTCTCTACTCATACCGTTTATATTCAGGCAAAGCCGTCGAATATTAGTAGACGGCATTTCTTCCAGCGTCTTTCTGGAAATATCCACCTCGTCAGATGCGTCATTTTTGTATATCGCACTCGGACGAATCAGAACGTACTCACACCTCGAGCATGCTTTCACAATCTGATAAATATCTCGCATGGAGCATACCACAGGCATCAATACCATGTTCCGCAAGTTGGGGAACGAGGTCGAAAGAACATGGGCCATTTGGTCAAACAGTAACGGTTGTTCATTCTGGGCTACGATTAATTCTAATGTTTCAAGTGATGTCAACGTTGACAACCACTGCAAAATCTCGAGTGACTGGGAATAAGAAAGCTCATAGTTCCGTACATGTACATACACCAGTTTTTGGATGTTGAGGGAAGGCCACGGCCACTGGCGAAGAGAGTCAATCGTCATGGGATCAAAGAGGCTGGTATGAAGTATGCGTATGTGTTTTTGATAACAATTCAGTGCCCTGAACTGCCAGTCATTTGAGTTCACAATCTTTGGTTCTCTCCAAAGAACCGGAGCGAAGTTCCATGACCAATCCTTGCAAACCGAGAGACATTTTGCCAAATCTTGAGGCAATAGATACTGGGCAATGTTTTCGATGATATGAGGGATGTCAAGAGGCGATATATTTGTGTTGATGTGGGACATATTAAGGCGCAAAAAAGTGATTGTAAAAAAAAAGTAAAAAACGACAAAAATTATTTTCATGCTGACAAAATATAACCATTCACTGACTGCTTTTTATTGAGTGTTATGACAGCCAAACTAATCATGACCACCAAAAATTCACCAATATCCATTCCTTCTTCCAGCTCTCAGAACATATTGCTGGTTCCTCCTTCCAACCCTCACTATGTCCGCGGCCCACCTCATGAAAGCCCTCCATCCAGCTTCACCTTCTTTCCGGCCTTGCCCAATATATGCCAGAATCGCAAACGCAATTGGGGATCGACGCTTATACAGCACTGCAAACACAATCAGCAGCAAGATAGCGTTGATCAGTCCTTGTCTCAATACCAACTTGATGATTCCTCTTGCGGATCGTCGCTCCTTTTCTCGCGTCTGGGTCGTAATGTTGAGTGACTCTTGCAATAAATCTATTCGTTCGTGGAGTACCGAGATATCTGTCTGAAGTTGAATCATCTCATTTTCCAATACTTGAGTCGATGCCAAATGGGGGCAAATCACCGTGACTGGCTGATTCGTCACCATATCTTTGACCACCACAGTATTTGATGGCGACGAAGAATTACCGGGGAGGGCCAAAGCTGCTGCCCGGCTCGATGCAGTTGCTAGACTATTTTTCAGTGCTGAGAAACGCGAGACAATGCCTTGACCAATCCTCATCCCTTGATTTGTCGCCGCCACGACTGCAGAAGACGCAGAAGATGAGGAGGGGGTTGATGCGGAAGTAGCCACAGGTTCTGTTAGCGATCGCGGTATAGGCGCTTCTGTGCGACTCGAACGTTGAGATTCACTACTATCTTCTGGGAGGTCTGTGTTGGCGGATGATTGAATGCCTTGGTCATTGCTCGAGTTTTCAACGGTACCGGATGCAGCGGCAGTATTTGAGGCAGCTGTTGTTGCATTTGCTTCTGCAGCGGCTCTAGCTTGTGCAAACATAGCGGCTGGACAGACGCCTCCAGAAGAAGCGGACTTCCCAGAAACTGGGCAAACTGATCCTGTAGAAATTGTTGCTGGTGCTGATACTGGTGCCGACACTGGCGCTGATGCTGATGCTGATGCTGGGCCCGATGTCGGTATTGATGTTGGTGCTGGTACTGGTATTAGTGTTGGGGTTGAGGCCGGCGCTGAAAATGCAGAGAATCCAGGCGGGGCATCATGTGATGATGCATCGGACGATTCTTTGGCGTCCAAATTTGTGTCATCATTCACATGGTCTGCCTCCAGACGCGGTGAGACTATAGTATCATAGAGAGAGTGCACCCGATAAGGCTCGACAGGCGAAACCAGATCTATTTGTTTGATGGGGTTGTCTCGATTGAGATTCAGCAGATCCAAGGAACTGTATGGTGGAACTGGCTCCTTGTCAGAGAGTACTGATCCACCGTATCCTGACGAAATGGATCCATCTCGACTGATCCTCCGCTCGGACCTAGGCATATAATGAGGCTTTCCATCCTGCAATACAGGGGAATCATGATCATTAACTCTGAGATCTGATAATTGTGTATGTGATCCAAGCAATCCTAGTTCTTTTGATTTTTGCTCGTCCTTGTCTTCAATAAAACCATTCATTTTGTTGTAGTTTGAGTACAGTGTAGCAAGTGCATCCTGCTGTGACTTTTCAAAGGTGGGTGGTTGCAGTGGCAAACTGTCCGGGAGGACATCGATAGATGGCCTTACAGATTCTTGAATACCATCACTGGCCCTTCTATCGATGTCATCATCTTCCTCATACTCTACTGATGATTGATAGACTTCGTCATCATCTTCATTATCTTCGTTATGCTGGAGCCCTTTTTGAATCTCGCCATTTGCCTTTATATGGTTCGAATCTAAGAGTGAACCGTTTTTTAAAGACGAAGGGGCTATCCTTCCTTTTTCAGCTGTATATCCATTGCTATCCAAAGCCTCTTTCTTAGCTGCTGTCCCAGCAACAGGGCCTTTAATGTCTATATCAGGAAGGTCCTCATTTGCTAATTCATAGATGGAGGGGACTGAGGAACGGGAGCCAATAGCGTTTGACCGGTTTGAGTTATTATCAGATTCCTTACGATTTGCCTGTCGCTGATGAAGACCAAGCGCATTGGATAGATCAGCGGGGTGTGCGTTTGACGAATACGAGGTATTTAGGTGTGGAGGAGGGGGTAAGGAGCTACTTTCAATAGGCGCTACTCCTTTATCCAGAAACGAGGATAGTGGTGAAGGAGGTCTCTGCAGGATCTCGTCTGCCAGAGCATAATGATCTGGATGATTACCGGATTTAGTAAGCGACTGTTGAAAGAAAAAAAAAAAGATGATCAATCCCTGAAGTTTATAGTGATGGGTTGTGATTTGTACTTTTTTTTTTTTTTTTTTTTTTTTTTCTCTTAACCTTGACTACTAGATCGACATAAATGTCGGACGCCTCTTCCTTGGTCTTGCCGCGCATGTTGGCCCAGGCCTGCCATTTGCTCCTTCCTGCGATATCAAAGAGCGAAGGCTTTACACCACGGACATCGCCGACAGTCGCCTGCTTGTATGCACCATATAACTATACGTAGAAAAATGAAAATAAAAAAAATGTATTTTTTTTGTCCATCAGTCAACGATTCGTGTCAGTCCTTTATAGTTTTGCAGGATGGCACCCTGCAGAAATGATCGTGTGGTGCAGTACAGAGATGAAAAAGAAACATCGTGTGGCTGAGGTAGCCCTCTGATTTTCACATGGTTGGGAAATCCCTGTTCACTTTGAAGTATCATCTCAAAAAGAGTTGGATCAATGCGCACGCAAGGATGTGCTCAGAACATGGTATACGTATATATTTTGTATAAACCATATCCACTGCCAGAGAGTTGAGGGCAATTAACAAAGAAAGGCAAGCTGAGGAATTTGTATCTTAAATTTCTTTTATCTATTTTGTTTCTGTTCCGCATTCATCTAAACAAACATTGTTCTAGACTTTTTCCTTTTTTAAAAAAACATTACCAGCAATTGCTCCTCAGGCGTAAATACGATCCTGTCACTAAACCCTGCGTGATTGCTGTCACTATAGCTGCTCTGCGTAGTAGTGTTACTGATATTCACCACATGCACAGCTCGATCAAAGGCTGTCATTCCAGGCAGTGTTGTTGATAGAGAGGGTAAAGGAGCCAAAGGTGGAGAGCGAGAACGGATGGCTGCTTTGGTAAGAGGAGGCGAAAAATACTTTGAAGTATTCATATAAATGTGCGTGCAAGTATAAGTGTGGGTATGAAGTACTGTGAAGGGAGAGTGTATATCAACAATGGAGTTATAATAGTATTAACTATAATGAATGAAACGGTAATAATTAAATATGCGAATATGCGACGACAGCCATGTAATCATGAAAGAGACAAATTCAGAAACTGGGAAGCTGCCTTGTTAGACAACAAAATGTGGGAGACATGGAGTAAGATGGAGATGCCTTTACGATTGCCCATGGAAAAAAAAGGGTGAGTAAGAGAGTTTGCCCCGACTTTTCGATTCGCTTCGGAGCAATTATTTTGCGGGCACGGACTTCAATACTCATATTCATCATCTTCCGTCCGCAGTCTTTGTGTTTACAATAAACGATCATTTATTTATTTGTCTACTTGTTTTTATACGATCACCACACTCAATTCATTTTACCCATGGAATTACACAACGTTGTCTCTTTACAACGATACTCCTGCAGCTGCCAGGTAGGCTGCTAAGAAATTCTGTGTCTCGGGTTGAAGCTGGACTTGACCATGCTGGAACTTTTTTTTTTTTTTTTTTTTTTTTTTTTAAAAAAAAAAGTTAATTTGGTTTCTAAAATACTTTACCGCATAAGCTAATCATTTTTTTTTTTTTTTTTTTTTTTTTTTTACTTACACACCCAGGGTACGCCTGGTTAAATCGCACAAGACCTTCAACAAGGAATTGTTTGGGATCTTGCACTGCTGCCGTTGGGTCAACCTTGGAGCTTGATGCTGTCGTAAGTTGAGAGAACTGTGCTTGATATCCGCTTTCCTCTATATCGATTCCATACAGCTCATCATCCTCTGCCGCATCTACTGCTGCTCCTCGCACATCTTGAGGTGCTTCAAAAAACTTGATCAGCGCTGTCATCACCGCAGGCCTAGTTGATAAACGTACAAAACAAACAAACAAACAAGCAAAAAAAAAAAAAAAAAAAAAAAAAAAAATTAAGCATGAAGCTGATTTAGCATCATACAATAAAGCTTATAATACTTGGGCCATACCATGCAGCATCAAAATTCGTTCCCTCAGTAATGGTTCGTGAAGTTGTGGCAAGACGCGCCAATGCCACTGCACATGTCTTGCGCTCAATTCGTCCTGCAACCTTCTGGGCCTCTGCTAACCACACAGTCTTAAGGAATTGCACAAACAGCCCTGCCTGTACGGTATCAAACAGTGCCCAGTAAGCATCTGGGCCAGTGCCCTCCTTATCCAACGCCATGTAAAAGAATGAAAAATTCACAAAGCCCTTCTTGAACTTGTCAGTTTTGTGGTTCTGCAATCGAGTCAACAACATGATCAGAACAGCCTTCATGTAAGTGCCCAACACAGACCTAGTATAAATCAAATAGAGATAGAGATGTCAGCCATGTTGTTAAAGCATTGTCAATAATAATACATAGAATGCCTGAGATATGTGTGTCCATACATAGGAACATAGATAATCAAGGACTGCAGGAGCTCAAAGGCATGGTGATCGTTGATCTTTGATGAAACCAGCTTCTGAAATACACCCAAAATAGGCTCCAAATGATTATTGGCCACTACCCAACTTGCTCCTTTTTGCAGATACGCCTGAAGTAGCTTGACTAGAGCAGGGATATTACCTAAATCATAATATCAAAATTGGAATATTTCAATCATGCGAACCAAATTGTGAATTCAAAAAGCCATTGAATAAATGATAAGTTCGACTTTTCGAGTATCATCGTGTACCTTGCTGTTGCCAGAGCATAGGCTGAACAAGAGGTGGAAGCATAGCCTGATATGATGGGGAAAGCTCTGCCCGAGTACTGTAGGACAAGAGTTGTGACAGAAGCTGGAAGACATAAGGTGTAAATTCTGCGATGTCCTGTTGAAGAATGACCTGAAAGGGCTGAAATAAAAGGTTCTCAAACTGCTCAGATGCCTCGGGATTGGCGTTGCAAATGAACCGGATAAGTGCTCCAATGCTCTCAAAAACATAGTGGTTGAATTTGGGATTACTAGGATTAGAGCTAACAGCCTGCACAATGGCTGTAAGGCGAGCTAAGCAAAGGCTGACCAGTGGCATCATCTTTTCCCGCACAGTGAGAACAACACGCATAGCACCTTTTCAATAAAATCAAGAATGTCAGCTAAATATTCAGCTTACGTCAATCAAGTGTTTTAAATGAATTTGATAGATTCCTGTACTTACACTTCATGAGATAGTCATTCTCGGCCAACTTTTCGGGGGTCTGTCCAAGCTCAATAAGGCGGAACAAATTAGAGATCAGAGTCTCAGCAAGTGGGGCAATATCATCGGATGAGAATCTAAAATATATGAAGTAACGCAGAACCTACATCAAAACCTCGACCATTATAACCAAATTCTCATATGATATAATACTCTAGCAAAAAAAAAAAAAAAAAAAAAAAAAGCATACAGCATAGGACCCGTGGTTCCTGAAGCACGCATGAACAAAATACGTTCAATGCAGATTGAGGCGTAGGTATAGACGGCATAGTTTGTACTTTCCAGGTGCCTAATAAGAAGGGGAAGTGCGGCTAGCAGCTGATCCTTTGAAAATTGACTGCGGAAAGTGTACAGGTATTTTATAGCATCGACTTTGAGAATAGGGTGGATGGCCCCAGACACTGGGGCATTAAGATCGGGGATCACGTTCTTTTCAAAAAAGTCCAAAATATTGACCTCAGTGTTCGTTTCACGAGCACCAAACTGGTATAAAAAAAAAAAAAAAAAAAAAAAAAAAGATCAACCGTGTAAGCTCCTGTCCTTGCCATCACTGAAATGAAGTCCAAACCACTGTAAGGAACAACTAATCTATTCGCCATACCTGTGATCCTACGCTCTTTGCCGCAATGCTCGTCAGCAAGAACATCGCTGCATCCTTGTCCTTCCAGTTTTGTGCCACATTAGAATTATATCTCTGAAGATAGTGCTGAATGTAGTTGGTAATGATGGCAGTGACTTCTGTAGGGAATTGATCCAAAAGCCCACGTACGAGTTCTGTTGCAGCCCTACGACGAGTCTCGCTATCTGATCCCTCTAGATCCCGTCGAATGTATTCAATCGGCTCATCTTCGAAAAGCTCCTCATCAGATTCTATTCCAAATAAATACCAATCAGTCATGTGCAAATATTATACTGTACGAAGCTGTTAATCCCGCAAACAATCCCTACCTCTCAGGCCCATGTTAGGTAATACAACCTTCTCGCACAGTTGAGAGAGAACATCAGTCGAGCTGAACATACTTCTATGTCGCCCATTCTTTACTACAGATGTCAAAAATGACATAGCCTTGCTAACCAGCTTTTTCGAAAATAAAAAAAAAAAAAAAAAAAAGCAGCAGTTAGCATTTTTCTTCAAGTAAACGGGATAACATTATGCAGTGTAGTACTGCCATACCATATCATTCTTAGGTTCCAACCCCAAAGTCGTCAGAAGAGTCCATGAAGTCTGAATAAACTCTGGCAAGGAGGTAAAGTCCTCTTCGTAGCGTTTGCTGTAAAGCTCGACGACCTCGCAGATTGATGCTTTGACCTGCAAAATGGGTCCAGGAGTGTCCTCATCCTAAAGACGATGGGTAAACGTGAATAAAGAGTAAAGTTGAACCTACTAGCATCAATGCGTGCTATGCTTGTAAGTTTGCTCTTTTGCATATAGTGGTCACTAACCTCTCCTGAAAGCAATGGATTGTCATATGTCATGTATTTGTGGAAGAAGCTCATAAATTCCTGAAGGTGTGTGACGAAGAACTCAGGAATGTCATGGCAATTCAGGTCGTGATAAATCTCTGTAAGTAAGTGGAGAGTCTCAAAGAGGACCTTCAATTGAGCTGCGTTTTGCGAGTTGCTTTGGATCATATTGTCAGTAGCCTATAAAGATCAAAAGACAATTAGTAAAAAATGAGCTTCTCAGATCAACATAAAATAATATCAGCATTCATGATTGATATACTAGCTTTGGATTGTTACCATAAAGAGCTTGTAGTAAGGGTCGCAAAAGCTTTCTAAGGCAATCTTAATTTCAGTGTAAAGGTTGTCAGAAGGGTACAATGGTCGCCACCTAAAATCATCAAAGCCTACGTGATTAGTATGAAGCATTAGCTGGAGCTGTAGATCAGGGGCCGAGGGGACCCTCACCTTTGGAAGATAGAGTGCGCGGTCTGAAGTAAGCCATTGTTGGTGACAAAGTCGTTAAGGTTAAGCTTACTGACGAGTTCCTATTTCAATTGAGTAATGGTACGTTGATGAATAAGACGTATTAACTTCCTGGAAGCAAAGCGTCTTTTTCTATTTACTAAGCTGAATGATGCGAAGATGCCCTTACAGGAATGAGGCCCTGCCATTTTTGAGGAAAATCGCTGTCAGCGATTTGAGTGACAGCATCGGAAAGCTGGAGTTGAATCCTGGCCTCAGAAATGGTCATCAAATCCACGATCCTGTTCTTGATTGCCTCCCTGTCTGAAAGCGAGATCTTGCTGTCGCCATCATCATCAGCCTATCATAATGACGATATTTTCCGATCGAATACTTAATCATTGGTTGATAAAACGATGCTTCATCTGCCACATCACATTGCTATATTACTACTGACTTTACCATCCAGTTCCTGCGGACAAAATTTTTGAAGAGCAAGGATGCAGCGAAGCGGATGTGCATGTCGAATGACTTTGTGGCAATAAGCTGCAAGACCAATTGCCCAAAATTCTGACTCTGCTGCACCTTCGCCAGGAATTGTTCGGCTAACAGAGCGTCGACAAAAATTATTTAGCTCGGTTGCAAAAATAAAGCCGTTCATAAAGCACTTAAGGCCGACTTCAGACTTTTTACCTTCGTGGCGGGTTGCAGGATCCAGAGTCTGTTGAAGATACGAGGCCAAGGCCTGCATGCTAGCATTGTTGACCTCCAAAACCTCAGTCATTGTGAATATTATTATATTACTGCAAGTCAAAAAAGACTTATTAATGAAATGATTCTTTCGTTTTGAATATAATGTAGTTTGAATGCCGTAAAAGAGATAGCTCCTTCGCCCTTACTTTGTTTTTTATTCTTTTCTGAGAGAAGGGTATTCTTTTGTTTCCCAAGCAAATGTTTTGTAAGGGAGAAGTAATGTAAGAGAGTTGATCGCAAAACAAAAGGAAAAAGGCGCGCTTTGTTCGTGGCAAAAGAATATATTGGTAACACGTATTTTTACAGGATATAATTAGAGCTCGGTGTACGTATGTGCAATGTATATATCTATATACATGTACCTTTATTGTTTAAATGCCAGGATTTGTTAATTGGCAGAAAATTAACTGAGTATGAAGAGGTATAAGTAAAGTATGTTAGTTGAAGAAAGGGATCCGAACTGGCATCAATGATGTTAAAAAGGTTGTTCGTACCAGGTACCGAATCATTCAGCTATTTAATACACACAGTGACGGTCGTTTGGAAGGAGAAAGAACAAAAAAAGGGTAAGGTTTTGACCGGCAGGAGGTTCAGCGTCATGAATATGCCCAAACATGCAAACATGGTAACCTTATCAGACCCATTAAAATGGCCGTACCTTGAACTTTTCTCTTCTTCCTTTCTCTCTTCTCTTTTTTTTTTCTCTCACACTTTATTAATATCAACTGACACCAATCACCACTTCTCGTAGGTGCAATCAGGATTCGTTTAGAAAATACCATTTCTTGGCTGTCTTGATCTTTAGTGTATGAACTCGGTACCTGCCACTGCAGCCATTCACTGACCACCCAAAACAAAACAAAAAAAAGCTTTTTGAATCATTTTACGTCCGGTGGCCTGATCAAAGTTTTTTTTTTTTTTTTTTTTTTTTTGCTCTTTCTCTTCTTCCTTTTTCCTTCTCTTCTTCTCCCCATTTCCTTCTTATATTCGTTGTTTCTTACCAGATCAGACAGAATTCAACTTCGTCCAACTGATCAAACTATTGCGAAGGAGCACTTCTTTGAACTAGTTTCCTCTTAAAGGACAAGCCCAAAGCAACTTTTTTTTTTATTTTTATTTTTTATAATCAATAGTAAGCCGCAAATGGTCTGCGCAACTACCCCAATGGAATCCAACGACCATCTCGTTAAGGAAAATAACGCCCCTGAGGTTCAGGAAAATAATAATCCGTCTACCTCTACATCACAGCCTGCGGCTATGCAAGAACCTGTCGAAAAAAAGACGCCCCCTGCTCCCACCGTTAACTTCTGGAAGGCTCGCAAGGAGACCATGAAGCCTACTACGACTTCTATGACCGCTTCCTCTAGCACAGCTGAAGCTGAGGCCGAGAAACGTGTTGAAACCATTATCGAGAGTATTAAGGAAGTAACCTTGGGTAAGTTCTTTTTGTTCATTATTGAGATAGTTTGATCTTATTGGAAGAATAAACATTTTCGGAAGGACATATGATGATGGCGCAGCGATTTGATCGGGCCTAATAATCTCAGGAGAAGCATTTTATCACTTAAAGATTGCTAAACAGTACAGTAACGTAGTGGTGTCAGGCAACAATTGATGACGTGGAAGGTCACAATCGCGACTGCTCAAATCTGGATCCCGACAGCTGAAACCTTGTTCTGTTCCAGATGACCATTCATTTCCTAAGCAGTCTTGTTGATCCTTTTTGCCATGGGTTGGAATACATTGAGGAAATACACTGTTTCATGGAGAATATAAAAATTCGACATGAAAGATGCTCGGGGCTTCATTTGGTAGATCTTTTTTTTTATTTTCCTTTTTGTCCATTAAAACTTATCCTGCAATCTATCTGCTACTCTGTTCCCTTCATCGAATAGATGCCAAGGACGAAAGTAAAAAATCGAGAAAAGGCAAAAAGTCGCAGACTATACTTCCAGCCTTGGATGACACTAACGTTTGGCCTGATCCAAGTGCCTCAGCTGAAAAGGAGACTAAGCAGGAACCAGTTACTGCAACTGCACCTATCAATAAGAAGGACAAGTACAAGTGGACAAATTATACTCCCAATATTACGCACTCTACATCAGGAAACAGTCATAAGTCTCATGATGCTCATAATCGCCGTACAAGGAACTTGCATACACATACATCGGATGCTAAGGCTGCTTCCAATGGACATGACTCTGGCACCGCTACCGCATCTACCAAAGTTGCTGACGGTCAATCATCGCATATTCGTCGTGCCTCTGTACCATCTCTCTTTGATGGTGAACCCTCCCGAAATGGTTCTCAACATCGTAGCCAGAACCGCCAGCATAGTGGCCGTGGTCGTGGGGCAAAGTCAACTGGCGCTCGTCCCAATTACAGATCGTCAGTTGGCAATGCCGCATATGCTTATCAGCATGGAGCACCACAACCCGACACAGAAGTCCTAAAATCATTCATTCTTCAGCAAATGGAGTACTATTTCTCGGTTGAAAACCTTTGCAAAGATGTCTATATGCGCACTCAGATGGACTCGGAAGGCTACGTTCCATTGTCTCTCATCGCTAACTTTAACCGTGTCAAGCACCTGACAACAGACCACTCGCTGATTAAGGAGGCTATTAAAGACAGTAAAGTCATTGAACTTAATGGTGATAACATCCGTAGAAGGGGCGACTGGGCCACGTGGATTTTTCCTAAGGAGGACGGCGTGATCCCTTTCCAAGCCACTCGATCTTCATATGTTCCCCCTGTCAGAAGTCCACATCCGGTTGCTATTGTACCACCAACAAGCTCTAGTATACCTACCGAGGATGACTGGCATGTTAAGCAGTCCAAGACTAAGAAGCGCGCCTCAATCGCTCATGCAAATACAGCACTAGTTCAGCAGTCTCAGCCTAGTACTAACATTGCAGACGACGATGATCTTTTCCAGTTTGATGACGATAATCTCCTCGGAGGTTCTCGCACAGGCACTGTTCAAAAATACTATGTCAGTGATGATGAAGAAGAGGACGACGAAGAATTCGACGATGACACAGTTGCCAAGATCTTGATTGTCACTCAGAAAAAGAAAGATAGGTCACACGGCTCGTATGAACGCAAGGCCATGAACGACGAAATCAACGATATGATTAATGAGGGATTGTACCATTATGAGGCTGATCTCCAGCGCAGACGCAACAGCAACCGTCGTGGTAGCCTTGCCCATTCCCATAAAAAGGTAGAGATGATCTCAGAGGAGCAATTTACTGCTCTTACAGGCTCGCAACCCCGCCAAAGCAGCACCACTTTGAGCTCTAGTATCAACAACCAGCATAATAACAACCAGATGGCTACACAAGGCGAGAGTAGTAGTGGGAAGAATAAGGGTAAGGGTAAGGGCAAAACACTTCGTTTCTATTCAGTGAAGGGCACACAGGAAAGCAAGGGAGGCAAGCCTGATTCGCGCCAGCATCAAGCTCAGGCCGCTGTTGGATGGATTCTGGGTGATCAGCCTTTCCACCAATCAGATCTTCCTCAATCTGTCGGAAATTCCCCTGCTACAGGCCACTCCATGTCTATGGGTTCACACACAGAGTCATCCTTGCTCTCTACATCTTTGGAGGCTCCTCACTCCTTCCCTGCATTCCAGCATCCCTCGCACGAGCTGTTGCATGAGAACGGCTTTATTCAGCACAAATATTACAAGTACCACGCAAAGGCTCTCAAGGAACGCAAGCGTCAGGGTGCCGGTCATTCCCAGGAAATGAACACCTTGTTCCGATTTTGGTCACACTTCTTGCGTGATAATTTTAACAAAAATATGTATGCCGAGTTTAAACGCCTGGCGGTCGAGGATGCGAACGCCAACTACCGTTATGGTTTGGAATGTCTCTTCCGATTCTACTCTTATGGGTTGGAAAAGAAGTTTCGCCAGGATCTTTTCTTAGATTTTGAGGCATTAGCGCATCAGGATTTCCAGAATGGGCACATGTATGGCCTGGAGAAGTTCTGGGCTTATTTATATTATCGTAAAGACAAGGCTCGCCGTAAGCTAGATGTGATGGCTGATTTGAAACCATTGCTGGAGCAGTACAAGAACATTGATGACTTTAAGAGTGCCCATGGAAACAACTCCAATCCACCCAACAACAACTACACTGTACCGAACCATGGCCATTAAGATCAAGTCTTCACAAACTCAAAATAGATATTCACTTTTTTTTTTTTTTTTTTTATTATTTCTCTTTTCTTTTTTTTCTTCTATTCACAAAAAATTATAAAAAAAAAGACTACATAAAAGCATAGCTGTTTTTTTTTTCTTTTTCTTTTTCTTTTTTATCACGGCCTGTATATTCCCAATCAATACCAGCATTACATAATTTTTTTTCACTTGCCACTTGCTGTAATAATAAAAAATCATTTCTTCCAGCCACATCTTCTGTAAGGCTGCGCCCAACAATGCAATCATATGATGATCGCATTGTTGGACAGAGAGAGGCGTTTATAAAACAGATAATTCTGATCAACTGAAGAGAAACGCAAGCTTTTACCTTCAAGCGACATTCTCATATGACCTTTTTAGGAGTTGTTCGTATCATAGTTGACCTAATGGAACAGTCAATATTCGCAAGTCCACAAGCAGCCTGAACAGGTATTACGAGTGCTTTGTTGGTGTATTAATTACAATACCATTATCTATTAACATGGTATGCGTATCACACATGCTCGTGGTACTCTGGCCACTCATAAAAAAGAAACTTGACTATGCTAATGATTCAACCAATTTTTATTATAGAATCAAGTCTTTGTATAGTCCGTCCCATTAAAAAACGAGACATCCCATCTAGTGTTAAAAGAAGAAGTGTATTAGAACAAAGAAATAAAAAGTATTATCAAGCCAATACTTACAATTTTTTAAAACGAAGGCCTTTCTGGACCTAGTCATGTTTGTAGTAGATTGTGTCCTACTGTTGTTGCCGGCTTGTCTCTCCCCCTCCTCCTGGACCCAGCAAAGGTCCTTTCGGTGGTCTTGATCCCTCTACTCCTCCTCCTCCTTCATCTGAAAATTTCCTTTTTGTGGGTCTGCTACTACCACCACCACTGCCACCACTACCTCCACCGCCGCCACTACCGCTAGAAGCTTGGCCTTGAGTTCCTTCGTCCGGCGGCATATATTTTGCAGGTCGTTTTTGCTCTCTTATCTGCGACTCACAGACCCTTGCGATGTTCTCAGCACCAACAGCATCTCGATCAAAGTATGCTTTACAATTTCGACAGTACTTGGATCGAAAAGGAACATTCTCCAATATACTGTCACAGTGAGGCCGTGGACACTTGGCAGATGTGTAGTATTCATGACAACCTACAATGGGGTAGTCTAGAGATTTTGCCTGTTCGAGCCAGATTTAATACTCGTTAAAAAAAAGACTCAAAAATTAAATGTCATTGATCAAGGGATTTTTTTTTTTTTTTACCTTTTCAACAAGCTTCTTCATCAATATCCCATGCTTCGATACTTGTCCTCGGTTTGTCTTGAATGATCCTAGTCCAATACAGATCACCGCATTCGTATTGGCATCTCTTCTTCTTCCATTGCTTCCGCCCGCAAGCTTCAGAATTGCCTTGATCACATAATCAACGCATCCGTTCTGTGCTTTTCTAATATCCCAGCTATTCCGAACAAACCACCCGTCATTATAGAAATCGACAAGCGCCCTATATTTAGTCTCCCTATTGTCGTCACTGGTCCCAGATCCACTGCTACTACTGGCCCCAACCCCACTACCAGAGAAACTACCTCCAGTACTTGATTGAGCTTGATTTAGCGGCAAGCTCATATAAGCGAAATACTGTGTTAAAGTAGGCCTTGAGAATGACGGAATATTGCTTTCAATCTCTGTAATTCCTCTTCTAAGCTTTCGCCTCTCTAGCTCGCCCTGAAACTTCTTGGATGGTTTGTAAAGGTACGCTCTAGAAATCCGGAGGATCTCACGTTCGTTAGGTTTCCTTGGATCCAACTTTGCAATTGTCATCGAGTACCTCTCGCCTGGATCGATCCCAATGATAATGGTACTTTCGGGGGGAGGGCATGCTGCCTGGGTGTCATATTTAACTTCTACATTCTCGAGGAGACGGGATCTCTGCTTCCAGTTGATCTCACGCCGGGGACTGGGACTCACCGGGAACAGCTGATTTGTGCTCGATGTACCTTCTTCAGCTGCTTCTTCTCCCTCTTCGCCATCTAAGAATGGTTCATCAACTTCCAGCAAGTCAATATCGCTGATGCCCAGCAAGATATCGTCATCTTCATTTCCGTCGTCGTCTCCATCATCACCACCATCACCTGCACCATGGCCTGAAGACGAGGATCCCTGCTGAGCACTTGAAGAAGCCTGGACTGCTTGAGATCTTTGAGTATCCGAAGGTTGGGCAGCTTGCGAACCTCTACCTCTTTTTTGCTTCGATGTGTCATAGGCAAGAAGTGTTAGGGTAAGGCCGTTTGTAAAGAACGATGTCCGTAGTTTCCTTCCAGGGCCATCATCAGATTGCAGTCCAACGTCCTTGTATCCTTTCAAGGAAAACAGCTCCTGCAACAATATCCCCTTGTGGTTAAGGATCTTGTCCTCTGCAGCCCCCTTGGTACTCATGTTTAGTTCCAACAATTGGGCTATTTCCTCTCGAACTGTTGGGTTAGACCATAATATATCCAGGAGACAGGCTTCCGTTAGGCAAAGAGACCGAGGCGAGAAAGCAGACGTAGGGAAATCCAGATATTTTTTGGCAGTTGCATTTTGCTCAAAAAAGAATTGGATGGAACTTCTTCCATCGCCTGGAATATCTATGTCAAACTAGACATTATATTGAAGAAATGATTAGGAACATTTCTATAAACATATTATAAGATAACCTCAAAATATTATAATATTATATTTACCTGCGCATTCCGATAGTGAGACCTTAGCGCTGCTTGAATAGGATCTGGTTTAAAGGACCAAGCCCTGTCTTTGCATAGAAGTATTCGTATGCTTTGAGCTGGGACGGCTTGGCTACGCTCCCTTCGCCTTTTTTCTTCACTTCCCTGCTATACCTAGATAATGGACTCATCACTCCGTGATACAACAACGCAGCAAGGCCGTAAATAAAGTCCCTGCTATCAAGAACTTCATCTAGGAGTTGTGGGGGATCAGCTGGATTGGATGGCCCAGTGGTAAGCAGGTTATCGATCCACAAGGCGCAGGCCCAGAAAGCTCGAATCCGCACCTCATTCAACATTTTAATAAATGATTGAATGAGCCCTTGAATTGTTGCAGCAAGTTGCTCGGGATTGAGATTGGGATCGGAAGTAGAGTCCAGCTTGGCAACTACACATGTCTTTAACGTGCCCAGAGTTAATGCAACAGTGGGGTGGGCCCTCTTCAACCGTCGGTCCTCGGCAGTAGCCTCCTTCACTTTCCTGGTTTTATCAGTCTTTCTGATATACTTGGCCTTCCCTTTGTTCTTCTTTTTTTTCTTCTTTTCCTCCTTAACCTCCTCTTCTTTCTCATCCTCTTTTTTTTCCTTTTCCTTTTTTTTGGGGGACTTTCTTTGACGGCTGGAGCTGACGGGACGGTCGTGTTGTTTGCAGTTGGTCAGGTCATTTTTCTTAGGTGAAAGTTCCTTTTTCTGGGTAGGGAAAACAGGCCGATAGCGATCCGGCTTTGCGCGTTTAGGGATATAGAATCTAATTAGGAACAACAATGTCAAGGGTTAGATGATTTTTTTTTTTTTTTTTTTGTATATGCTTTGGAAAATGTTCATTTGAAGGAGCTTACCTGGGTTGAGGTTGATTATTTTTATTCTGGTACCTAGCAGATATCGCAGTCCTCATTCTATCATGGTAATGAAGGAATCTTTCAGCGGTTGCTTGCTGCGAGGTCTGGGTTTGGATCCCACCAAAGAAAACATTAATTGAATGGTCAAACTGGCCTTCTGCAGGAGTTCGACGGCTACGGGCATGGACCTCACGAACATATGATACCGTCAACTTTTCGGCATCAGTGTCAGTGAGCGCAGAGATAATCTCAGCATTTGTAGCAAGACCAAAGGTTGGGATATTTGGGGTGTAATCGTTATCGGATATAATGCCATAGACCAAGAGTTGACTGTTCCTTGAAAACCCAAGGGCTTGCAGGACCTCTTGTTTCTCATAGAGTGCAAACATGTGATGGCGACGAGGGATTGGACGAAGAACTCTTTTTATAGAAGGATAGATGAGAAGGTCAGAGTCCCCAGACACAGCGATACTGGTTGGTGTACATTTGGCGGCAATACACACATCAGCCTCATTTCTACAATGGCAAATCACAAAGTTATTGTATCGACCGAATGGCGCCGCGAGCTCCCTCTTCTCGTTATGACTGAATGTGAAGAGCTGTCGAAGATTCTTTTTAATGGCAATCATATGGCTTCGAGATTCCCATTTGCCTTCATTGGACTTGGTTTCCATGTTGGCTATGAGCGTATCGAGTTTTGCATCCGCTGCTGTACGCTTAGCATCTCGGTCCCTATAGGCGCGCGTTTTTTCTTCGCAGCGAGGCCCATCAATGTGTATCGTCACTGTGGCAAGAGGACCAAAGATCTTTCGAATGATACTAGCCATAGCATGGCCGCAGGCAGTGAAAGAACTCTGCTGGCTGAATCTCCTTAGGATGATATTATGTATATCGCTGTGGAAAGTGCCAAGCAGATCCAGCTCAAAAGATGAATGGGGTTCAGCAGCAAGCTCATGTACATCAATCTCCTTTGATGGCAGGCCTCTACTTGAAAGGTATGAATAGAGTCCTTTAATGCCCATCTAGAGAAAGTATAGTGTAAAACAGTGCAAGCAATGTTGGTTTAAGCGGCTAAAGATTGAAGCTGAAGTTGTTAGAGTAGAGATAGTTTACCTTTAAGAAAGCAAAAAGTTATGATCTGTGAGGGGATGAGGGTGTAAGAGTACGGGTGAGAGCGCGAAAGCAATGTCGTTGTAAAATGAGAGAGAGAGAGGGAAAAGAGAAGGAGGCAGGACGTATTTATAGGTGTATGAAAGAGAACGAAACAAAAGGCTGATGAATTTGGAACAACTCGCATTAAACTAAAAAACAAGATTCTCAGCGACAAAGTTTTAACTTTTTGGATTTCGAGTATTGTTTACAGCTCTCCAATCATCTACATTTACCAAATCAAGCCTTCGCCATGACAATCAACAAGAAATAAAAAAAACAGACTTCCTTACGTCCCCCCTCGGTATGTGTATCTGTCTGAACACGTCCTAACTGACATCCTCTCGACAATCCTTCCAAGGCTGCAGTGTTTGAATGTGTACAGGGAACAAAAGAGGTCTAGATACAGGCTCTCTTTGTGACATTGAAGGAGATCGCATGTTTCATGGCTTTCAAGACAAGGTACCCCTACAGGCACAAGACAAAGGTATAACTCGGTTCAAACTCAAAGGAACGATTTTGCCAATGGCCTTGTTCTGAATCCACTTGCCTATGACACAGTCCAGACGAAGAGACAGCAGCAGTCTGACGTAGATGAAGAAGATCTCAGCCAGGAATTGAAACTTTCTCAAGGATTCCTTAACACGGCGTGTTTTAAAGGCAGCCGGTGAAGACCTGACAGATGAAGACTACGCAAACATAAACTGGAAGAGGAGCCCCAAACTTCTTGAAAACGTTGGACTCATATTCCATGAGCTAGGGCGATGCTCATCTGCAAATACCACAACTACCGTCTAATGCGATCCTGGTATTGCTAATGCCCTTACGTTTTCTTCGCTAGACCGTCACAACCCTGACCTGCGTCAAACGGTGAAGGTGAGAAGTAGGCTCGTCAACAGCCTGTGTGTCTTATATGCGTTGCACCAATGCTCACTGATAGGTTGGGAGGAAAGACACCAAGCCGGCAACAACAATAGGATATGATCAGTTGCATATTTCACAGTACACGTGTTACATGAAAATTTATAATACAGACATACTAACAGCTCTATGCCCCATGGTGTGGTGCCCGAGACAAACTTGTAGTTTTATTTTGATACAAATTTGGATAAATGCCCCATGGATGTGATGTGTGAACCCACATCCTATTCTCACTTCTGCTCCCTAGTTACTATTTGTCTGTCTAAAATTTTTCATGAGCTACTACAAACATGACTAGGTCGGGAAAGGCCTTCGTCTTGAAAAAGTTGCAAGTATTAGCTTGACAGTGCTTTCTTGACTAATCTCTTTATTTCTATGCTTGGTCTAGATGGTGTTTTTTTATGGAGAGGACTATTTAGACAACATATAGACCCCACATATCTTAATCATAATAAATTGGCTTGGTGGCATTGTTGTAAAAAATATCTTTGCTCAAGGGACAGAAAGATAGACACAATCAGGAAAAGGCAGGACAAAGAGTGTCAACAAGATTGACAAGAGAAAATAGAGTCAAATAACCTTGACTACAAACAGCGCCATAGAATGTCAAAAGAAAAGATGGGAGCTTTATAGGTGAGCTCACAAAATGAGTTACCGGAAGACAAATGCTTGTTGTGAAAAGGGGAAAAAGATAAATGGCAAGATGAAGTGCAGGTGAAGAATAAGACATATGGGGAAAACTGAAGACTTTATTAAGAAGGAAGTTTCTTTGGCTTTTATACTCGGTAGCTTCTAGGTGAGGCGGACCCGCCTATGACTACAAAGGCTTTGCGCAAAGATTCCTTAAGCTGGTTCGGCAGATTAGTGGATACAAAATAAACTGAAATTAATTTTAATGACCAGTCACACCACTTGCAAACAAGCGAGTCAATTGGCTGCCAATACATTTAAGAGTATTCAAAAAATATAAGGGATCGCGACCAAATGGAACGGGCTATACTTTCATTACACTCAACAATGAGCGAAGCATAATAAGCATGTGATCTAATGTCTCAATTCCAGAAAATATTACATATATAGTTTCATTACATGATAGTACATTCCACGCCTATATCCTCATGAACGCCATAACTCTCACAGTCCTGTGAGCATCTCGCCTCAAGTTCGTTCCAAGGATGTCCACATGCATAACAAAAGCTTTGTCCACAGTGGCAGACCATATGATTACAGCCTTGTTGTTTTTCAATCACAAACCGACAGGATGGACAGTGTCGCCAGTGTCGATCCTGCACCAGCTGATGCATTGCTCGATCTTCTTCTGTTTCATTACCATGTGCCTGCGCTCGATATTGTTCACAGGTTTGTCCTAATAGTGGATATGGTGGATATATATTCGAATATACATAACGTAAACATTTTAACTCAACAGATAAATTAGTCATCCAGTTTTTTTTTTTTTTTTTTGTGTATAAGTTTTTTTTTATGCTTACTTACCTCGATGGAACGGAACAGCACACGATGCACAAAACGAACTATGGCATTCAGGACAAGTCACTACTGTGCCATCACGATCATCTAAATCAATGATGGATTGACAGTCTGGTTTAGGACAGCAGACCTTATTGGCTACATGAACCTCTGCTAGTTTTCGATACCAAATCTCCAATGTCTCTGGATCCAAAACTAATTCCGCAGACTCTGTAGGAATTGGAGTCCTACAGTGAGGCTGTGGACATACTGTTGGGAATCGTGCCTGAGAACTTTGGGTTGCGTTAGTCAAGAACGATTGTAGACAAGTGAGACAAAGCCCATGATCACATGGCATCACGATTCCAATGTCCTTGGACGATATCGATGGAGTGATCGTGGGCGATCTTACTACTGTTGACATTTGTTGCTTCGGGTTGTCTGTTGAAGGAGATAATGATGGGGATGGGGATGACGAAGAAGAGGAAGATGGCTCTGAAGCCTCTCTTCTAGAAGGTGCGAATGGTTTAGTATTAGGTACAAGTGAACGTGTTGACTGAGTAGTAAATGATAATGTAAAATGAGCTTTCTTGGAAATCTCATCTATCTTTTTTGTGCCGTTCTGTTGTAGAGAATCGAGCTCAATGCTAGTAAATGAGTCAAAACAGATACCACAAGTCGTGGGTGATATGCTGGTTTTGAGTAGTTCCTGACGATCCAATGCACGATCTACATGCAAAAAAAATTGTTAGTTGCAAGTCCTCTCTTTGTTAGTTTTAGCTCTACAATCATCATATCCTCTCTCTCTCTCTCTCTCTCGCAATCATTCTTTATCAAAGAAGTTTAGTTTTTTTTTTTTTTTTTTTTTTTTAAATGATTCATACCATCTTGACGATACCTCGCTGCTGAGGATTGTGGTGAGTATCTTCCTGGAATGGGCGGCCTCCACAGCTCAGGATGATAGTTGGTAGCATGGTGACTGTAATCTCGCAGCATGGCCGGCATGATTAATAGCGTATCCGTGTCAAATCCATATTCAATTTCTTCAATGTCGAAGTCAGATTCGTTGTTATCGCTACTTTCGTTTTCGTTTTCGTTTTCGTTTTCATTTTTAATTTTGCTTCTCCGTTGAGACGATGTAGTTGCCGAAGACGTCGACGATGATGATGGCGGTGATGATGGTTGCTCTGTCTCCAAACCTTTACTGTGACTATGATTAGAAGGAGATGACTGTGGTTTTAAAGAGTTCCTTTTTGGCCCTTCAAAAGGGGATCCTCGATCTCGAGAAGGATATTCATTGTCACAATCGCTTTCAGATAGAAAAACATAATCGTCGTCTTCATATCTGTCTGGATCTTGTAATACCATCTGTTGGCTCTCTTGTGTATCTATCTTTCTCTTTCTAGGTAATTAAAAAAAAAAAAAAAAAAAAAAAAAAGGTATGTGGCAACAGCAGAAGATGCATGTGTAAACCTTCAAGTGTTGAGAGTTTTTATTTCGGCTTGGCATTTACATCATACATTACTCATGTTCAAACAACAAATTGTGATGTTGATGTTGTTGCTGTATCACAGGGTATATTCCTACCACTGTATTTTCTTTGTTGAAGTAAAAAATTGCTACTTCAGGCGAGTCAAATATAAAAAGTTGCAAATGGACATGCAAATGTTACTCTGTTGCATCCTTATTTCATTGAATTAATCTATTTGACAACCCGGGTTGTCACTCTTATTTGACAACCACCCCCAATTTAGCAGTCACACCGGCTTATTTGGCAACCCAAGGTCTTCAATTTTCACTTTTTTGTTATTTGACAACCCGGGTTGTCAAGAAAAGAAGAAAAATTGTCTTTTTCAACCTGTCACATGACAAGTCTTCACCCTCTTGCACTTATGGAGGGCCTTTCTCAGCTGGATTTCTAAAATGGTGGCAACACTCCATTATCATGACTGTGGTTATAGCTTCTTCTGTCTCTCTTTTTTTCCTTTCCGCGTCTTACGCATGCGCCATCAAGCGTCGCATAACCACTCCGAATTTATGTATGCTTATATATCCAAAAACCCCTTAGTGCATGTTACCCGTATAGGCACATTTTCTATAAAGCAAACCCTTGTTTTAGAAATCAGTTGTAATAAAAAACAACACCTCGTAACCAAAAAAAAAAGTTTGTTATTTGATGGAAGCTTTTAGATTGCTGGAGGGATTTCGTGTTGCTGAGGGATAGCAATAGAAACGATTTTCACATAATAATCTTGCCAATAAAAAAAGGGTTGTCAAATAACAGTGAGCTTGGGGTTGTCAAATTAGATATTTTACTATTTGGCAACCCCGGGTTGTCACGCAAAGAAAAAAATTGAGAAAAATAATTAAGGGGTTGTCAAATAGATTCACCCTATTTCATTGGACAGGTGGGCTTCTCTGCCATGTTGCCTGTATCACGTGATTACCGATGTGCTTTTTATGAACACGCGAGTCGCAACAAATGAACGACTCTGTAACCGACTGCATATCTTTTTTGCCACCATTTCCATAGGACGAATACAAAGACATGGATTGTTTCAAAACTCCTTTCCCCTATTATCGTACGTAAATATGGGTCTAATATCCCTTCAACGTCCCCCATATCCTCATAGGCCATTGCAGAAATATTTGACATTTTATGACTTGGTAACAGTATGAATTGATCTACAAAAGATTGGTTTCTGAACTTCACTCCACTCTTCTCTCGTTGGTATGTTTTATGGAAACGTAAAACATTGCTAATTCACTTGAATACAGAAAAATCGTCCCTGAACTTCACTCTTCAACTTGCACGCCAACTAAGCTCATCATCATTCAAGTATTATAAAAAAGTTTGCTCGAGTAACGATACCAGATAGAGTTGTTCGGAGGATGGGTAATCATAAATTTGAATGGATGCGCAATAATAATCTTTAATAATAATAGCAATAATAAATCATAGCGTGTCTGGGATTTTTTTTCTGCTGCTATTCTTTGGATTTTATTATGACAGTTTATTGCTCCATAGCAGAACCTGTCTCTCCTACATTCTCTTCAGCTTCTGCTTGAAGTTGGTGAATCTTATTCTTCTTGTTCATCTTGTACTTCCACTTCTTTTGTCTGTTCTTCTCCCTCTTGCGCTCCCGACGCTCTTCATCTATATCCATTGTCGTTGTCGTTGTCGATTCTGGTCCATTACCGTTAGATTCTGGATGCTCTACAACATAATTTTTTTCGAAAGAAGTTGCTGATGATGATTCGTCATCGTCTGAAGAACACGCTGAACTCGAGCCTGAATCATTCACCATCTCCTCCGAAGAAGATGAGGAGACCCCGTTCGTCTGCTCACTACTATCAGCTGAATCAAAGTGATCTTCTGTGTGATCAATGCTATTAGGACGCTTCTTCTTGTTCTTCTTCTTCTTTTTTGATTTAGCAGAAGTCGATGTCGATGTCCCATTTGGTGTCGTGGATGAAGACGTATTCCCATTCACATTCGTCGTGGACGCCGTGATATCA
This sequence comes from Lobosporangium transversale, assembly GCF_002105155.1. Lineage (NCBI taxonomy): Eukaryota > Fungi > Mortierellomycota > Mortierellomycetes > Mortierellales > Mortierellaceae > Lobosporangium > Lobosporangium transversale. The sequence continues at coordinate 807,521 of NW_019028984.1, read as the reverse complement.
TTGTTGCTGTTGTTGTTCATAGGGGAGATCGCAACTGCCGATGCTGATGATGTGTTATGTCCATTTGTCTGCAGCTGTTTGAGCTTTCCAGGGGCATTAGCACGAGTTATTCCACCACCCATAGCATTTAAGACTCGCTGCGGCGGGATTAACTTCCAATCCATGGTAGGCATCAGATTTGCAAGGGCTTTCTGCACTCGGGACTCCTGATCCTGCTCTGTCTTTTCCTTGTCTTTCTCTGCTGCTTCATGATCATATTTCATAGGCACTCCAAAACCGAGAGAGTTGCCATCTATAAATGTTAATATAAATATAATATATACAAGAGATACAAGAGTGTCAATTCACTTTTTTCTTTTTTTACTCGCTGGTGACACTTAGAAATACTCTGCTTAATCGCTTTTTTTTTTTTGTTTTTGGTATGTTTGCTTACACTTTGAACCGAGATCGATGCCATCATTTCCACGAGCAGAGACACCGGGAATACCGAAATGACGTCTGGTGAGTGGCGTCTCATTAGGTTGTCGAGATTGAAGTGGAGCAAATTGAAAACGAAGGTTGGGGTCCATGTGACACAAGGTATCTCGCGTTTGCTCTAGTGTAGCGGTTCGTAATGTCTCTTGAAAATCCTCCCACTCAGGGTTAGATCTAATCAGATCAGTCCAAAACATGGGTGAAATGGTTCCTTTGCGTTGATCATCTGTTGTCAGTGGACTTTTATTACAACCATCAATGCTGTCCCCATCTTCTTGTGATTTCTGCTCCTTTTCTTGTTGCTTCTTTTCAACATCTGCAGAGAGCCGAATGCAATTGAGGATCAAAATGATGTAGCCTTTGGACCCAGTTGGCTGAGATTTCGCCATATAATGCTCGATGAGTCGGCTGACAAGATTTGTATTTACAAAGAATCGATTGTAAACCGCTGCTTGTTCTGAGTAAAGGACAACCCGGAAAATTTTGTAGAACTGTACATGGAATGCATTGTTGAATCTGGAAATGGAAAGCCCAAATTTAGTAAAGCTTCCATATCTACATTTATTCATTCCGAGCCAACGCTTAGTTTGCGTTTTTCTCATAGTTAAAAAGAAGAGCTAGGCTTACCTGAAATGAAAAAAACTATCAACAAGTGTTGTCCAAAATGCCTCTGGGATTAATTCAAGTAGAGATGGATCCTCTTTGACGTCGCTTAGGCAGTGATACACAGAGTCTAGAAGCCATAAGCGAGCTACCGTAAACGAACATGGCAACGTATAGCCAGGAAGCGTAATCCTATAATTATAGGTACATCATTAGGGATGCCAAATTAATTCTCAAGCAAATGGATCCAAATCCAACGCTACTCGCTTTTTATCTTTTCTTTTTAAAAACATACTCTCCACCACCAGATTTTGATCCAATGAAAACGTTGCAAAGATCGGGTATAAAGCAGCGAAGGTGCTTTCCAAACTCTGTCTCAATCGGTTCAAGGTGTGATTCAACTTTATCAAACAACTTTTCTGAGGCATAAGTATTGGCAAACATGTCTTGAAAAGGTACCTGTATGCTAATAATGGGAGAAAACAGGAGTATTAAGCAAGGCACTGCACTTCTTTGCATAGCCATTTTACAAACAAAACAAAAATTGTGGTAAGCCATTTCCTTCTTTTGTTACGAACCTGCGAACAAGTACAGAATAAATAATCTCTATACATCCATTTCGTCTGACAATAGATGGAGATTGCACTCCCCGAACCAAGCGCTCTGCCCAGATAGGGTCATCCGCTAGACATGAAAAGAGGATCTTGGCTTCTTTTGCACGAGTAGCTTCATCTAGAAGTGAAACGACAAAATCTGCCATGTTTGAAGATGACTCTGTGGCGAGCGCCGAAGAAAAAAAAAAAAAAAAAAAAAAAAAAAAAGGCACATAATATTAGTTGCAAGAAATTTCCCAAATCTAGACTTGGGAAATACATAGTGAGCTACCTTTAGTGAGCGTAACCATCGCCAACAACATCTCCATAAAATGCCCGTTTTGTAGAATCTTATAGTAGCCTCTAATCCGTTCCGTGAACCCATATGCATACGTTGGGAACAGAAGCTTGGTCATGGACAAGGCTACAGGTGGCTGGTCTAAGAATGGTAACATTTCAAAGACTAAAGGTGTTTTACTGGCCCCTGTTTCTGGATCCACATCCTCAAAGACGGTGGCCATTGTCTGAACACGGAACTTTTTCAAGATTGTTTCAAACACTTTATAAAAGTGATGAAAGTTGCCATTGGACTCTGGCCTAAACACTTTGAAAAGCTCTCGCACTTCAAAAAAAAAAAAAAAAAAAAAAAAAAAAAAAAAAAAAGAGAGAGAGAAAAGAAAGGGAGAAAAAGGGAGAAAAAGTGAAACATGAGATATTATGGATGTTAGAAACACTGGCTATTCATTTTTCAACATTCCTTCCCCTTTTTTTTCATACCAATGGTCTGGTGGCTGTTGCTTAGGATAAATTCGTTATAGACATCTGGACGAGTGATGAGGTTCATAGCCGTGTAGGACTTCTTCATAAGGCTTAGATCACTGTAATCTCGAGTCCTGCGACAGTGGTCTAAATGTGTCAAGAATTTAGACTCTTGACTTTTGCCATCATCCATGTTGCTGTCAATGCTCTTTGCAATCTCTGGGTCCAAGCGTGTGATACTTTCAAGAAGATAGGGTATCATGCCTAAGACACAAAATCATTCAACAGTAGGGATGTTAGTAAGCCAAATTATTCTGGCAGACTAGATCAGGATAGCATGCGCAAATCGCTTGTTTTTTCATTTGTCGAAATCATCCACAATGTCACGCGCGCAACAGAAATTAAAAACAAAAAAAACTCACAAAACCGAATACAGCGTTTCCGAAATACATCATACCATTGATCATGAACACTTGTAGAAGCTTATCGTTCAGCTTTGTATTCTCCAGCTCTAGAAAGCGAGTGACAATCGGCTTGGCTGCCTCCAATTTGGCTTCTTCAGTTGCCTGACGCGCTGCTGCGCTCAACGCGCCCTTACTGCTCTTTGATTTGACACACTTTTTAGATTTTTTGGTGATTTTTTTCGAAGGGGTCGCTGAAACAACCTTGCCAGCTGTGCTATTCGAGTTTGAAGGCGAGGTAGACAGAGCGGCTCGTTTCTTTTTGGATGAAAGACTCGTACGTGAGCGTTTAGGGATATCCATCCGACCATTCTGTTCTCGATAGTTGTGGTTGTGGTTGTTTGAATCAGCATCATCATCATCACTGTTACTATTGCTGTTACTGTTACTGTTATCTTCGTGATCATGATCGTCGTCGCTATCTTCCGATGTGCCCTGGTCCTGACTAGAGTTGCTGTCTTCATCTTCATTATCATGGCTATCATGGTCATGGTCATGTTCATCATTATCGTCCTCTTCATCTTCATCCTGACTATCGCTCGAGGCATCATCGTTGTTATGTTTGTTACGAGCAGTTGTATGACCGTTATTGCTAATACTAGTAATGCTGGTCGTATTATTTGGAGCTTCATTAGCCATACGCTGAATATCTTCAACTTCAAGCATGTTTTCATCATCTAAGATGTCTTCAGTGATGGCTTCCAGGCCAGCATTAGAAGCGGCTGTAGCAGTTGACATGGCACTGTCGATAGAGTTGGAATGAGAATGAATGTCTGAGTTATTACTACTGTCAGGCAAGAAGGTGCTTGCAGTCCAATTCCGTCCTTTTTCTCGTTTAGAAGTGAGTTTAGCCATAATGTATGTAATTTACAGAGGAATGAAAGCAAGGCACATACAGACAATCAGTAAGAGTGTTGTAATTAGAAGGGGAGAAAAGGGAGATGTAATAAGCAACTAAATGAAATGATGAAATGGTCGCAAGATCCAACGATCAGATCTTTTCGGTTGTTAGTGGGAATGCTTTGATAAGAATGAGTAATAAATAACAATAGTAATAATAATAATAATAAAAAAAAAAAAAAAAAAAGGAAGAGAAAAGAAAAAGAATCAAAGAACGAGTTGGCTCTTGCGTGGCAATTATGTAAGAACGATAACTACCAAGATCTTGCAGAGACTTCAGAGTGTGAATCATACACCCAACACAACATTGTGTGCAGTAAAGTATTGAAGCTCAAAATTTAGGAAGACACACACTGAAGAACAGAATCCTGCTTTGTTTATTTGCACAACAAATATTAAATGTTGTATACAGTAAGGATGGTGATGATGGGCGATGGAGGGAAAAAAAAAAAAAATCAATTGACTTTCTTTCAAAACCTTGTCCCTTGCATCGCATCAATTTCATCATATTCTGGATAGGATCGATCGGCTACCATTGCATAATACATAACAGGCTTCATATCTGATCATGTTCCTTCCACTCTTTGCTATATGCTTGCACTGAAGACAGAGCTTTCTAGGCAGAGCTCTGCATTGATCCGAGCAGTTCTTTCCTACTTCACTAACTAACCGTGGCTTTGCCCAACGAAGATGCGTTTCACAAAGTAGTCAACTTGACCAATGTTTGTGAAAACCCCTTTTTATTATTACCAAACCACCTTGACAATTGCAAAACAAATGCCACAAGACCAGGACAATGTTACTCTTGCCGAGATTGAAATCATCGAGAAAGAATTAAACGCGATTGAAGAACAGATCACAACGCTCAAATGTCGGCGGATAGAACTTGAAGAATATAGAGACAGTCTTTTTGCCTCACTATCGACCTCAAAGGAGGATAGTGATAATGATAATGGAGCTCAAATAAATAGCAAAGACTACAATCGTGAGGATTTTTCATGGTCCGAGGATTTGAAGAGACTCGCCAAGGTTCATTGGAACATTACTCAATGGCGAGAGAAACAGCTTCAGGTCATGAATGCTGCACTGGATCGACGTGATGTATTTGTGCTCATGCCTACTGGTAAAGCCAAGGAAAAAATAAAAAAAATAAAAAAAAAAATAAGGAGAAGAAAAAGAAAATAACGGGAATTATTACAAACTTTTCTGTATCCATGTATGTCTACAGGTGGTGGTAAATCTCTCTGTTATCAGCTACCAGCACTGATCACTTCAGGAATTACTCTCGTGGTATCTCCACTTCTATCGCTTATCAGGGACCAGGCTTTTCATTTAGAAGAGGCGTCAATTGGTGTCGGGATGTTGACATCCAACACGTCTAAGGAAGAGAACAAGCGTATCATGGATGCCATGTTAGCAACCAAGACTAGCAGTAGTGGGTCAGGAGGGTCAAAAAGGCAACCAAAAGCTGAACTAGAGCCGCCAAGTGAACTCAGACTTGTCTATGTCACTCCAGAAAAGATCAGCAAGTCTAAAAGATTCATGAATCATCTGGAAAAAGTATATGCCGCTGGCAGACTGGCTAGGATCGTGGTGGATGAATGTCATTGCTGCTCCCAATTGGGACATGATTTTCGTCCGGATTACAAAAAACTCGGTATCTTGCGTGTTCTCTTCCCTAAAACCCCTATCATGGCACTTACAGCTACAGCGTCTTCACCAGTGATTGAATCTGTTTTGAACACTTTGAATCTTGCTCCTATTGGAAAAAGCACCAATGCGACACTCATGTTTGATTCGCCTCTCTTCCGAGCCAACCTTGTCTATAAAGTACTTTCACGTCCCAACACGAACGAAGAGACATTCCGATTTTTAGTCAACTACATCCAAACAAAGCATCACCGTTCTAATGGGATCATCTATTGCCTGTCCAAGAAAGACACCCATGTCTTTGCAGAGGGCATTTACAAAGCCAGTCAGGGGCAAATTACAACTAGTGCCTATCATTCTGATATTTTAGATGACGAGAAAAACTACATTCATGAGTGCTGGAGAGATGGACGAACTCAACTTGTATGTGCCACCATCGCATTTGGGCTCGGTATCAATCATCCCAATGTACGGTTTGTGATCCATGTATGCATGGCCAAGTCACTAGAAGGCTATTATCAAGAATCCGGACGTGCTGGCCGTGATGGATTGCCTGCTGATTGTGTGCTCCTTTATAGGGATCAAGATGCGTCAAGGCTCTCGACTCTTTGTGTCACGGAGCCTGAAGGATTGACTAATGGTACCGAATAAGTGCGGTATACTGGAATGTTCGACTGAATTCTCGCAAAGCCCCTTTGTAACTTCAGTCAACATGAAGAACGATATCACTGTCCAGGGGAGCCTGTTATTCATACTTGGTTTTTTTTTTTTTTTTTTTTTTTTTTTTTTTTGGTCTAAAGTCTATAGTATGATCAAGTACGCTCAAGATGTGCGAACTTGTCGCCATCAGCAATTCGATAACCATTTTTCAAAACATTCCAGTTCCAAAAAGCAGATACCATGCGGAATGTGTGATAACTGCTTGCTTGCGGGGAAAGATGTGGTGACAGAAGACCTTAAGACCGAGGTCCGCGCCCTGTGCTTGCTTGTCAACAAACTTCAGGAAGTGAACGAAAGGGTAACGCTGAATAAACTGGTCGAGGCCTGGAGAGGCGTAGGATCATTACGTGTGATCGCCAAGGTCGTCCGTGATGAGTACGAGACTGAGGTTGTACCTAAACGACCCAACAAAGATGTAAGCGAAAACCTTGTTTTTTAATCTTTTTTATTCTAGTTGGTTGCCCTTATTGATTTAATGGCTGGTAGTCTGATTGGATCATGCAAGCTTATGAACATTGCCTCTCTTCCATCTTTTTTTTTTTTTTTTTTTTTTTTTTTTTAATGATGGATGGTGATGGTAATAACAATTAGGACTATGATCGTATTATCAATTATTTAATTCTCAATGGATATCTTCGGGAAGACTTTCATTTTACAGCTTATTCGACTTTGGCGTAAGTTGCTTCAATTGCGCAAACCTTTTATATATATAATATATCGTGTGAGTGGATACATGGAAGGGTGAGAGCACAACCAACATCTTTTGTACAAACCGATGTTTTTGTATAACATCTCCACAATTTGTTTGGTTGTTGGTGTGCCAATAGATACATCATTAATGGACCACGATCCAATCCATTCCTGTCAAAACGGCCTTTGAGCTCATTACCCCCTGTCAACATTGAGTTTGGACGTGATCCCTCTCGGAATGCGGAGACTCTAAATGGGCGAACATCATCGTCATCAGCATCAAGTCGTTCAAGAAAGCTAGGCAGTGGATTGGATAGGAATGGTAGTGATGTAGTTTTGGAAGATGATATCCAACGAATATTGGATGAAGAAGATGGGGATAAAGACGAAGATGATGCGCCTCTAATGAAGAGGGCGAAGAAGACAAAGGCAACAACAAAGCCATCAATTACAGATCGTTATGAGCGTGGTCCCAAAAATGATGCAGCTAGATATCACAAGACGATCATTACGGTCTCAGACGATGATGCGTATGACTTTCAATAGAACAATATATACAAGTATGTATATATCATATTCAAGGATTCAGATAGACATTCTAGCACGCAAATGTTTGTTGCAAAAGCTCATGATAAGATATTAAGGATAAATGTTGCTAAAGATTATAGTATCAACATCATACCAAAGTCTGATAGCCTCTACTCTGCGGAATAGGGCTTGTAAAAGTGTCCAGTAGAGGTCGTGGGGTCATCAAGGCGAAGTAATGAAAGGCAACAGCAGCCAAAAAAGAAAGAGATGAGATGAAATGTGGGATACATACGCACTTACCATACACAAATTTGTATTTCCACATCAAATATAGAGATGTTATTCATTCTTCATTTTTTACCAGCGTCATGGATCTCTGTCACACAAGAATTGGTTAGTTTTCTATCCAGAGTGCATGTAATTATAAACTGATCTGGGTTTAAGGTTGGAAAGAAAGAAAAGATGGACCTACTCTATTCTTCGCCATTAACCTTTTTTTTTTTTATTGCTTACAAGTACATGTACATGTATACAGAAAATATGAATGTCTGTTTAATTGTTTTTACTGAATCAGTTCGCAAATGTGAGAGAGAGATTAGATCGCTTTCAGATGCCAATAGATTTCCTTGGTATGTATATATCAAGACGTGGGAATTGTCACTCTCGGCCAAAAAAAAAAAAAAAAAAAAAAGAAAGAGATAATGACAAAGAAGTGTGGTTTTCTTCTTCGCCTTTTCCAACATCGAGCAGAAAAAAAGAAGTGGCGAAGCGACAAGAGGAAGATGTTTTATTATTTATTTTTTTTCAGCGTGAGAGACCGATGGCGATGGTGTGATCCGTGTTGATGTTCTTGATGCAATGGTCCGATGACTGTAATAAGGGATGTAACAAGAGATGCCACTTTCAAACCCCTCTTCCCCTTTACTGCTCTCAAAGTGCAACGATACATGCCTCTGCCCATGCTGAGACATTGACAACAGATTCTCCATTCCCGCCATTTTGGCATTTTGCGGGATGGATTACAACGTAATTGGCGACTATATTCATACTCAATTGAATATGAAATGCTGCTATAAGGTACTACTCACAGATTATGGGGACGGAGATGAAACACAAAGAGGCATGTTGTAGTGTAAAAGCCTATAAACAGAATTAGTCTGAATAAAAAAAAAAAGCAACTGAAGTAAATAAGGGGTTACAAATGTGTGTGGGACAGTAGATGCTGATGGTTGTGGATCAATGGCTAGAGCAAACAGTTTACAATAGCAAGAGGGGATTGATGCATGACCGACTATAACGGAAAAAATATGTGTGTGTATTGTATCCACCGAGAATAGTTTACTTGAATTTATTTTAAAAGAGGAATTTTAAACGGGAAAAAGAGGGGAGGGAAAAAAATTGGCTTGTGCCTGAGTATGTTATGCAGCATACATCTGCTTATGAATACAACAGGTGTTTTGAGTATGTCTCTATTTGTAACATGTCAAAGATGTCGCAAGCATTTGAATTATGCACCTTGACTCTGCTTTGCCTTGCCTTGCTTTTTGCATTAAAATACTTGTAAGTGAAGAAAATAAAAAAAGATGAGAATGAAAATGAGCATGAACCCAAAATGAATGTGACAGAAAATGTACATGTAGCTTGGTGGATTTTTTTTTTTTTTAAAAAAAAAGCTTTTCTCTCATACTCAGCCCTTCTCTCCTTTTTCACCAATGTCCGTTACACGATTGGACTCTCCACAAAACATTTCTTAACATCTGCATAAAAATATATCCTTCTTTCTTTCTCTTTCTCTCTCTTCTTCTCTCTTTGTCTTTGTCTCCTTTCTTTTCACTCCCTCGCTCGTTTACTCACACTCATTTCTTCATCCTCACTTCTCTATTCAATCGATCCTGTACTGACCATTACCTTACATTACGCTTATTCAACTCCATATTCCTTTTCCTCATTGTTATTCTTGCCTTACTTTTCTTTTTTGGTTTTCCACCACTCACCTAATCCCTATTTATCCTCTAAACTCTCTTCTCTAGTCTCTCTTCGTACTCTTCTCACTCAATCACTGATCAAATCACTTGTGCACGGCCCATTTTTTGTCAACTGTATCAATTGCACACAATTGCACACAATTGCACACAATTTCAACAAATTATAAACAATTAAACAATCAATACCAACATCAACGCGGTTCTCGCTTGCAAAGATCGCTCCTTTAACAGAACCCTTGCACACACATTAATACACCATCCCATCGCCAGGTGGAGCAAAAAAGAGCGCAAAATAAGGATAACTGAGCACACTATACCCCAATAGATAGACGTCTCACAAAATGGCTGACAGGAGCCCACGTCCTCTCAGCGCCCAAGGTGTCTATCTCACTACTAAACAAAGGAAAGCAGAAGAGGGAGAAGGCAAGAACGACAAGCCGAGACGAGGTAAATAGTTTATTTCAAGATTGAGCATAGAACAAAACAAAAAAAAAAAAAAAAAAAAAAAAAAAAAGTGAACGAAACAATGGATAGGGATAGCAACACAAAAAATCCCCTTCGACTCCCGAAGTAATTCTCACCAATGGTTTCTTTGTGTTCATTTTTATTCTTCTACCCGCGCATTTGGCTGTCCATGTCGATGTGGATTCTGTATTTCCATGGTCGCACCATTTTGCTCAATGGTTAACGACCTTGTGTCTTTTTTCCCGTCAATGTTGACAAATACCTTGCCGGTGATGGTATACGAATAAACTACCCATGGCTCTACCAACCGTTTTCTCCCTTCCCTTGCGCGATCTTTCCCTCTTTTGTCTATCCCAAAAAAAAAAAAGCTTCTGCAAGCATTCCACATACCACCATTCAACCTCCGCACACTACCACACTTGAATCGAATCGAAAATACCCTCACACCCACCATCAATGCTCTCCTAATCCTTCCACAGCCACCATCACCATCAACACCAACTTTGCAAACAACTCCGACTCCTCCACCAGTAGTACATCATCCAATAGTCCATTAAGTCCAATCTTTAGTCCCACTGTACATCATCTGAGATCACCATCACCTGCCTTTCGAAGGGGATCTGTTTCAGGAATGGAAGAACGACGAGCTAGACCACAATCGAGATGTTCTTCTGTCAGGGCCAAGAGTCCAATCCCAATTGAAGAAAGGCCGCGATGGGTAGGAGCATGGTCCTCCATTGCAGCCGGAACACGATCTGAGAGTCAGTATCAATCCCAAAATCACCCTCAATATCCGAGATACCCAAGCAATAATAGCCATCTCCCTCCCTCTACATCAACTTCTTCACCCTCGCCGAAACCTCAAAAACGCCAGCCATGCATTAAAAGCCCAAAATCAGGGGGAGGCACTGCTGGAGGAGCAGGCGAAAGAGGATCCAATCAATCTGAACACAACTCGTCATCTTCATCTCCAACATCTCCTCTTCGGCCTTTTTCGCCACCTCCTCTCAGACCCAAGAGTGGATTATCCAATTATACAAAGATTTCGATTACTACGAATACATCACCAAAGTCTCAATCCGACACTCCCAAAGCCGTACTTCGGAAATCAAAACGCTACAGTCATGTCAGTGCGAAGGTAGACAGCGGCCTCAGGAAGTCAGTACAGAATGTGGGACAAGAACAAAGACAAGAGCAGGATCACGGACAAAGGAGCAATGACAATAATAATGATAATAATTGTAATGATGCAAATCTTGCTGATAGGCCTGTAGTAGAAGGTGACACAACTGAAATTCCCAGACCAGAGCCAGAAAACGAGGTTGTACGGGTTGAGGTTGTAGAGAGCACAAACAGGTCCAGCTTAAGCTCAGCACCGCCACCAACGCCTGTTGCATCAAAAGATCCACCTGCTCTGATTCGTCGACTCTTTTTTGGCGGTATGAACAATACAAGTATTATGGCCACCAAGAACACTAGCGAAAACAATGGTGCAAAAGCTAGAAGCATCAGCGGCAGTAGTACAAGCGGCAGGAGTAGAAGCAACAGTGAGAGCGGTAGCAGCATTAACACCAGTGACAGCAACCACACAGAGCCAGACAATAGTACCACAAAGCCAGATGAAGCCAGTGCCACTACCACAACTCCATCTGTATCATCAGGCTCGAGGAATATGTTCACTTCATCTTTGACCACTGTCTCAGCCTTCACGGTCACTGCCAACATGGATCATCGAAGCAGCTCCAACAGCACAAAATCTGCTGGCTCTAGCATATTTTCAAATGATGAGGCACAACCATCATCCGTGAATGACTCTGTAACAGCGTCCGTCTCTATCATTACTGCTACATCCATCATTGATACGGAAAGAATGAAACAGGATTATCCTACATCGACGTCTTCCCTGGACGCAGGGCATGCTAGCTTACGCCAGATGAATGCTTCAGGCTCCGGTTCAAGTAAAGCTGCACCATCGATTAGATCAGTAACTTCACCGACAGCGACATCTGCACAAGAGGCGTTTTTGAAAATCATGGAAAAGCAACAGAAGAGTAGTCAGCAACGCTCAGGTCTAGGAGGGTTGTTTGGAGGCTTTCTAGGGTCATCAAAGCCACGACCACGTTCATATCCCTCAACGGGTGATCCCAAGGCTGCTTCTACTACAACTGGGGCAGCATCAGATGGACGTCGAGGCAGTACAATTGGGATCGTAGTCGAAAAGTCGATTGCTGCGATCACTGCAAAGCCATCTCGGGATTATATGACCTCAGATAATGTCAGCAGCATCAGCAGTGAAGCCAATGCCCGTGTTGATACTAGTGTAGCCGCTAGTACCACCATGGCTACGACTACAAGTATAACAACCGTTGCGATTGCTGATAGTGCGACTAAAGCCTTTACTAATACTACAGATACTATCTCGAAGCAGCCAGTTCAAATGCAAAACATTGAACCATCTCCTACACAGCAGTCTTCACCAACCTCGAGCTCCAAAAACTTTTTCCGTGATCTGTTCCGCAGATCTAATAACACTCCTTTGATCCTCTCTACACCTGCTACGCCTTCGGCCCCTACTGCACGCAAACTAACTTCAGCACCAGCACCAGCATCTATCGCTCTGACCACCTCAATCTCTGCTGCTGCTCCTATTGCTCTTATGACCTCTGCAACTGCCTCGCCTGTTATTAGCCAGTAAAAAAAAGGGGTGTTCTTATTTTGTCAAAGGACATGAATGGAACATAAGTATTTTCTTTTTTTTTTTTCCTATGGGATCAAAATAAAAGTTTATTCCCAGTCAATACAAAGAGATTGAGACTTGAGAAATACAACAGTGGATGATCTGTACACTGTATTTTTTTTTTTTTTTTTTTTTTTTTTTTATTGCCGAAATGGAAATAGATTGTCATATGAAAGCGACCCTTTGTGAATATTTATATATATGAAGTCTTTTGTGTAGATCAGAGAAAAAAAAAACTTCAAGTAGAAAACAAAGATTTTTGGCGGGTATAAAGCTGAAAAGCAATTGGCGGGGAAGGAAAAAAAAAAGAGTCCACGAGGTTACAGGGGACGACGATTGTTGGCGGATGAAATATCGCCAAAAGATGATGAATATACAATTGAATAAATAGTGCTCCATGCATCTGTTTAACACATACATGCAGCAAGAGATCGTATCGCAACAGTTGAAGGAAGAGATGGTGCAATTCAATTCGTGGGCTGTAACTGTAACCAAAAAACTCTTTCTGTCCCGCAGCTTGTACATCTGTCCCGTGTGAAATGAGCTTTTTTAATCCGTGAAAAATGCGCAATCGCTACACGCTATAGACGCGTGGGTTTCGTGTATGGAGACATAAGCGATGCTTTAAATACATGTAATTTAGGATTTGATAGCTTGATACTATTGCCTATTTTCAGTCCTGACTACTCACTTCATCCCGAGGAATAGCACTAGTGCCATGTATCACCCTACAGTCCTTTGACGCGTGCAGAGGCTACAGAGTAAACAGCCTTTGCCGGAACTCGGATCTTGAGTCGTTTAGTCGTTGTGGGGGATGAGGAAGGTAGCCTCAGATGATGTTACATCAATCACTCTCTTACCATGTTAGCTTGTGAGATAGTCAATAAGCGCGCTATACGGAAGCGTTTTACCTCTTCTCCTTCAGGACAATCGAAAAAGGATACTTTCTCTTTGAAAGGAGTCTGAGACGGACAATACAGTATAATTATTGGGCCAAGTCGGATGGGTTTATCACGTTATGGAAGACAGGTTCATACCTCATACATCTTAGATAGTTCATAGTAAGCATTAATCATTGATATAGAGCACTAGGACACAAGAGTCAATCGGCGGATGAAGCTTGTGGTGGAGAATCAGAGGAGAGTAAACTGGAAACTTTTTATCAAAGATAGATATGAGACACGCTTTAATAGCCTTGTATCTAATGGCTGGGGAGAAAGCTAGTGCATCTACGAGAGTCAATGGTACTTGCAATATCCGTTTCTTCTCGGTTTCGGTAAATTTCGGCATCGTACCCCGGTACTTCTTGCAATAGCCTTGCATTTGACCGTGTCAGGACTGTGAATATCACAAAATATACCGCGGGTTATTGGTTTCTTGCAGGGAAGCCCTTCTTTTGTTTTAGAAGAGCATTTGACCGTGTCGGGACTATGGACTTCGCAAAATTGACCATGGGTCCTTAGGTTTCGACAGTCATCCCCTTCCTGCGTTTTGGAAGAGCATTTGAGAACGAAAGGGCTATGGATTCCAAAAAGTTCACCGAGAACCCTTGGATTCCGGCAGCTATCCCCTTCCCACGTTTCGAAAGAGCATTTGGGAACGTCTGGGTCGTGTATACCACACAGCTTAGAAGGACTGTCTGTATTTCGTTCGCAGCGATGGTCGTTTGTGGCATTTTCGCCTCGGCATTGAACCCAAAATGGCGCTTGTAACCCCCCGCTATCCGTATTAGAGAGAAGTTTCTGCTCGGAAACTTCTCCTCTAGATGACCCATAATCATGGACGTCTGATCGCGACCTCTCATCAATCAGTGGCTCAGTAGATTTAAGATCCTTTGTTTCAGCGGACGTATTGACCTCAACCTTGTCTTCCAAGCCTTTTCCATCCTCATCCCTCATCATCCTTACCATCATCAAGCCTTTTTCACTTTTGCTTTTCTGTTTATAACCATCTTTGTCCCTCCGCTCCTTATCATTTTCGTGTTGTTGTTGTTGCTCTTGCTCTGCGCCATTAGCAATAACGGTAGCGTATATGATGTCAGGACCGATGGCCTTAAGGGTTTTATGCTCAAATAGTCGCTTCGACACGGTGGCGGCAGCAGCGTACGGATGCTTGTGGCCAAAAACATCAGACAGAGCGATGTAAATGTCAACATGATCAACGGCAAGCGCGTGTAAGTAAAATTTGGTGAAGGTCGAAGGCTTCATATCTTATTGTTGAGTATGTGTCGAAGTAGGGGCAGCATTGATTGGAAGGTAGGTGAAAGGTTAGAAATGAGCAGAAAAGAACAGAGACAGGTCAAGGAGTATCTTTATTTATACAAGACTAGAAACTGCGGTAGGCTACGTGCCTACAACAACATGTCACCAGCTCTGGCCGCTGGCTTTATTTGTTATTGTTGACAGACAATTGTCTTTTTGTTGTTGACGAAGCTGAAATGAATTCATCACAGGTCTTGTCTGTTTACGTAGTTTGTTCAACACTCATGAATTGGCGAAGCAAAACGCTTTGCATGCCACACAGCACTTTACAAAGCGGCATAACTTCAATCTTAATTTTACTTTGAGCCCTTCGAGTATCACAAATATGCTCAGGACGATACATGGCCCTTGACAAAAAATAGCAATACACAGCGGAGTTATCCTTAATTCACAAAAAAAAACAAAAACAAATTCGTTGTACAGCCATTTTCGCTTCGCCTCGAAGCAGTTTATAATAGAATGTTCTATTCTCTAGTCGAACAGAACATGTCCTCGTATTTCGTTATAATGAGTACAATACAAAATGGTATCTTCAATCAAGGCTCCTCATATTCTCGGTTCTCCATTACACTGCTTACTCATTTTCGGATTCAAAGAAAACGGCCTAGCAGTTGATACTCTACATCAGTATAGTCGAACATTGAGGTATCTTGTGTTCAAAGGCTGTAGTAGGCACTTGATAATTTGGGGATGTGATGATCCTATTCAAGCTTATCGCATCCTTAAAACACTTATTCTGCTAGAATATCTTGATGCTTACTCAAACCTCTGCTATTTGTACGTGTCATTCATCTCGTCGCCTCTGCAAGATGTCGCCGAGCTATTGGGAGCATCTATATCGTACATTAAGCTCTAAGGAGTCACTGAGCTCTGTAATAGGCCTTTGTCAAGGGAGTTTCCGAAGTAACCATTAGAGGCGCTTAGCTTGTCTCACCAGGGCCTTGAATATGGGCATAGAGCCACAAGAATCGTCGGAAATCAGTGCCTCCGGCTGGATTCTCAGATAAGCGACGCCTTCAATTATACGAAGCATTTACACGCCGGTGTCAGCTATCTGCAAGGCTCTTATCGAGGTCTACCTCGTCAATATAAACGCAAGAGCGCGGCTATATAGCCTTTCATGTGCACGGCTCGTCTTGCTCCGCGCCATCCTAGCCTTCAAGAAGTCCAGCCAAGTGTAGCATATACTCAGAAGGAGCAGTATTTACTTGGCTTCTTCTGCAGTGCAAGGATCCTGCTCAGTTCTTGCTGTTGCTCTATACGCTTCCTTAGAGGAACATAAAGGCATCGCAGTGAAGGGTAGCAGACCGCCTGCTTTAAACAGTACCTTTTTAATTGTTTTTCATGTTGGATAATTCATGGAATAAAAAGCCAGACATACTACATGTCAGAGGCAACAACATCTTAAGGACGACGTATTCGGCAGAGTTCCTTCAAGCACGTGCTCTTTATTCTTTCAGACTACAAGTTATTTATACAAGCCACGAAGGCTTCAAAAAAAAAAAAAAAAAACTTTTTTTACACTCCATCTTTCTCTCTCTTCATTCTTCACCTTTTTTTATTTTCTTATCCATGGTTGTAAACTGATAAGGTAAGCATATCAAGTCTTCTTGTCTCTTATGGCTATTCTTATCTTCAACAATTCATGATTCCTTTACCCGTGTTAATGTTGCTGTTTAAATGATGAAGCAAATTTTACAGACCTGTTCCGAGTTCAAAATGCGGACAAACACTTATTGCCTATTTTTCTGATCCAACAAACAACAGCAACAACAATAACATGTCTTTCACAATGAAGTCCTCTGATTTATGAATAACCTGTCTTCTAACACATACCTTTTGTTTTTTGGTACAGTATTTTGTTTCTGTTTTTTTAGGGACATCAACTGTTCGATTAGCAAATAAATATAAATGAGAAATAAAAGTTGACATTCTAAGCAGATCCTGAATGATCGATCCTTTTGTGAATTATTAATTGAAGCAGAATTAGATCTTTTCTTTCATTTGAAAAATTGTCATGATCAAGGTTTCTGTCGCTGCAATTTTTTTTTTTTTTTTATTTTTTTTTATTAATGTATATGCATATGTGATTTGTTTTGTATGAAATAGTCTATACATCTTTATGGTTGTTTTCAATCATGTCGGCAGATCTGGACGTGTGGATACACTTCCTCAAACCACTTGAGCAACTCATCAGAGACATTATACTTTTCTGCATCAATCCGACAGAGCTCTGGCAAGTTCTCCACCAGCCACTCTAGATCTTCCTTCTTGAAAGATTGGTACAACCCAAGTACATGCAGCCGCTTTACAGAACGGAATCCTCGGATCAATTGATTTTGACTTGTCGTCTGACATGTAAGTTTGGGTCCACATCCCATTAAGCCTAGATATTGGACGTTACAGACGTCTTGGATTGGATGCAATGGATGATCCATGACCACATCACCATCGCTGTCCGCATTAATATTCGTTGATAAAGGGGAGGTTATTGCTGCAGAATTGTTGTTCAGAGTTGAGAATGAATCCCGACTTCCGCTTCCAGAACTATCTTCAAGATATCTCGATGGAAGCGATACTGCATCCTGAGGACGTTTCTTGTCAGCTCCAATAACATCCTCTGTGGGGGTTGTTGATGGCGATGATAAGCTATCGCTTCCTATCCCTGGAATTGCTGGTTCTATTGTTGATGCTATTGCTGCTGATGACGTATTCTGGCTATCGGATATGGCTGAGAGAGGAACTTTATTTGGAATTGTGGATCCGACAAGGCCAACATGTACAAAAAGAGTCTGTAGTTTAGTGCAAGTCCAATGGTATTGTCGATCAAACGATGTGGGGTCAATCGTTACTCCAGATGCTTCTAAATGTCTCAGTGAAGTCCCGCAGTGACTCAAAAACCGGTGGAGTCCTGAAGAGGTGATCGAGGTACAATATTGAATATCCAACCGTGTAATATTTTTACAGTTCTCTGCCAAGACAAACAACTCATCATCCGCCACGCGAGTACCTGACAGATTGATGACTCTAAGCTGTGTGAGCGAAGTGAATAATGAAATAAATGTCTCGCGATCTATTTGCTTGCATGACCCTACATCTAATGCATAGAGTCTCGGGCAGGATATTTTCAAAGTTTGGGTCAGATCCGCAGTCAAAGGCATGCTTTCGTTTCGAGCCAATGAGAGTTCTAATAATTCAGGGCAGCTCCTGATCAGTCGGATGAGGTATTTTAGTGGAACCGTGATCTCCTTGAGTGCTAGATATCGGACTCTCGTAACCGCAGTTGTTTGTTCTGCTTGCAACGAACTTAAAATAAGGCCTTCGTCGTCGCTGTCGTAGAGGTTGGTATCATTGCTCACATTTCCTGCGATAATCAGGCTGGCATCTTCGTCCTCAAATGTTACAAGGTTACTGTCGCTGGTGGCTAAAAGTTTTACTCTGGAGAGCGACAAAAAATCCAAACATCTGCAGTCTCTTAGGATCTCTCCGAGTTGATTCCGATTCAGATCAACATTCATGAGTTTTAATGTCGTCAGGTGCCTCAGATTTCTCACAGCTATCACAGTCTCCTCAGGAAGTCTATCCGCTACAGAACTCATTACTAGTGATGTCAAGGTTTTGCTGACCCTGTCAAGTAGCTTATCTCGGATCTGCATCACTTCCCTACTTCCGTGGAATGAAATTGATTTGAGTCGCGGTAGGTCACAGAGTAACAGCTCTTGGTAGTCAGTTTTGTCCTCACACTTGATAGTCCGAATGAAATGCGCCTGAGTTCGGATAGATGCATAAAATTTGCTATATCGCCAATGCTTATCCACAACATGTCTCCATAGTAATGGCTTGCAATGCGTTGCCCACAAACGTGAGACTCGACAACTTGCTGCCAAGGAAGGTTTATCCAAAAACTCTGCAATTGAACGGATGATCTCTGGGATGTCAAACATTCGGTTGTTACGGACGAGCGGGTAGGCGGTGTCGTCAAGGACAGTGGTGTTGGTGCTATTCCCGTCACATGTCTCCGCTGTTGGTATTCGGTAAGAATCCTTGTCAATATCCATGGCCATGACAGTAGTCTCGATATCTGCAGTCACGTCCCTCCCTTGTCGCCGCTTGCTTGGACAAAGAAAAACTGATTTAGACATCGAAAGAGGTGAGTCGGATATGTCACTACGATGGTGATCAATGTTGCTGTTGGGGGTGACGGCGACAGCAGCGGAGATGACGCTGTTGTTATTGTTATGGTCATCGTTGTCATCAGTGGTATGATTGCTCAGAGTATGTAGATCGTTGACGCCATTGTTCTCGCTGTAGTGTCCGTTACTGTCATTGCCATGATTTTCTGCAGCCTCAATATTCCCATATGAGACAAGTCCAAAAGTGAACGGCCTCAAAGCCAGAGCTGAGAATGAATACAGCTTGGAGGTATTCAAGTTTGAGTTTATAGAGTCTGTAAGGCTCAAGTTCGAAGTCGCGTTGACAATAACCTCTGAGGTCAGGTTCGAGGACAATGACGACGAAGCAAGAGTCATGGCCGAGGAACATGCATTGGACGTCGAGACAGCAACTGATGAAGACGAGGCTAGTGCCATGTCCATGTCTTCTGGAATCCTATTGAGTGGCGACGAAACTATTTCTGGTGTAGCCACTGAGTCATCAGAATTGAGCCCCATGCGTTGACTTGAGAACATCTTTAGCATGGAATTGAAAAGGCCCATGGCGAACTTCAGCAAGTGCCTTGAGTGGGAGGAGTGCTTAAAATTACGTTGTAAATATATAGTTTTGTTTTGGTTTTCAGCCTGGCCTTATTTTGATGCAGGGTACTTTGTCTATATGACTAGATAGGACAGGAGGGGAAGGACAATAGGAATAAAAGCTCGTGTTGTTGTTGTTTGCGAGGAAAGCAGGGTAGGATGTTCAATGAATGCACTGAGGAATTGTGGTTTGAATGTGCCAAATGACGGAAAAGAAGAGTACCTTGTTCTCTTTTAATACGCGACAGGATGACAACACCTGCGCAATCCAGTAAGGAAAATTGGGAAAAGGGGAAAAAGCGAAGCACTTTTCCTTCAGGTCATTTGACGTAAAAGCATATTCCCCAATCAGACTGGAGTATGCATACAATCAAACAAAGAAGAGGGAAAGTGGCACAGTGGCAAATGAGCTGCCGCAACTATCAAAGGCTTTGTGGGTCTATGCCTGTGTTATTGGCACCGCCACGGGCGTGGCAATAGAATAGTTTAATTAATCAACTCCACATTAAAAAGCTGCATGAGCTCTTGGGCAAAGCGAGAACATCAAATCATGCGACTGCGGCACAGCCGCATGAACAAACTCACTTTTATTTTTAATTTTTGGTGGCGTCTCATGGCAATAAAGAAATAGCAGAGCACCCTGCTAATTTTTATTTTTCTTCTTCCCACTTTTAATGTTCAAAGTTATACTCTTCCTCACAACAATCCGTCAACTCAAACAAAAACTTGACATCTGGACGATATCGTTGAAACCATTCTGTCATCTCTCGATCTAATATCGCATTGGCCTTTTGACGACGGATCACTACGGTCTTCAATTGCTCATTGTAACTACTGCTATTGTTTTGTTGTCCCTTATTTGTTTCTATCGTTGCGGCTGCTGTTGTCTTTTCCTGACGTTGTATCCGTGTTTGTGCCCGAGGCTTCATTACTTTCATCCACTCAATATCCGAAGGTTTGAGTGGGATAGGGTAACATGTCGTGAATACTAATTCTTCTAGCGAGTTGAGCTCTGCTAAAGCCTCATACTCTCGACCAACTTCCAACATCAGTCCCTCTTTGATACACAAGTGTTTCAAATTTTGCAGCCGAGAGAGAAAAGAAAAAGTATGCCTGCTACGTCTAGGTGGGTCTGATAGATTACGCCAAGGCAAGTGAGCAAAACGAACCACCAACCGCTCCAGTTTGGTGCAGGCCCATTGACGAGGAGCAGGAGCTGTGCTGGGAGTCGTAGCAGTGGGGCCATTGTTACTATTACTACTATTGCCATTATTGTTGGAAGTAGGTATCGCCATAGCAGCCATGGTTATTGTAGTCGCAGCGACTGTGCTGGTATCATTACAATTATTGTTCACAGGAGGAAGTGTATGCAGAGAGGACGATGAGGTCCCTGGTATATTCTGCAAGTCATCTAACATATTGTGATGCAAGGCATTTGTGGTATCAACCTCAACTGAGTCACGGTATTCCCCGATGCCGCTGTTGTTGTTTTCATTGATATTATAGTTGACCTCTAAAGTAGCATGATGCCCAGCTTCTTGTCCTTGTTCTTGGTTTGCTTCAACACCTTGACTCAGCTGCATCTGTTCCACATACAAAGTTGTATTGTATGCATAAAACTCTTTCAGGTAAGGAGTCCAGCATAAATAGTCATGGATCGCCTGACTCACTTTCTCGCTCGAGCAAACGTTCATGATGCAAATCGTGGTCAAGAAGGGGATTACTCGCGCAGCCGAAGAATGCCTTAAAGGCGTCACCATTTGCTGAGGGTGGTATTGTGTGGCAGGTGGAGTGTTAGTAGTGCTTGAATTCGACGATAACTCCATAGAATAAGGTCGATTCTGATGCTGCATCCCCATCTGAGCAGTTTTAATTGTATTCATCGTGACCTTAGTACAATCCAATGCAGGGATTCCCAAAGACTCAAGGTGAGGAATAGTAGTTAATGCCTCATGGATGTTCTCCAGGTGAAATCCCCCTTGTTGCAGCCCAATATGCAGCCGTCTGAGCTTAGGGCAGGACTCTGCGATTGCGCACACAAGGCTTTTGGCTTGAGGAACAGAAGAGAGAGAGGCAGCTGTTGTTGATGTTGATATCTGAGCTGGCCGATCCTTCCATAGTATGCCTGGACTGCAGACAGATTGAAACTCAGTCAGGTTAGGACATCGTGCCGCCACACTCTCCAGCTCCTCACGGCTGATCCTCAGGTGATGAATAGTAAGCGAGCGAAGTGGACAATGGGTATCCTTGACAGGTAGAAGTCCCCCAGTTATTATTTGGCTTTGCCGCTGCTCCTTGTTTATAATTTGTCTGCTGTCTATAAACGAACCATGCGAATAAATCACCAGATGCTCCAATCTGACTGCAGAATCCAAGATTGAATGGATATCAACCGCTGCGCTGACTGAGGGGCGGATATCCAGGCGAGTCAAGCTCGGAATACTGAAAGCAAAAAAGGACAAAGGCTGAGGAATTTGAAGGTCTAGCCGCTGAGAGACTGATAATGCAGAGGATGAGGTTGAGTAGGCTGTTTGGGTTGATGAGGGAGTTGAGCCCTTTAGGTCAAAATGACCTTTGAGGAAGAGCTGTTCTAGTTTGACTTTTCTTGGCACGGGCCATCCGGAGGTATTCAAATCTGATAACGGTGATTCATTAGCACTGTTGAGAGCTATATTGCCACTGCTACTGAATTCTAGGTGACTCGTTCTAGATTCAACAGCTGCTAGGATAGTTGACGGCATTGCTGCTGTTGTTAGTCCTTTCCTCATGCTGTCTTGCGTAATCGAGTTATCATTATTACCGTCATTACAATTGTTAACGACGGTGCTTGTATTGCGCTCATGGGCAACAGCAACAAGCAATCCTAATAGAGTAGACGAATCTACGTGACATGTTCCAGCTTGAGAGTGGAACATGCATCTCAGAGTCTTAATACCGCATAAGTTTCGCAGCATCAACTGCTCCTGCAACGATCCGGTTAAGGTATTGTCCCAATCAACAGACTGCCATACCAGATGACGGCCAGTCTGGTACCAAAGTCTTGAAACGCGCAGCGAGAGGCACAGAGTGGCACGACAGTTGCTTTTCAGTAACTGCTCTTGGATTAGCAGAACAATTTCGGGGATAGAAAGTGCCTTGGTGGTCCAAAAAAGCAGAGACGAGAAGAAAGGCGGAGACGTATCGATACTATTGTCATAACGAAGTGACTTCGTCGAAGGGTTTGGCGTGGCTCTGATTGAAGGCGATAACAGATGAAGTGAATGTGACTGTTGAACGTTGTCCTTGAATGGACATATCGTTTCATCTGCGGCCATGGTATGTATTTCGGAGAAGGAAAAAAAAAAAACGGAATGAAGAGAGGAAGGTGAATGAAGATTGCAGTGGTGAATGAAACTAAAAAGACTTTTTTTTCCTTCTATTCACTATTCTTTTTATATGACCATGACAGACAACCGGTCTATTCGCGCCCTATTTGGATCTAAACCCTTGCTAGCTCTCAGTGTCAGCGAGGCAATTAAATCGAGATTATCGCACAGAAAACAGATGGTGATGACAAGGGATCAATGGAAAAGAAGGGGGGCGTGGCCCAAGCAAGTTGCAACGCAAATTCTTTGTGAAAAATGGCGTGCCATACTTCCAATGAAAGTAACACGCTACAAACAACAAAGCCCAAGCTTCACAAAACATCCCTTTTGCTGTGTATCCTCCCCTAGTCTTCAAGATGAGGCATTTTCACTTGATGAGCGTGCCTGTTGCGCGATTTTTTTTTTTTTTTCTTTTTTTTCTTTATCTTTCGTTACCTCCTTTTAACTATGCGTCTTTTTTTTTTTTAAAGCAAATGAAGAAAATAGAAAAGGTCAATATTTGTCGGAATGATAAGTTATGGCATGATGTTTGTACCAAAATAAAAGCTTTTGGACTATCTCGCTTCGCCCATTTCAGGCTTTATCTCATTCTAGCATTGCATATTCTTCTTTCCTTTAAAACATTGGTTAGTCAAAAATGATAAAAAATTCTTCTATCTTGATTGTGTTCTTTCCCATTGGTGCCCTTCTTTTGTGCCTGCGAGGACCCTGCGTTGTATCTGACCTTCTACCCCTTCATCCCCACATCCATATTCACATTCACACAATATCAGTTTGTATTTACATGAGTGAAAGCTTAATTTTAATGCTTGGAATGGGTTTTTTTTTCTTTTAACAATGATAGAATAGGACATGCTGCATAAAGTAACTTATAGAAAGATAAAATAGTTGTAGTGGGGCAAATCAAAAGTGCTGAGAACAAAGTGAACAAATCTAACAGTATGGGAGAAACAATGCAAAATGATGATGCACAAATAGTAAAAAAAAGACGAAGCCTGCTGCTTTTGTCCTCTTTTACCGCCAGTCGGTCTTGCCATTGCCACGCTTGTTTGAGAACAAATGCTTGGGCATCTTGGTTTGAACAGCTCTGTCAGACTCACCACGCTTAGCAAACAAATTGGGTGTGCGTTGAGCCAACTTGCGAACTTTTTCAGATTCCATCTTCTGTTTGACATTGCGGACTCCCGACATGGTTCTGTCACGAACCATGCTCGTCTCAGGTCTGGCCATCGAAGCACTACGGGCAATACTCTCACCACGGCTGGAGGATCTAGCCCGCTTGACAGCACGACTGCGTGCACGAGCCTCTGTTGCATCCAATCCCATATTTTCCAAATGGTCAGACATTTCTGACACTGTACGTTTAATTGCCGTCTTAGGCAACATGGGTCTGTTCTTTGTAGTCTTAAGACGTGCTTGGATATGTGTGAGACGGTTGTGTTCTGTGATGGCATTTGCAGTCGCCTCCAAAGCTTCATCCTCTGAATTCTGTTCCTCTTCCTCCGATTCATAGTACCCTTCTGCTTGAAGCCTCTCTTCTTCGCGCTCCAATTCATCAAGCTGTTCTTGAATATCTGAATCGATGAAATCGGCCACATTCTTGCCTTGCCAGATCTCAGGAATGACATCATACTTCCAGTCTGGGTTTTCCAATAGATAGTTCTTCTTAAGATCAACATTGAAAACACCAGCGCCTCCATTCTGTGCTTCGAGATCACGTTCAAGCGTGGCACGATTGGGATCCTTGGGATCATACTTGGGCTTGTTCTGGGCGGATTCGGGAATAAAGGGCAGACGAGGGTTGTCGTCACGGGCCACAGGCTTGGTGAGATGAATCTTATTGAGGATATCGTTGATCTTGTGGCCCTTCATCTTGGCATCCACACGGTGCTGCAAGAGACGGTCGCAAGCAGTCTGCTTGACATTCATCACACCCTCTTCAGTATAGCACGACATGCCTAACATCTCGACCTTGTCATTGTCAACAATCTGATCCAGCAATGCACGATCCTCTGCGCTAATATCCTCTATCTTCATGGCATCAATCTTATTGACGATGAGCAATACGGGCTTATTGGCGAACAATGGCTTAATACTATGGAAAAGAGAAACCTAAAATAGAAAGAATATAAAGTAATCAATCAATTAGAACTATTAACATCGGCGAATAATATAGAATGAAGATGAAGTGTAGTATCACATCAATTAGACGAACTGCGGCGCATTCTCATTCACACATCTGCTCACCTGCTCCTTGATACTGTAACCACAGCGCTCCGAGAGATCGATAAAATAGAGGACGGCACAACGCAGATGGGCAAGGGCGGTGATGGACTGCATCTCAATAGTGTTACGGTTCTCAAGGGGATGGTCCAAGATACCGGGGGTATCGATGACCTGCCAACGCAAGTATTTGTAGTCCATGTGACCGACAAAGAGCGACTTGGTAGTGAAGGCATAAGGCTGAACATCCACGTCTGCACGAGTAATCTTGTTCATGAAGGACGATTTTCCAACGTTGGGATAACCACAAACAAGTAATGTACGGGTGTTAGGGTCGATCGAGGGAAGACGGGCCAAATGTTGACGGACCTGTTCCAAATATGCAAGCGAATCCTTTTGACGACGCATGATGGTCGCCATCCTTCCCATAGCAGCCTTTTTAAGTTGCTTGCAACGGTAGAGCGAGTCACCAAACTTGAGCAAACGCACATAATCTTTGCCGACCTGGTCAATTAAATGGCGAGCAGTGTTCATCTGACCCAATGCAAGCTTGTAATGGTCCTTGTCGTAAAGGACGTTCATCAAGTCGGAGTAAAAAGGATGAATGTCCTAAAAGATAATGAAAATGTTTAATCAACAAGCCAGTCAGCCAGTCAAAACTCAAAATGCGAAACATGAGCTATGCGGATTTTTTATTTAAAAAAAAAAAAAAAAAAAAAAAACTTACATCCAGCTTGGGGAATTCATCAAGAATGCCCTTCAATCGTTCATCAAAGTTTTCCTGAGTGAACTTAACCTTGCGCATATAAAAGTTACGGATACGGCTGATAGCAAAGTTGGCATGGATAACCTTTTGAGTTACCAGTCAATAAGGAATTTGGAATAATAGTAGAGTGAGTCAACTGCCATTAGATAGGCTGAATTATGAGGTGCACGATAAAGGAATAAAGGGAAATACTGTTGTATTACCGTGGGTGTCTTGCGCTGAGTCTTGGACAGGACAATGTCCAAGAAATCAGTCCCTGTGGGCACAGGTGTGATCTTCTTGAAGTTATAGATGGAGGTCATGGCTAAAAAGTGTAAATGACAAGAAGTGGTAATGAAACCTGGTAGAGCTTGCTGCTGTGCTATTTATTCTACAAGGAAATGATTCAAGAGGGTATAAAGGAAAAGAAGTAGTGTTATGGTGAAGGACTAGGGAAAGAGGAAGGGAGGGTCCTGAAGAGAGGAAAAAAAAAAAAAAAAAAAAAAGTCAGAATGGGAGCTGGTCTTTTGTTGAGTGGCAACAGAACAAGAGCTTGAATTAAAAAAAAAAAAAAAAAAAAAAAAAATCGGACTGCTACTTTTTGTTTACAAAATTATGATTATAGCTTGTGCGATAACAGTCGCATACGGTGAATTACTATCACATGATTCATATAGAATAACTATTTTTTTCTAGGGTGTGTCTTTCTTCAGCTCAAAGTTGGCCACAAAACAGTTTTTTGCATTTGCACAATCACTTCCTCTCCTCTTCGATTTTTGTATCGTATATCCAACTGAACCATGGAGTCTGTATGTGCATAATAACTACATTTAGTGCCACATTTTTATTCGTATTTGTTACCATGAAAGAAACGATCTGGCATCAGCCGTATTTCACTCATGCTTCTTTTCTAAACCAATGCCAATGTTACTTACCTTACATTCATTAATAAAACAAAATAATGATTCAACTGGATTCATAGGTCGTTATTGGAATCAATTTTGGAAGCGCCAACACCTCCATTGCCGTTTTGGCTAGCAATGGACATTTCAATGTCATTGCAAACGCTGACGGTGAGCGCATGATCCCTTCCGTTGTTGGTTTCTTGGGCGATGAGGAAATCTCTGGAACCCAGGCTCTCCAGCAGTCTGTCAGGAACCCCAAGAATACACTCCAAGGGTTTCACAGGTTGATTGGCAAGAAGTACGTGTTTTTCTATTAATCTACTGCATAATAGGATAGTCTCATGTCTTCATTGATACCAGCGAACCGGGACTCTGTATTTACTCATCACTCAAACTATTTTACAATGGCTCTTTACCCCATGTTTAGATTCGAGGAGGTCAAGATTCCCTCAGACGCTACTCACCCCGACATGATCTCTAAGGATGGTGTCCCCGCCTACAAGGTCACCTTCAAGGATCAGGAGCTCATCGTCACTGTTCCAGAAGTTATCACCAAGCACTTGAAGCACATTCTCGAAGAGGCTGAGGCCTACCTTGGCAGCAAGGTTACAGGTGCTGTCCTTGCTGTTCCCACCTATTTCACGGAACACCAGCGTGAGGTCTTGGCTAAGGCTGCTGCAGCTGCTGGAATCAATGTCTTGCAGATCATCCAGGAGCCAGTTGCTGCTGCTCTCGCTTACAACTTTGGACAGAATCCTACCAAGGGCGATGCTCAGGATAAAACTGCCTTGGTCCTCGATATGGGTGCTTCTTCCTTCGACGTCACTATTCTCTCGGTTCGTAGTGGTATCTATACTATCTTGGAGACTGCTCATGATGAGTCCTTGGGTGGCGAGGCATTTACGGATGAGTTGGTTCAGTTGGTTGCCCAGGAGTTTAAGAAGAAGACAAAGGTTGATGTCACTGGCAACAAGAAGGCTCTATTAAAGATCAAGGCCGCTGCAGAGATCACTAAGAGGCAGCTAGCCCGCTCTGCTTCTGCTCCCTGTTCTGCCGAGTCAGTTGCTGAAGGTTTAGACTATCATGGCTCCATCAATCGACTTCGCTTCGAATTGGCTGCCAGCAAGCTATTTGCCAGATGTAACCAATTGGTCGAACACATCTTAGAGAAGGCACAGTTGTCAGCCGGCGCTATTGATGAGATTCTTTTGGTCGGAGGCGCCACTCGCATGCCCAAGTTCCAATCTAGGCTCCGTGATATCTTCCCCGAGACCACGATGCGTTTAGATCAAGAATCGGATGAGGCCATTACTGTTGGATGCGCTGCTCAAGCTTCATTAATTGCTGGATTCGAGAAGGAGGATATTGCAGCGTCGACCAAGGAGAACATCACAGTCACTCCTCACACTGCTAAACCTATTGGTGTTGCTGGACCTAATGACGAATTCTTCACGATTATTCCCAATCATACTCCTCTCCCTGTCAAGCGTGTGTTTGAATTTGGTAATGCTGCTGAGGGTCAGACCGAGGCCTATTTTGCTCTGTATGAGGGTGAACAGGACCCCCTTCCTGCCAAGAAGGAGAAGGTTGAAAAGCCTGGCATTGGATCAGATGATGAGGCAGAGGAAGAAGAAGAGGAGGACATTCCTGTAAAGCCTACGTACCACAAGACCACTCTCTTGGCGGAGGTTGTCTTGAAAGATCTTCCTGCTGGTTCCAAGGCTGGTGCTCTCAAGATCGAGGCCACTGTACAAGTCGATGTCAACAGCAAGGTCACGATCACTTTGCGCGAGAAGAAGAGCGGAAAGCAGATCCGTGCAGAGAGTGCTTAAAAAAGATTGCTTTCTTCAGGTGGAATTCCGGAAATAGAAATAATAAAACGCGTTAAATACTGTTATAAGCCACTTAGATCGAAAAAAACAAAAATCACACTCCTTGCCTGCCATCGTGTTCTTGTTTGTTTGTTAGCTTTGGCTTAATTGCAGCGGGCAATCTCTCAGTCATTCTTTTTTTTTTTTTTTTTTTTTTTTTTTCCTCATCAAACCTATATTAATCAAGTAACAAACATGCTTAACTCTCTGAAGAAGAATACTGCCAACAGCTCGGCAACTCCTAAAAAGCTCACTGTTGCAGAGCGTGCAGAGGCTGTAGCGCAAGCAGTTGCAGCTGCACAGGCCGCTCAAGCTGCTAAGAAGGCTGCCGCTGGCAAGGCATCGGGATCAGG
The DNA here is from genome assembly GCF_002105155.1 of Lobosporangium transversale. Classification (NCBI taxonomy): domain Eukaryota; kingdom Fungi; phylum Mortierellomycota; class Mortierellomycetes; order Mortierellales; family Mortierellaceae; genus Lobosporangium; species Lobosporangium transversale. Next base: position 778,482 of record NW_019028984.1, on the reverse strand, counting down.
ATCGGGGTCATCCATAAAGTCAACCGCATCGTCATCAACAACACCAGCTACATCAAAAACAAATGGTAAAGATAGCAAAACAGATAATAAGGAGGATGGCGGCGACGATGGTGACGACAAGGATGAAGAAGAAGAAGATAAGGAAACAGAGAAAGGACAAAGCGGGGAAGCCAAGGCAGCCATGAAAAATATGACAGGTTATCAGCAGGATGTAGAACGTGAAGGCGTAGATTCTGATAAATTAGAGAAGGTAAAAATAAAATGAAAAACGCCAAGCAAAGAATGGCCTACAAATGCATTGGGACCATTACCGCGTGCATCATGCATCTTCTAATTATCCATTATCCCTTGCTTTTTTTTTTTTTTTTTTTTTTTTTTCATATAATATTTCTCTTTCAGGCAATGACAATGATCACGGACGTAGTCAAGAAGCAAAAGGCGGACAAGGCAGCTGCACAAAAAGAGACAGAGAAAGTGACATTGTCAAAAGAGGATGTGGAATTGGTCATGACTGAAATGGAGTTGTCCAAGGCTATGGCGGAAAAATATCTCAAGGAGAATGGTGGCGATGTGACTAGAACATTGGAAGCTTTGATCTCTGCTTGAAAAAATCTTAGGCGCAGCTCTCTCCCTTCAACCAGACGTATTTGACCATAAAATACAATTGAGCTTTTTGACTATAATGACAGCAGGTCTGAATGAAAATTGAATGATTTATTAGATTATGAGCAAGGCTTTTACGGCTGGAAAGGACTTGTTAGGCTAGCTTGTCTCGTTGACTTATTGTCCAATTGACTCTTTATTGTTTAGAGGCTTGAGAATTGAACTGATTGACCTCAGCGAAAGGATCATTCGTCTGAGGACCGGTGTGTGCAGGGTTAGCCAAATTGCCGCCACCGTAGCTCTGTTGCTGAGAAGCCTGTCCAGCTCTGGAGGCTTCAGCATTGAACTGGTTAACCTGAGCAAAAGCATCATTTGCCTGGGATCCAGTGTGTGTGGGGTTTGTCAAATTGTTGCCGCCGTAGTTCTGTTGCTGAGCAGTCTGGCCAGCTCTGGAAGCTTCAGCGTTGAACTGGTTAACCTCAGCAAAAGCATCGTTTGTCTGGGGTCCGGTGTATGTAGGATTACCCAAGTTGCCGGCGCCGTAGTGCTGTTGCTGAATAGTGTGTCCGGCCCCAGCACTGTCGCCATGGGTTGTCGAATGAGAGTGCCCGGTAGCATGTCCGAGCTGGTCTTGAGCCTTATGAATAGCGTCTTGACCCTTAGCTATGGCTGTGTTAACATAACCCTTGATTGTGTCAGTGAAGGACCCCGAGTTGGAGCCAGCAGGGTGATTATTGTTCATGTTGAGTTTTTTTTTTTTTTTTTTTTGTTCACTTAGATGAAAGAAAGATGATGGGAAAAGAAGGCGGAGGTACTTATATCATGATCATGATGATACAGAAGGGACTTTTTTTTAAAATCCATGAATCCATGATAATTCAGACACGAATAGAAGAATAGTTGTTGTGACTTGTTTTAAAAAAAAAGCGTTTCAGACGTTAGTCGCATGCATATTATGCAACCTGTATGCATCCAGGCGACGAGTAAGAATGCACGTTTGATTTACCAATGGGAGGCCCATGCCCCAGATTACAGATCGCGTTTCGTTTCTCAACAGTCATTTGAGGCAGACTAACAAGCACATTAAATGAATGGTGTCATTGGTTTGAAAAAGGAGTTCACGACTTTTCTTGAACCGAGTTTCACAAAGTGAAAAAGAAAAGAAAAAAGCCTGCAATTACAGCCATATGCGGTAAACAAGTGGCGCATTTAATTAACTTTGTTCAACAACGGTCAGAAAGTCAAGTGTCAGATGAAAAAAAAGTCTCCGCGAGTACGTGCAATTTCCCACACTGCCCCCATTTTCATGGGTCACTCAAGAGGGACAGTAAAAGTTTTTATTTTTGTTTTTGGTCGTTTAATTTCCTTCTTTCTCTTCTTCTTACGAGCTTGAATTTCATTTTTTTAATCTTGTACATTCATTCATCTTGATCATTATTTTTTGTTCTCCGTATTACATCACAGCTTTCGTGGATCTATTCTTTAATATCACGTTTTTTTTTTTTGTCAAATAAATTTTTAACCAACCACAGAGCTGCGATCCAATCCGTTCAACCCGTACACACGCACCCCTCCCCTTTTCAGCGCTTCTTCTCTTTACCTCACACTTCTTTGCTCTTTTCCTCTTCAAGCTTTCTTTCTTCCTTGTCCATCCTCACCTCATCATTGGTGGATCGACAATATCTATTTCACCCCTTAGCACATTCGGAGCTCATCCCTTTGGTCTAAAAGACCTCTATCCTGTGGTACAAGACAAGCACTGCATCATTTCATTGCATCACAGCGTATCTAGACCTTTCCTGTCTCTCATTCGCTATTTTTCTTCGAGACTTGTGAGCTAGATCCTGCTCCACAAACCGCTCATCCACTCATACTACATCTGTTGTTACAATCCCATAGATTCATCTTTCTCACGCTTTGTAATCCTTAAGCGTACGTATCGTAATAGAGTAGCTTCTTTGATCCATATCAACGTTTGTCTTCGTCTCCCTGAGCTATATCTTTATTTACTAGAGTCATGAGCGATCACCAGCAGCAATCCCATCAATATCAAGCCGGCCTTGTCTATGGACATGCACATGGTGTATGTGCTTTTTTTTTTTTTTTTCTTTTTTTTTGTGCTTTTTACTAATGCTGTTCATGCACATTATGCACTCATGACATTTTCGTTATTTCTTTTTTCTTTTTATGTCTCACTTTCAAGATTGATCAAGTATGATAGCTTTACTAATCATAAAGCACGTGCTTCATTTTAAAAACTAGCATAATGACCACGCAAGATATCAGGGCTATTCATCAACATTTCACCCACTTGTAAGTTGAAAATACACGACTGAAATGAGTGATTGGTAAAGGTAAAAATGACACTTACCTTGATCTTTTTTTATTTTTTTTATTTTTTTCAATCTTCGATTTTGTATATTGTTTTAAATGAAATTAGCCAGGAGTAATGCCACCCCAAAGTCCAACGGGATCTTCCCCTACATCCTCACATGCTCGCTCTGTTCACGAGCAAGATTCACAGCAACAACAGCAGCAACACCAAGCAGGAGCATTTCAACCAGAGATAGGGCAGCCTCCACAAGTCATGACTGGAACAGATTTACAGCCTACAGTGCAAGCAGATGAAGAACCACTCTATGTCAACGCAAAGCAGGTACAAAAAATATAAAATACCAAAAAAGGATTAATAAGGATCGCTTGGATCCTTTGCTTACATGCCGTAGCGGAACCAGGATAATATATTTATAACTTCATTTTCTGTTTGTTCTACGATATGATGATAGTACCATCGTATTTTAAAGAGGCGAGCAGCAAGAGCAAAACTAGAAGAACTGAACAGGATAGCCAAGATTCGTAAGGTAAAGAATTAAAGAGAAAAATAATAGCAAAGATGTTTCTTTGGTTTTCTAGATTAATCTTCGGTCTTCACTCAGAACTGAACGTAATCTGTATTTGTGTACGTATTTCATAATTTTATTGCATTTTATTTTCAAGCCATATCTTCACGAGTCCCGCCACAAGCATGCAATGCGTCGCCCCCGCGGACCTGGTGGCCGATTCTTAACTTCATCAGAAATTGCAGAGATGGATCGGCTCCAACTTTTGTTCGAGGCTCAGGGTGGCGTGGGAACCTTGGGAGGCGACATGCATTTGGCGCATAACAACTATACATCTGAACAAAAACAAGCATTTATTCAACAGCAAATCCAAATCCAGCGTCAGCAGCAGCAACAAAATCAAAACCAGACCCAAACTCAAACTCAAAATCAGACACAAAACCATGATGCATCGCAGCAGCAGCCAGCTTCCATTTCTATGCCGTTACAGCACCATTCTGGACTTCAGATGCACACTGGAGCCATGACGCAGCAACAGCAGTCACAGCAGTTTCAACAAGCACAGAATCATCAACGGTTCCAGTACGCTACTACTGGCAATCCACCTCTTTATGATCCCTCTAATATTGTAAAAACCGAGCCATATGACGGCCATCCTCATTTGCAATCATACCATCCTGAATCAAGTACAAATGAGGCTTCATCAGGCGACGATAATACTGCTAACAATAATAATGGACAAGGCAAAACTTCATCGGCAAATGATAACACCAACAGCAGCTCATAGCCCTTCAGCCTCTTACGCTTACACTTTTTATTTTTTATTTTATTTATTTTATTTTATGAGGATTGGAGCGGACTAATGAAGCGAGTGGCAAGTGTGTCATTCGGTCAAATCACCATAAATCCATTTTTTTAATGCGTCTCCTCGACTTTATCTTGTTTGGCCTTGACCGCATTTATTTGCACATTTTCATTCTTTCCTCACATTACAATTGCGCTCTTAAAAAATAAAATAAAATAAAATACGCTTATTCCCCTATTCTCTCTAGAACCATTCAATAATAAAGTGGGTCACAAAGCATTTACTTATTTAATTAGTTCAATTACTGACACATCGATACAAAGTACCAAAAGCTTGGGCAGCCATGACTTTCTTACTCTCAATGAGCATCAAAGAGCTTTCGCCATTTGACCGACCCTTGAACAGAAATGGGGGTTTTTTTGGATCTATTTTCCCCTTCGTTTTTTTTAATGTCAAATGTGTACGAAAATTTGATCCCTCAACGCGTAGTGCGTAATGCAGGAGTCATGTATTTATTCAAAAAGGATAAAAAAAAAGATAAAACAGCTCTCTATGGTAGTGGCAAAACATCCCTGTAAGTCAGACTTGAACGATTGCCAAATGGTGCATGCCAAGAACGAGATACATTCTTTTCGTCAAATATCCACACAGCGATTGATTCTAGGCACATGGGTTCCCTAACATGATTTCGTCAAGATGCAAAGAGATAATGATGTAAAGTAAAATTTTCTTTTTTCTTTTTTCTTTTTTCTTTTAACAAACTAAAGAACTAGAGGACTAAGAGTATGAATTATAAAATCACTCCTACTGTCGCTGTATAGCCTTCAATATCAGAAATCGAATTTATCATAGTCGGAAAACAGGTGCCTCGTCCTTTCTGCTGGCCTCAATTCATTCAACCTTGTACTAAACTCGATTTGACATAAATCATGACCCAAATTGACCTCATTCAATGCTGGCCAGTTCTCATCCATCCATTCGGCATCTGCTCTTGAGAAGCGATGAATTGGGTACTCTCTCCTGGGGTCAATGTTTAAATTATGGAGATGGAAACACGAAAATTTTTTCAACGATTTCAAAGTCTTAAGCTGCTTCAAGTTATTGTATCTAAGCGATAACTGATTCCGACGGTCTGTGTAAACTTGAAGCTTTTGTAACTGGTCCAAGAGCGAGACCTGAGCGTAAATATAGTTGAGATGTTTATACTCCGTCTTATGCTCGGGATCGAAGCGGCTTTTCAGTACTAGGGTCGTCAGGTTTTTTGGCCCACGAGCTACTAAAGATTGAGACAAGGGTAACTTTGGCTCGTATCCATAGGTTAGCGAGAGCTTGAGGGTCTTGAGCTCTGGCAAACTATCCAGTAAAGTTGAGAAAAGGCTGGTCTGCATGTAATCACCGACCTCTAACCTCGTCATCGTCTTGGAGTGATATTGTTGGAGGTCCATAAGGCATTGATCCGAGAAACCATCAAAACCACGGTTGACGGCTAAGGTTTTGAGACCCTTGCCACCTCCATTACTAACGGCCCCTGTGGATTGGATTAGATCGATGAAACTAAGCTCTGGGTAGTGTATGTCTTCGTTTGCACTCCGAAAGTATGCATGCTCAAGGCTTGGAACTCGACCATCCTTGACCATGCGGATAAATTCTGTGCCCAATGAACCGTCAGCAGACCCTGAATCTGATATGCTGATGCTTTTCAACGACGGGCATCGCTCGATAAACAATGGCAGGATAGACCCCTTTTCTAAGAAACCACTAATGGCTAATTTAAAATTCTGGATCTTTGTTGTTGCTATTGGTTTTGGCGCTGTCGGCGTCAGTGTTGTGCTAGTTGCCGACACAGGCGATATCTTTTCTATCGACCTTTGTAGCTGATCATGGAATTCTGCTAAAGTTACTGGCGTGAGACCTATAGTACGCTTGATTTCCAAGCCAAAGGCGTTCAAAAGAGGCAGATGAAAGCAACAGGCGATGAGCTCAGACCTGTATTCTTCAGGGTCAAGCACAGACAATGAGACCTCTCTCAAGTTGTTGTAGCTCCTCAGTATGTTCACCGACGCCATTAGCGCGATCAATACCCTGTTACCCCAGCCGTCGAGATGGATGTTGAAAGTTTTCAAAGATGTAAAAGAGCTGGCCATTCTAGCCAGTCTCATTTGTCCATCTATGGTGTCTGGCTTGAGACTATTGCGGAAACCGAACGAGTAAGCATTATCGTGGAAACAAAATGACTGAATATTCGGGAAGGACCATTCTACCTCTGCTTGCTCGTTTTCTTCTGTGCCAAGTCTAGTTCTCGGAACTGTCGCTATTATAGGTAATGGCTCCAAGAACAAACGTGCAATCCAAGGCTGTTTGATGGACCGGATGTGGTGGCGGTAACGCCATAGTGCAGTAGGGAGTATTTGGACGCTTTTCTTTTGGGTATATTCTGGTTCTGCCCATAGGATAGGGATGAATGCAGAATGCCACTGCCTTGAGACGAGGATGCAGCTGAATAGGTCGCTCTGGTTAAGACACTGACCGATGCTATCTATGATGTGCGGTATGTCAAAGATGGCAACATCCATAGCTAAGTAATGCAGAGAGTAAAATTAATGTGATCTGACAATCAAGAAAGAGAGGAAAGGGGTGGCGGGAAGAAGGGAGAGAGGGAGGGAAGGATAATTACATTCAAGGCTATGCAAGCCAGCACAACGATGCATTTAAACACCATTTGTTTGTTTTATTCGTTGGAATATCATTGCATTGTATCTGATTCGTTTTTGATTCAAAGGCTGTTGTTGTTGTTCTCGAAATACCAACATCAGAACTTGTCAATGTTAGTGTGGGGTGTTGTTGGACCCTTGACAGACGATAGAAAAACTGATTCATTAGGTCTATACTGATAGCCAAGATTCAGTCGATGAAGCCTTCATATTATTGACAGAACGGAAGCAGTAGCATCTTTTTTATCTTTGGTCACATATACCCTTATCTAATACTGGTTTGTCTTTATGCATCCATCCCACCTCTACTTCCACTATTCCATAAATCAATCATCTTTTAAATGCCAGATGGAAGCATGAAATATAGCTTAATTTCATATATGGAAATGATGGAATATATTTTGGGCCTCTGCGTTTCGATCCATTGCCAACCGAAAGAGTGATAATAGTATTATATACACTATGCATTTTGTGGATCGCAACAATTAACTCGGTTAATGCTGTAATATAGCTTGCTCGATATCAATCCTCGGCGAGATCTGGGAGCATTGGGCCTTAGTAAACTTTGAACTATGTTGAAGATACCGGAGATCACCAAAGGTCTCGTGATGTTATATTTATACCAGGGCCAAAGGGGTCTAAGGCTACAGATATCGATTTAGACCATAACTCTATTACGGAAGGCTGGCTCTAACCTTATCTTTTGCAGAGTATGTGTGGAGCGAGATACTCAATACTTGTCTTTTCTTTTTTGAAATAAAAAGGAGGTGTACCCTCTGGTCCCATTGATCTGCATTACTCATGCGCGTGCAAATATAAAAGGGATAGAGGGGTTCCTGAACACATACAATTTCTTGCTGCACTGGGAACCACGCATGTCTTGGAATTATGCTAGAGTATCTGGACTAGCCAATCAGCTCGCTTTAGATACAATTATGTACGTGTACAGTATATATATATATATATACTGTGTATACTTTCAAAGACTTCAGCCCCGATAACTCTATCGATTTGAAGGTGAGAGTATATATTAGGCATTCAACGCAAACACAAGGAGAGGACCTGTGTTTTTGCAAACTATTGTAGAAACAAGACAAGAAAGAGAACGTGGAAATAAAAGTAGGTACACCTTCACTATTTCACTCTTCCTTGAACATCAATGGTATCAATGGAATCAATGGTAATCGCAGACGAAAACGTGATGCCTTTTTCAATAAGGGGGGAGGCGTCCTCGTGAATAAAGAAGTGCTGCACATGTTCGTATGACTAGGCTTTTACCTATTTTTTTTTTTGATCTACCATTGATGTCATTGTCTCCTATTTTCCTCCATTAGCCTTGTATGATAAAAATATGTGCGTTGGCAAATGTGCTTTTTATCTCCACTTTAGGCATTTTGGGTGTCTCCGCCACCCCAATACACTTTTGATCAAATCGAACGTGTCCTTTGTTTACGACAAAGCCAGTTGCTTATTCCCAGTTTTGTTTGATTTGCTCAATTAGGCTTTATCGAATTTGAGCTAATACATTTATCCGGATCGATGTCCCCACATGACTGGAACAACATGGCAGGATAGTTCTCGGATACAATGCAGAGTGAACACATAGTATTTTTTGAGCCCAGATAAGGCAACTGCACCTTTAAACCTATAAAACTCATGGTACTCCCCTCCTTAGTCTTTTTTTTTATCTCCTCCCTCTGTAGGATCAGCTTTCTATTTCTCTTCCTCTCTTTACCCATTCATTCCCACATTCATTCTCATCCTTTTTCATACACATTCATTTTTATTTTTCCTCCAGCTAATACAAGATGGCTCCCACCAATAGCACTGGTGATGAGAAGTCGCACGCTGGTGGTGAGTGACTGATTTTTTATTTTTATTTTTTTTATTTATTTATCTCGAGGATCTCTTTATTTCCCCACGATTTATTTGCTCAGCCGCACACAGACTTCTCAATTTCTTTTGAGTTTAATTCAACAGTATTCAACGAAGGAAGAAGGAAAAAGGGAAAATAGGAGAGGAAAGAGGAAACACTGCTTGATCCGTCATTCATCTCCGAATGCACGTTTGTGCATGCATTTTCGTTACTGCGTTGTTCACTGAGAAACAAGGACGGGAAAACCAATATCCTGCGCTTACTCCTTATTTTTTAACATGAGGATCAACAAAAACAAAAAAACGGGCTTGGTGTCCTATACCAAAAGAATTCTCAGGAAACGATAGACGGATAACTATGCAGCCCCTCTCAATGATATCCTATCATTCGTTGTCAAGTGTGCTTTATACAGGCCTCTACTTTTTTTTTTTTTACTTCTCATTCTCCATATCTCTGGATCAGCACTATTTACCACTCGTTTTTGTTCTTTGGTCTGACCACCATAATGATGTGCTTGTGCATGATATGTTTTGCTCCATTGTAGGCAATATCCTCAATGGACAGAACCCTATCCGATTTGATCTAGCCGATCCCCTGCCACTTTTTATCGTACAAGTGAGTTTATCCATCATGATTTTTATTATTTATTGCATTCTCTTTGCTCTACTACAATTTAGGGTCTTCATTATTCATTCTCATTGCTATGTTTAATTGCCAATAGACCGTCATCATCCTATCGTTATGCTATGCGGTCAACCTGTTGATGTATCGCTTACGCCAGCCCAAGGTCGTCTCTGAGGTTTTATCAGGAATCATTCTAGGCCCGTCCATCCTTGGTCAGATCCCAGGCTTCAATGACCTGATCTTCCCTAGTGAATCTATTCCTTTTCTCAACCTAGTATCCAATCTAGGCCTGGTTTTGTTCCTCTTCTTGGTTGGGTTGGAGCTCGATCCTAAACTGATCCTCAAGCGTGCGAAGTATGCGTTAGGCATTTCCATTGCAGGCCTAGTACTCCCTTTTATCTTCTCCTGCGGCGCAGCTATTCTACTTTACAGGCAGTTTGAACAACCCACAGAGACAAGGCCATCTCCTTCATTTGGAACGTTTTTCTTGGCCAGTGGAATGGCGATGAGCTTGACAGTAAGTCTCGGGATGTTCCAATGGGACGATGGGATCCCCTTATTATTGGCATATTGTTCAAATACGGTAGTGGCTAATGAGGCATGAATGCATCGTCATAATTTAAAACATTCGTAGGCGTTCCCGATATTAGCACGTATCCTTGCAGGTAAAAATTTAATGGAACCTAATTAGCCCAATGAATATAGCTGTAAAGGAAATTTTTCGTCGATACTCAATATGCCCATCTCTTCTCGTGATTATTACAGAAATGCAGCTGATGAGCACAACAGTTGGATTTATCACCGTCTGCTCAGCAGCAGCAGTAGATATATTTGCCTGGGTCCTTGTTGCCCTATTAGTCAGTCTGTTCAATTCAACTACGCCTATCATGCCACTCTATGTTGTGCTAATGTCCATCGGATGGTGTGTTATCCTTGTTTACATCGTTCGCCCAATTTTGATGTCGTTGGTGCGCCTAACCCATTCTGTAAGGACTTTCATCACTGCTTTACTTTTCCTGGTGTTGTGTCCTTCAAAGATGATGTTAATCATTATAATGTATTCTTAACTTTTTATTTTACCTAGGAGGAAGAACCATCACAAAAGATGATTGTCATCACATTAGTTGTTGTCCTCACAAGCTCATTCGCCACTCATATCATCGGAGTCCACTCCATCATGGGAGGGTTCCTCGTTGGCCTATTGATTCCACATGATTCCGGCTTTGCAGAAGGCTTGACGCGCCGCATCGAGGATCTTGTGGGGGTTTATTTCTTGCCTATTGTAAATACAGCAACTATTACTATTATTCTTTTGCTAGTGACAATATTTTTCATGGTCACAGCATGTCTCACCTAATCAAAACCATTCACTCTCACTTCTAGTTTTTCGCATGCTCCGGCTTAAAGACGGAGGTGGGCCTATTGGATAACGGCCTTACCTGGGGATATGTGATCATGGTTACCTTGATTGCATTTGTTGGTAAGATGCTTGGCTGTATATCCGCAGCGAAGGTCAATGGTATGACATGGAGAGAAGCGCTTTCGATTGGGTTTCTGATGAACTGCAAAGGACTAGTCGAGTACATCGTCCTTAACCTCGCGCACGACGCTGGTGTGCTTAGCGACAGAGTGTTTGTCATTATGATTGCCATGTGCCTCTTATTGACTATGATCGCAACCCCTTTAGTCAGCTATCTGTACCCGGTCTCTTACCAAAAGGCTCTGGAAGCCAAGAGAGAAGCAGAGCGGAAGCTCAAAGGGGTTCGGTCAAATAATAACCTCAAGGCATCAGTCGATGAATCTCCTTCAAGTTCCCAAAAGAGAGGCTTCCTATCCGCTTTAGTACAAAACCTACGACACAGACGTGGGGAAGAGGGCGATATTGAGAAAGAAAGACAGGGTCGAGGCTCAATGGAAAATACAAACGGCCGTCTCGAGGGCCTAGATGGCATCCACATCGATGCCCCGAATAGCCAGTCCGTCCATGGCGATGATGAGGACGATGTGGAATTAAGACCGGGGCAGGGATGGAAGAAACGTAACTCAATCATGTTTTGTCTGGACAAGACAGCGAATGCCCCTGGGGTTATGACTTTGCTGCAGCTCTTTTCAGGAACCTCGACCCAAAGTCGTGCCAGAAGTTTTTCAGCGCGTGTTGTACCTGGATACCATGAGAAGGGCACTGGCCTTACACCAAAGCAACAAAGGAACCGACATCAGGGCACCTCTCAGCCCTCCATTGATATATCCGACCCAAAGGGACATCATCCACATATGCAGGCTAATATGGATCCAGAGTATGAAATCAACTACTCTAAGGTCTATGCCATCCGGCTCTTACATATTACTGAGCGCACATCGGCAGCAATGTTGACTGCCTCCCGATGCATGGACCGACTTTACAAGGACACAGTAATGATGATGGTTATGGCATTTGCCAAGCTGTGTTCTGTCCCTTTGAAACCACTGGTCGCAATCTCGACTGATACTGCTCAATCGACTGTTGCTCAAGACGTACTAGACAGGGCTGAGGATCTCAATGTCGGTTGGATCGTGTATCCATGGAATTCTTCTCACCTGACAGATTTACCTGCCTCCGAGGCCGGATATCCTACGGGTGGAAGCCACCTAAATCCAGGTATTATGATATCGATGGCAAACACGGCAGTGACTAGCGCCAGTGGTGCTATTACATCTACGCCGGGGACACCAAGTATTGGTGTCGATGGTACATCAGACTTGTTACCGCGCCAGTTCCCGTTCAATGCTTCACGGTATTTCGACCACGAGGAGGCACAAAGGATTGCAAGTGGACACGTCGATATGTCTCCGCAAGGCAACAGCCAGAGCCAGAACCATCGAACAAGCATTGCATCCAACACTAAGGTTCTCTCCAAGCTAATTCCTGCGAGTGCTGAATCCAACATTGCAACTGCTGTCCTCGTGGATCGAGGACTGGGTCTTTTCGGAAGAGTAGAACATATTGTGGTCCCTCTATTGGGCGGTGAGGATGACTATGAGGCTCTATGCCTTGCATCCTGCTTAGCAAGAAATACGCGGTGCTTTGTGACTATCTTGCGCGTTTCAAGCTCAAGTGTTAATGAAGCCCATCAGCAAGACCAGCATCTCTCTGTACTATCACACGGTCGTGCCCATTCCCAGGGGCCCTTGAACAATCGACCTCTGTCTCCGGCTCCGGACATCTCTGAGCGGCATTTTGAGGAGGAGTCAATATCGCATCGTTCAAAAGAAGCTCCACAAGACATGGTTGTACCTAAGGATGATAGTATTCTATTCAAGAAATTTTTCCCACATAAGCCTCCATCCCAAGGTGGAAAGACTCAGCACCAACAAACCATGGAAAGGACGGGAAACCATGCACTTGAAATTATTGTTGAAGATGATGATGAGCTTGAAGAAGGAATCAAGGTTCTCCCCTTCCAAGAGCTTTCAGACGCAGTTCAGTGGGCACGAAATTGCTTGACTGCACAGGACTTGATAGTGATGGGCTTTGATTCCAAAGTATCGCTTGAAGCAAGCTCCCCGAATCACCAAACCCCTTTAACTGTCGGATTCTCTCGTGTGCCTTCGATGGAAGCACCAGGAGAGGATAATCGGCTCCGCCCAAATACCTATCCCAGTTCGCCTACGATCCTTGAGCGCCGTGGGATCACCCTTCCGTCCAGCTCATCTCAGGGGGAGAGTCCCATTAGTACTGGATCTCTGTCAGCTCACCAGATATCAGAGTCATTGCAGATAGGAAAGTCAACCCCAGAAGGAAAGAGCCATTCTACACTGACACCATTCTCTCATCATCCTCGCGCCGGTTCAGAGGAAGCACGGTTAGGTCGATCTCAGGGGATGGGGCAGCCCAAGAGCCGCTCTAGCAGTCGAGGTGCCCGGTCATTGTCTCGTGGTCGAAAAGCCGATATGCCTGGTACAGGCATTGGAGCTTCCCATTCACATGCACAGTATGCCGAACCATCATTGACAACATGTCAGGTCATGCTGGGTATAGCTGCGGATAAGATGATTCAGTCCGGTGTAGTCTCTAGTCTTTTGGTCGTTCGATCTCGCTGGTTTTCTCAAAGGAAAAGACATACTTCCTCAAGTTACGACATTAATACAATTGGTTCATCATCTCCGCTAAGCTACTTCAAACCACTTAGTAACACAAGCCACCATCATGGACTCCAGCGAGGCTCCGGCGATCATAGGCAAAATCCCGACCATATTCTGGACAAGAGATGGCAATATCATTCGCAACAGCGGCAGCATCATGATCGACAGCATCCTATTGCCTCCCATAATCAGAAGCAGCATGCAGATCAGGATAGAGATGGTGTATATAATGATAAGGGTCATCGAGGATCTTTGGACGTCTCGTCACAAACGCCAATGCCATCGTCAGAGAAAGCAAGTGTATCCGACACGACATGTTGAGAGGCAGTGGTGATGGTGGACTTGATAAAAACACTGCTATTGGAAGGTCCAGTAGTAGTACCGATGTCGCCTTAAATTAGAATAATGATGATAGTGGCAACGAAATGGTATCACTGTCCATACATAATATCCCTGTTCATTTTGTATATATAGAATTAAAAATATAGAAGAGCAAAATCAAAAACTTAAAAAAAAAATTTGTGTAGGATGATTAATCAATGTTTGATTTTTAAGCAATGGGGATAATTGCGCAATGAGGAGGTAAAACGCACAGGCCCATTCAATATAAAAAGAGCACAAATTTAAACCATCCATTTCCCACGCATTCTTCTCTATCACATTCTTTTTCTCCCACCCACTCTTTGATCAAGTGTGTAAAAACAACCTTCAAGCATCCTTTTTATTTTTTTAAGCAGAGTACATACAATGGCACCTATCCGAATCTTCTTTCTCGGGGCTACCGGTTATATCGGATCCTCTATTATTGATTTGCTTCATCAAAAGAAAACGATCGGCACCAAGTATGCGCTTCATGCCCTTGTTCGATCTCAAGAAAAGGCTGATCGTCTTCGTTCACTCGGCATTGAGCCTGTTTTAGGTTCGTTGGACGACAGTAACCTCCTAGAGCAAGAAGCATCGAAAGCAGATGTGGTCCTTGCCGCTGCGGATGCTGACCATCTCCCTTCGGCCAAGGCCGTCATCAAGGGTCTATTGCACCGACCTCGTGCCCATGCTGACAGTCGTAAGCGCCCCATATTGATTCATACCAGCGGTACAGGTGTCCTCCTAGATGGTGCATACGGTAAATTCGGAAGCGACACCATTTACTATGACAATGATGTAGCTCAGCTCTCAACGTTGAAACCAACACAACCCCATCGAAATGTGGACCTGGAGGTGATTTCCCCTCAGTTGGTTGGCAAAGTAGACACTTACATTGTTGCACCGCCAACGATCTGGGGCTTCGGTGCTGGACCTGGTAACCATAACTCGATTCAAGTGCCTCTGCATGTGAGCGCCTCACTCAAGAGCCAACAGGCTCTCCAAATTGGACAGGGATTGAACTATTGGTCAAAGGTTCATGTGGCAGACCTGGCTCATTTCTACGTTTCATTGTTGGAGCGTGCACTTCAAGAGCCTCAAGATGAAGAAGAAGAAAGACAAGCTGCTTCTGATCAAGATCGAACACCTTTGCCCAAGAATGAAGATGCTTATTATTTTGTGCAAGAAGGAGAAGATTTCACTTGGGGAGAAGTTGCAAGGGAGATTGCAAAGGCCTTGAAAGAATTGGGGGTGAATGATTCTGGAGAGGTACAAGCAACTAATCCAGAGGAGGAACAGACTTATTGGCCAGAGAACTCTGGGAGCTTATTGGGTGGTAATTCGAGATCAAGAGCTGCGAAGGGCAAAGAGATTTTGGGCTGGGAACCCAAGCACAGGGAGTTTAAGGAATATATTGCGGATGAGGTGCGTCGCCAATATAATCTTCAAAAGCAGTAAAAAAACTAAAACACTGAATCCGTATGAATAAATAAAATTCAAAAAAAAAAAAAAAAAAAAAAAATGGTGTGTGACTTGGAACAATTCTTTGTGCACACCAGCGCCATATTGTATTAATTTAGAGCAAGCGTCTAGGCCTGGATACATCGAACTTTCACACCTCGGACGAGTTGATAAGGCATATTTCCGCTGCAGTGCTCTGATGACTATGGGATGCTGAATTTGAGTTAGATACCGATGAAACGTGGATTTATGAATATAGGCTGGAAAATCATGGCACATCGGACGACATTCATGGTAAAGTTCTCAAGGAAGTCAAGGTTATGATACAGAAATGCTAACACGATCTACAGTGGACCGCCGAGGAAGGCGGCAATGTGAATGCAAACGCGGTCTTACTCTTCGGAAATGTTTTTACTTATATTGATTGAGTGCAGCCGTCAAGATCAGAGACGTCGGGTACAATCAAAAATGTACTAGGAACAATACCCGTCATGTTCCAAGCTGAAGGGATGAAGAGTTATGCGGACGAGCTCTTACATTTGACATATGGGATTCACCACGGTTAGTCTAAACAACGGAGGAAGGCCATAGCCTCCTTGTTGATAAATAAATAAATAAAATAAAAAATATAAAAAATAAAAAATAAAACAAGAAGAATGCATGGATCCCGACGAGTTTGTACCAGGAGCATAATAATATGCTCATAAAGGTCATCCATGCAGCGAAGTATATTGGCCAATCCAATATCAACAAACATTCGGCTGTCTTCAAGACCCAAATTGATATTTGAATCACATACTTTCCTTACAAAAAAAAAACAAAATAAACGTATTTGTTATTTCTGGAAAGAAAGAAAAAAGGTCCATGTCATTGATTTGATTGATGGGCACACAATCTCTGCAGTACGTTTTGGTTCAATTGACGGAAGCTTTATAAACCCATACACAAATATATTCATACAATAATAACAGTAGTCACGCTTGTTTGAACTCGACATGTTGGAAAATACTAGATCAGTCCGCGATGGGATTCTTGTACCGCTTCGTGGACACTTCACCCAGGTCTGAAGCATTGAATCCACCACACGATATCTACGTTTAAGTCTGGGCTATTGCATTCATTCGTTTGCATGATTTCAGAGAAGCAAGAGGTAACATATACTTCCGTCTGCTCACCCTCTGCTGCAAGATTCACGAGAACAACTGTCATATCCTCATTACTCTTGCGTATGTGGAAATGTATTCAGCAAAGCCTTGGAAACATCCTGTTCACAGTTTTCGAAGCCCTCGCTGAACAAATCTTTTAACAATCGGAACATTGACACCAAGCAAACAAGGATATTTAATTCTTAAAATGAGCCATTATTCTTCCGATATCGACATCCATAGAAACTGATGAGTGTCGACTGCTATTGGGGGCTAGGGTATACTGGAGGTCATACTTTTGAATGTGAACCCTAATCCTGCCATGGACCTTCCATTTTGATCGGGCTGCAGCTGCATTATTGAATGGCATTCATCATCAATATCTTTATTTAATTTGATAAGAATATTATTGAGCTTCGTTAAAATATCGTCACTGATAAAAGTCCAGTCAGTAATTGACGTTACCGATTCGGACGTCGTAACTTCGACAAAGTTTTCGGCCAATCTATCGATCAAGCCATGCGTTATCACGCAAGAAACCCTTAAGCATGGCTTAACTGGCTTGAAGTCCCTTTGATACACTATCAATCTACAGTCCTTTATGGCCTGCTTGGGAAGCTCTTTCTGTGCTGATGCGCGCACAGGCGCCGACTGAAAATTCTTGTTTAATTTGACAATATTAGTAAGTTCCATCAAAATATCGTTGCTGATAAAAGTCCAGTCAGTAATTGACGCTACTAATTGAGACGTCGTAGCTTTGATGAAGTTCATGGCTAATTTTTCGACCAAAGCATCCGTTAGCACGCAAGAAATCCTTAACCATGGTCTAGTTGATTTGAAATATTTTTGGTACACCAATTTCCAGTCCTAAATGGTCTGTTTGACGAATTCCCTCTGCTCTGACATACTGGACGGTAACTGGATGCCATGAGGAATCATTATAGGGAGCTTATGGTAAGAAAAGCAAGGGTGAATAAGAGGAGAGAGAAGCGGTCAAGCGAGGTTGAGATCAGATGTGAAGAAAGAAGCTATTAAATAAGGTGGAGAACAAGAGTGAAAGAGAAATCTCTTCTTTTCGTGAGAATTTAATCGTTGCGTGTAGAAAAAAACGTGTGAAGAAAGCAGTCCTGCATTCTTTTTTTTTTTCTGGACCTCCAAGCAGTGTTTCAAACCCATCATCTACTTGACTTCGACCAGGAGCCTCCATACAACCTTGCGCCAATTCCATTTATAACAGCTACAGGATTCAGGGATTTATAACAGATGGTCAACGCCGCAAAAGTGCTTCAGGATCTGCGTGCATCTGCAGAGCGCAAACCAGATGTAGTTGTCAGACTAGGAAAACCTTTGGTGGAGAATGGAGCTGTCAAAAAGCTGGATGCAGATGGTACAAAAATAAAAAGAAAGGACTCAAGGAAATCAATAAAAACGAAGGCTAATAAGCATATTTTAACGATTTTTTTTTTTTTTTGGAAATTGGGTTGCTAAGCGTGGCTGGTTTATGAGCAGGTTGCTATCGCGGCATTAGATGTTGGTGATGATGCACTTGCTCAAGTAAGTTTATGAAGAGCCTGTAATACAACCTTCGCTATCTTCCTATAAGGGCCTCGCAGAAAGAGTATCATTCTGACTTTTATCTTTTGATTTTCATTGTGTAGAGGTGCATCCAAGCTCTTGAACAAAAGTTTCCAGGATCAGCTCGTGTGCGTCGCTTACATGGAATGAAGCTGGAGGCTGAAGGCGAACTAATTCAAGCAGGGGAGATCTATAAAGCCATTCTTCAGGAGGATGAAACGAATATTGTAAGGCATCTAGTTTATTTTTCTCTTTACAGAATAGGAAAAGAAAAAAAAATGCTGTTGACACGTTCATTTCATTTTCGCTTTTTCTTTCCTTTCCCTTTATCAGCTTGCTGCAAAACGCCAGGTCATGCTGCTTCGTGCAATGGGTTTACCATCAGATGCCATTAGTGCTTTGGTCAAATACTTGGATATTAATTATACTGATTTTGAGGGATGGCTTCAGCTGGCTGATCTTTATCTGGAACAACTCATGTAAGGCTTTTATTCCTCTCCTTCCTCTTCCGTTCACTCTCTCTTATTTTCAGAGCAAAGAGGATGAAATACAGCGCACGCGCAACTGTCGAAATTAACACAAACAACGCTCCTGAATTATCAAATAGGTATTCACAAGCTGCATTCTGCATGGAGGAGGTGATCATGCTTCAACCTCAGAACCATATCTTTCACCTCAAATATGCAGAGATTTTATACTCGCAGCAGAGTATTGGTTTGGCGTTGAAGCAATTCTGTCGCGTTGTGGAGCTGTGCAAGGACCATGTACGCGGTCTTTATGGCATTAAATTGGTAAAGAACCATTTCTTTTTTTTATTTTTTATTTTTTTATCTTTCCTGAACTGGAATTTCATGTTATGTTGCTCTCCAATATGAAACACTAAATCGTTGTAATTTCCAAAATATTAGTGCACATCTCATTTACTTAAATTATCACCGTCAAAAGATTCCACAGCTACATCTCAGGAAGATTTGAAAGCAATTGATTTGTTAGCAACAGAGCGTCTGATTGCGACATACAATGCCGCATCTTCTTCGACCAAATCTGTTAGCACCAAATGGATCGAAAATCTGTAACATAAACTTAGATAAAGATATTGAGGCCAAAGATGCTTTAAACTCTCCTTGTCAAGAAATAAAATAAAGTATATGACTTGAGGCTACGAGTGAGGCCAGTAAGCAATCTGTTTCTCATCACAATTCGACTTCGCCAAACATAAACTTAGGCTCGTCACCAGTCTGTATGGCTTATGTGCATTACATTAACGCTCACTGACAGGCTGGGACCAAACTTGAGATTTTAGGGGGGGTCAATTTCTTGTGGCATATTTCGACTTGGAAGAAAAAAAAAAAAAAAAAAAAAAAAAAAGGCCATTTCCCCGCCGTTTGTACGACTTTGAAATATTTTTTGAAGAAAAAAATGTTGACCCCTTCTAAAATCTCGAGTTTGGTCCCAGTGATATGATGTGGTGGAGTATGGATAATTGAACAAGCTACAAATTCACTTTTTTCAAGACCCCATTTGCAGAGCTGAGGACGATGCTTTTGCTTTTTTTCTTTGATACACGAAACTACTGAGTAGCCCCCTTAACTGTGTACGTGCACCCAGAAGCGGTCCCAAAAAGCGGTCCCAAAAGCGAGCACTGAGAGGGGCTAATTATAAAAAAGGGGGAAGTTGGCGAAGTAAAATTCTATATGATTATCTATTGTGGAAAAGAAGAGTTGGAATTTTTTTCAACATCTCTTTCCTTCAAGGTCTCAGTATCATCAAAATGACTGCCGAGTATTCCCCACTCTTGACCAATAACACTCGTAGTCAAGCAAATCATGCCATTAACCAAGACCTCTTAGCTGAGAGACCAACACAGGGCTCCAACTTTACAGCATACGTCAATGTTCTTTGTATCGTTGCAGGTAACTCTATTCCAGCCATTCTCTTTTTTGTTCAATATGGTCATTCACTCAAGATATTTTCATGTTCGTTATGCCCCATTAACAAAAATAATATATAACGAATAAAATGAAAAATAAAAAAAGGTAGTGGAACTTTAGGACTACCGTATGCTCTCCGGATGGGTGGATGGGTCGGTGTTGGTATCCTGATACTTTCTTTGGCTATGTCCATCTACACCAGTATACTGCTGATCAAGTGTCTTTATTACAACGGGACATACCGCCTCTCTTCGTTTCAAGAGGTGGGCTACCATGCATTTGGGCGACCGGGTTTGATCGCTGTCTGGTTCTTTTATGGAACCTTGGCAATAGGTGCCCCTGTCATGTACTTGATTCTCGCAGGAACAGAAATGAGTTTAATCACTGGCGTGGAACTAGATCCCCAGACCTGGATTTGGTTCTGCGCAATCTTTGTGGGAGCTCAGTTTGTGTTCTTGAAAACACTGAAGGAGGTCGTGTACGTTTCCATCTTGGGCTCACTAGCAACAGTAGTTCTAGTCATTATCGTTGTCCGTGGATCCATCCTTGACTTTGACAACCCAGAATACGAAAATGTTGAGCACCATCTCATCATATTTAAAAACCTCCCCGCTATGTTTGCCTCGATGTCCGTTTGCTACGGCGGTAACATTGTCTTTACACATGTCGAGGGGTCAATGCGGCGGCCCAAAGATTGGAATCGTGTTGTGACTGCCGCTTTAGCCACATGCTCCATTCTGTATCTTGCTACCGCCATTCCCGGCTACATCGCCTATGGCGACCGTTTGAAATCTCCTATCCTTGATAACTTGCCTAAGGATGTTTTCACCAAGATCGGGGCTACTGTCATTGTCCTCCATGTCCTATTTGCTGCGCCCATTCCATTGATATCCGTTTCTCTAGAACTAGAGCGCATAGCCAATATCAAGCTCGCTCATCACGGAAACGCTATGGAGTATCTCTACCGGACGATTATTCGCGTCCTTCTTATTGCATTCTGTGGGATCACCGCATGCACTGTCCCTTATTTCGGAGACTTTTTGTCCCTTCTGGGGGCTCTAGCCAATTGCTCCATGATTTATGTATTACCGATTGTTTTTTATTTCAAGTTGATTGGATGGAGACACATGAGGCGGTATGAACTGGCTTGGTGTGCCGCTATTGTCATAACTGGTGTTCTCAGCGCCATTATTGGATCTATCGAAGCTATTAAAGCGCTCAGAGATGATTTTGAGAATGACAACGGTAACTGAGATTTCCTAGCTCAAAAAAAAAAAATAAAAAATAAAAAATAAAAATAAAATAAGATCTACCCCTTCCAAATTAAACAGTAGTAAGAAAGAACATGATAGAGACGCATCATTGTAGAATGTATATCAAAGCAACTACATATAAATCAGCAGGATCTTATTGGGCAATAAACAACACAAAATAAATCGAGGTGGGTATGCCGAAAGGACTGAATGCAAGGGATTGCATTGGAATAAAAAGAGAAAAAGAGAATAGCGCATGCCACACCAGTTTTCTAACAATAAGCTACTTTTTTTTTTTCTTCATCTATTTATTTATATACTCAAATACTTTACAACTATCATCTTATCAAGCGCACAAGCATTTTGCTTCAAATGCGCATAGGTTGCCCTCGTGGGTACCATTGTGATTAAAGCCGTTATCATCCACTATAAGGGTCATCCTATTATCTACATCAAAGGATTGTCCCGATAGGAAACTGTGGATATGTAAGCTTGACTCGCACAAGCTAAATAAAATCAAGTAAAAAAACAATTAAAGCGCGTGTAGCTTTTTCCCCAAGTTGGCCGATTGGGCGTAACATGGTCATTCTTGTGCTACAAGTATGCGCTACATTCATCCTCACATATGCCTTACTTTATTGTTTTTGTCTTCCGAGATAGAAATGCGTGAAGATAAACATTCATTCTTTTGGTTGGTGCTTCACCAATCAATCGGGTTTGAGATAAAATTTGCCCAAATGCCTCTATGGCGATAGGAAACACATGGGTACGTGTTCGTTGATCTGAGGAAGGAAACAGAGCAGCAATAAATACGCACTTTCATCAGGAAGGCGATCTAGGCCCCAGATGCCTAGATCAGCATTTATAGATGTGACATGAAGTGAACATTTGAATCGACATTCAACCTCACCTTTCAGCACAATCTATGCTAATCAAGCTTTTAATAGCAACCACATAAATAAATTCCACAAAGCCGTACTTCCCTCAACTTTTTTTTCTACTCGAGCTCTCCTTCTCCTGCCGTTTCAGGGCTGCCAACCATGCATTTTATTCCAGCACGCAAGCGCACTATGTACTTTGGGTGCATCTAAATGAGTATGCGAGATGTTTGTGTAGGTCGACTTTGATCGATCTTGGATATGTATAAAAAAATAATCGCATTTTCACAGGACATGACCATGCATGCGAGCTACTTGTTGATAAACAAATCAACTCATCTGCACGACGCGTCGTTTGTATCCAATCACTCGCTGTGCGCCTGCTCATAAGAAAAAGCTCTCTGTTCAAAAAAAAAAAAAAAAAAAAAAAACAGGCGTCTGGGGACATCTGTTTACATTGCATAACATTGACAAATCAAAAAGCTTGTTTAGAGAACATTTATCTTATGATCCTATGGGCCTTGGCCACCCTTGTCCTCTGTTCCCACGGCTCTTCTCTTACCAAGGCTTGGAGCCTGAAAAGAACACGCAGCACAAGCATGCTGTCTATGAAGGCGTAATTAAAAAAAAAAAAAAAAAAAAAAATGTATATAATAAAGAAGGCTATGAATTTTTTTTTTTTTTCCTTTTCCTTTACTATCACCTTGATCTTTATTCTCATTAGTAAGTTTATCCAATGGTTTCTCTCTCTTTTCCTCCCCTCCCCTTCCCTCACAAACCTATTAACCATTGTTTTTCTTTTTCTTTTTTTTTTTTTTTTTTTTGTTCCTATTTCATAGCTGATCTATACTTTCGCGTTCTTGCCTCCATCATGCACAAGATTTTGATTGTTACTGCGATTATTGCTGCGCTTATTAGTGTGAGCCAGGCATACTGCGTCAGATCATGCGACAATTGCCGTGCAGCTACCTCGTGTGAATATGATCCTGCCATTTGTCCTCGTACGCTCAAGTACAATTGTATCAAAGGAATCCCTCCACTTCAGTAAAAAACAATAAAAATAAAGAAACTTGGGCATTGGCCAAAAACTGTAAATGTGTCCGTTCTCATTAAAGACAGTCAAGCGAATACATCTAAACGCATTTTGAAATACCCATTCGAAATACGCTGGTTTATTTCAAATGTCTGCACATTTGGCAAATGCTCCTCTCAAATATCCAAAAAAAAAAAAAAAAAAAAAAAAAAAAAAACGTGTAGGATTGAAAACCTATTATTGCTTATATTGCTTTTATTCCGAACATGCAACATGCACATGTAAAGACAAAATGAGAGTTTGCCGCGTAAATCTCGTTTGAGGCACCAGCTTGTGTGAGAAATGGTCACAGAAATCGGGTTTCGTGTGACACAGATGATCGGCACGTGCTTAGACTTTGCAATCTTTTTTTTCCTGGGGTGAATACAAATTATATATACAACCTATCTGGTGCAGATGCCAGGTGGAGATCTGCAAGCAGTATTGTACAGGGGAGAATGAAGAACAAAGCTATCGAGTGTAAGAATTAAGGCAGCCAATCAGTGAAGAAAGAATCAAAAGGCCATTTGAGAGAGTTGAGAGAGGAGAGAGAAGGAAGAAAGAGAAGAGGATTGTTACACTCTTAGACCACATTGTTGTGAATAAAGTAAAGTGATCTGGCGCGTGTGTGTGTGTTTCCTTCCAGTCCCCAACCAATTTTGTCCCCTTTTCCCTGACTCATTTTCTTTTTCTCTTTCTCTTTCTCTTTACTTCCTTCACTCCTCTGGACTCATTTCCCATCCGATTCATTCTTTTCGTCCCCTTTTTTGTTTTCTCATTTCTGCATTCATACACAGGTCAATAGCATGACTCGACCCTCTGGTATGGACTTTAGTATCCACAACACACTCTCCCAGCTCTTTCAGCTCAAAGTCTGTGCTCACCCTTTTATTTGAAAAGTCAACCAACTAATGCCAATTAATACAACATTGCTCGCTTTAAATTTGCTTTAGATGTCCAGGCATACCTAGAAAAGACGCTCAAGGAGCGTATCATGTTCATTGATGGTGCCATGGGAACTATGATCCAACGTCTACGTCTCACCGAGGCTGACTTTCGAGGTTAGATACTTTTCTTTTCTGACTTGCTCTCTCCTTATGAAGGAAATTAGAAGCAACCAGGAGACAAACAGAAGAGCTTGTCTTTTTTTTTTTCTTTTTTTCTTTTTTTCTTTTTTCCAACTCCGAACTTCTTTTTCCTCCTCTAGTCAGATCTAATCGTATCAATTTATATTATGGATCAGAACTACTTGTTTGTTCCAACTCATTTCTCATGACTATTATTCAATTCATGTAACTAATAGGTGAGGAATACAAGGACCATCCAAAGGATCTAAAGGGTAACAACGATATGTTGGTCTTCACGCAACCGGATGCAATTGAGAAAATTCACTGGCAGTATCTGGACGCAGGAGCAGACATGGTCGAGACGAATACATTTTCATCCACCTCAATTGCCCAACTGGACTATGGACTTGAAAAAGAAGCCTATCGCATGAATAAAGTCGCGGCTGAAGTTGCTAGGAGAGCATGTGAAAAGGTTACCCTTTTTATTTTTATTTTATTTTTATTTTTTTTAATCGTCAATAATACACTGAAATGATTAACTAAGTAACAGGGTATTTGTCTTTTAAAAAACAATAGATGACTGCGCAAACACCAGATCGTCCACGTTTTGTCTGTGGAGCGCTCGGACCGACAAACAGGACATGTTCGATTTCTCCCTCAGTCGAAAACCCAGCCTTCAGAAACGTCACCTTTGATGAGTTGGTCGAAGCCTATACAGAGCAGACGAAGGGTCTGTTGGATGGTGGGGCCGATATCCTTCTGGTAGAAACTATTTTTGATACCCTTAATGCCAAAGCCGCGTTATATGCAATCGATCTTTGCTTCTCGGAGGGCTACCGCAGGACTCCAGTGTTCATCTCTGGAACAATTGTCGACATGTCCGGACGTACACTCAGTGGTCAGACTGGCGAAGCCTTTGTGATCTCAATGAAACATTCGGATCCTTTCGCAATCGGACTCAACTGTGCTTTGGGTGCTGATCAAATGAGACCCTTTATTTATAATATTGGACAGGCTGCCAAGACACATGTCATTTGCTATCCTAACGCAGTACGTTTCATACCCTTCATTGCCTTCTATAATCGATATCCCCCACTTGAAAATCGTATTCTTATACCTCTTTTTGCCATCATTTTATTTATTTATTTATTTTTTAACAGGGTTTGCCTAATGCATTCGGAGAATATGATGAATCACCATCAGATATGGCCAAACAGGTGGAAGTATTTGCAAAAGAAGGATTGGTATCGATTATTGGAGGATGCTGTGGTACCACACCAGACCACATCCGAGCCATCGCTGAGGCCTGCAAGTCCTATCCACCACGCAAGTTTGAAAATGAACCCACGATCAGCAGCATGTTGTTGTCTGGCTTAGAGCCCTTGAAAGTCGATCAATCCTCTAACTTTATCAACATCGGAGAGCGTTGCAACGTAGCAGGATCGCGCAAGTTTGCGCGCCATGTACTCAAGGGAGAATATGATGAATGTTTAGCCATTGCCCGTGCTCAGGTTGAAAATGGAGCTCAAATCGTGGACGTCAATTTTGATGAGGGCATGTTGGATGGTGTGGCAGCCATGACTCGATTTTTGAACTTGTTGAGCAGTGACCCAGATGTGAGCAAAGTCCCATTGATGATTGACTCTTCCAACTTTGCAGTGATTGAAGCTGGCTTGAAATGCGCTCAAGGCAAATGTATCGTCAACAGTATTTCACTCAAGGCTGGTGAAGAAGAATTTATTCGCCAAGCGAGGGTGGTCCGTCGATTTGGTGCTGCAGTTGTTGTAATGGCTTTTGATGAAACTGGCCAGGCAGATACCTGTTCTCGTAAATTTGAGATCTGTGCTCGTTCCTATCACATTTTGGTGGATCAAGTTGGATTTAATCCAAATGACATTATTTTTGATCCCAATATCCTGACGATCTGTACAGGAATGGAGGAACACAACAATTATGGAGTCGAGTTCATTGAATCCATCAAATTGATCAAGGCCAATTTGCCCGGAGCCAAGATCAGTGGAGGTGTCTCTAACTTGTCATTCTCGTTCCGTGGTATGGATGTGATTCGCGAGGCAATGCACAGTGTGTTCTTGTATCATGCCATTAAAGTTGGCATGGATATGGGTATTGTCAATGCCGGATTCTTGACAGTTTATGACGAGATTCCTAAGGATTTGCTCAAGCTATGCGAGGATGCGGTCTGGAACAAGGATCCGGAGGTGACAGACAAGTTGCTCGCCTATGCGCAAGCCAATGCCAAAGGCGCCAAAAAGGAGGCCGAGACTGAGGAGTGGAGAAGCCGGCCTGTTGCGGACCGTTTGGCGCATGCTTTGATCAAGGGCATTGTCAAATATATTGTCGAGGATACAGAGGAGGCTCGCAAGGACACAGTGAAGTATCCCCGTCCACTGAATGTTATTGAAGGACCTTTGATGAACGGTATGAGCATTGTGGGTGATCTATTTGGTGCTGGCAAGATGTTCTTGCCTCAAGTCATCAAATCAGCACGTGTGATGAAGACTGCTGTGGCTCATTTGATTCCATTTATGGAGGAGGAACGCCTCAGGAACATTAAGGAGAAGGGGCTAGCAGATGATGATAATTGGTATTCAGGCACGGTTCTGATGGCGACGGTCAAAGGGGATGTACACGACATTGGCAAAAATATTGTGGCGGTCGTGTTGGGTTGCAACAATTACAGGGTCATTGACCTTGGAGTGATGACACCGTGCGAGAAGATTATCCAGACAGCCATTGATGAAAAAGTTGATGTTATTGGACTCTCGGGACTGATCACTCCTTCATTAGATGAGATGATCCACGTAGCCAAGGAGGCTGAGCGCGCAGGGCTGAAGGTTCCTATCTTGATCGGTGGTGCTACCACCTCCAAGACCCACACAGCTGTCAAGGTCGCGCCTCGCTATACCCAGCCTGCTATTCATGTCTTGGATGCTTCCAAGAGTGTGGTTGTTGTCTCGAGTTTGTTGGATGAGAAGGTCAGAGAGGACTTTATTGAAGACATCAACGAGGAATATGAAGAGATTCGTGAGGACCACTATGAAGGTCTCAAGGATCGTCGGTACCTCAGTTTGGCAGCTGCAAGAGAGCAGAAAATGGTTCTGGACTGGGCGCGGGAAAAGATTGTGAAGCCCTCGTTCCTGGGCACAAAGGTATTCAAGGACATTGATCTCAACACGGTGACCAGCCACATTGACTGGAACCCATTCTTCCAGGTCTGGCAGCTACGTGGCAAATATCCTAACCGTGGATATCCCAAGATCTTTAATGACGAAACTGTCGGTGCAGAGGCCAAGAAGTTGCATGAGGAAGCCTTGGCGATGATGAAGATTATGATTGAAAAGAAGCAACTCCAAGCAACAGGCATCGTAGGCTTTTATCCTGCTAATAGTGTTGGGGATGATATTGAGATTTATGAGGATGAGACACGTTCCAAGGTGGTGGCGAAGTTCTATGGCCTCCGTCAACAAGCCGAAAAGGAGAAGGAATCTACTGAGAAGTACATGTGTCTGTCCGACTTTGTGGCTCCCAAAGAGAGTGGTATTGCGGACTATTTAGGCATGTTTGCAGTCTCGGCCGGGTTTGGATGTGATGAGCTGTGTGAGGAGTTCAAAGCCAGCCATGATGACTATGGATCGATTATGGCCAAGTCTCTGGCTGATCGTCTTGCAGAGGCATTTGCAGAGAAGCTCCACGAGGATATTCGTCGGGAACATTGGGGCTATGCACCAAATGAAGCCATGGATGTAACTGATATGCTGTCGATCAAGTACCAGGGTATTCGTCCCGCACCCGGTTATCCATCTCAACCAGATCATACTGAGAAATTGACTATGTGGGAGTTGGGTAATATTGGAACACAGACAGGCATTAATCTGACCGAGTCCTTGGCTATGGATCCAGGTGCGTCTGTTTCAGCCATTGTCTTTGGACGTGGACAGTACTTTGCAGTGGGCAAGATCCAAGAGGACCAAGTGACTGATTACGCAGCACGCAAGAATATGCAAAAACGTGAGATCGAGACATGGTTGGGCTCCATTCTAGCATACGATAACGAATAGACATTTGAATAGCAAGCAATAGAGAATTAGGGGGGAAAAGAGTAGTGATTGACAGTAGTACATACACATAACATACAACTTACGAACATCTACATAAAAAAAAGAAAAAAAAAATTATATATACAAACAGACTAGAGAAGTCCTTTACTGTTGCATTCAAAATAAAAGGTCTTCATCCTGAGAAAGGACACTTTTAGTTGTGCTCTTCATGTGCTCTTTGAGTCTGGATGATATTGTCAGTGGCAATCTCTATCATCCCATCCCCTACATGTATGCAAATGAGTCCCGGTTCGCCTTCGATTATTTGGTCAGATTTGATGGAATTGTGTTCTCCCTCATGCTCCTGATCCTCCTCTACTGCGCTATTGTTCTGCTCCTGTGCATCTTCATAATCCCCCTCCTCAAAGTCACCATATCCATCTTCATCATCACCTTCCAACTCCTCCTCATACTCCTCCATACTCTCTGAGCCATCTGTATAGATCGAATCATTATCAAAATAATAGTCTGGTGGCAACTCTTGATCTAGAACCTCCACTCCAAACTCCTTGAACTTGGTTGCCATCTCTAGATGTTTATCCCAGTCCCGGTGGAAAATACCCTCAATTTTCTTCAGTTTCTCGAGATGAGTGCCCATCCAGATAACATCATCTAAAACCATCCGTTGATAGGACTTGCCTAGGTTCAAATACTCCAAATTGATCAAGGTCCGAAGTTGATCCACCCCAGAATCCATTTGGAATAGTAAGCCTTCACGAAGAGTCCATGAAAGCGACCCTATGCTCAGGGATTCCAGTTGAGTTAACTTGGAGAGCTGTCTAAATGTGGTCCATTGTTCCTCTAAGGATGAATTTCCTGGTGATGATTGTAAGATGTTGACCTCCAAATGCTGCATCCCTTTTGCGGCCCAATCCTTGCCATGAACAATATCCCACATCTTGAGGGATGGGCACAACAGCCGTGTGAGCTGAGGGGATTCTTCAAGGATCTTTTGAGCCATCCAACTCTCGACTTGACTACAATATGAAATATCCAAGGACTTCAACGTTTTGAAATGAAGGCTCAAGGACTGGAAAGTTGGTCTACTGATGCTCGTTCCACAGACTGAAAAGAGCTCGAGTCCTCTAATGGGAGGAGCCAATGAATCCAACATTTGGCCGATTTCGTCCGGATCCCGTAACCCACAACCATCCATCTGCAACATGGTCAGGTGTGGACATGCAGCAGGGACTTTTTCACAAAACTCTTTCACAGGAAAGAATTGATCTCGATACATGGTCCATTTCAGATGCTGCAAGTTAGGGCACTGACTGATCAATTCCACCTGCGATTGTGGACTGAAGCCTCTCATGTCCTTTAGGCAGATTTCTATGAGATCTGGAAAGGACCATCGCTTAAGATCCTGAATGTTAACAAAGGTTTCAAAGCGAGAGGAAGCGATCTGGAGTCGACTGAAGACTCGGATCAGGGCTTCAACTTGATCAAAATTATCATATTTAGCTCGACTGGATTCGTATCTCTTCAGATTAGGGCATGCTTCTGGTAAGGCTCGGAGGAATTGAGCTGAGGGAGCACTGGTAAGGTTAAATCCGAAAAAGATCCATTCAATCCCAGGATTGTGTCGAATCAGATCAATGAGTTGGTCCCAAGTGTCCGGACGAGGATCCATGATATGCTCACCATGTATAAAAAGCATCTTGAGGGAAGTACAGTTTCTGAGAAACGGTTCAAGACCCAGAGTGGCCTTGAGAGTGAGAGATCGGATATAATGGGCATTCTTTTTTAGGGTTTCGAGGCATGGGAAAGAAGAAGTGGGTGATAACGATAATGATGATGATGAAGAGGGTGAGGAGGAAAATGGAGAAGGACATGATGCCCAGTTTTCTGGAACAGTGAAGGAGGACCAGATAAAGGGCATGAAGGACGCATACCATTGACGACATACACGGGCACATGCAAGACGATCTTGTAATGCCACCAGTGGGGCCAAGTAAAGTAACATCTCTGGAAGGAGAATGGGAGAGGTCATGATGATGAAGTTGATTATGAATGAATGACTTTTTTTTTATGCTGTGAGTGGATGGAATATGTACAATTAGTAAGAGGGTAAATGTGAACAAGAAGTAGGTACCGGAGCAATCAAGTTGATCAAGAAGACAATGGAGACTGAAGACTGAAAACAATGAAGACAATGAAGAGAATGAAGACAAAAGATAAAGAACTGTTTACATGTGTTTTTGACAGCGTATTGCTTTTTAACAAAACGGAGAGTCGGTTGGCTAAAAGGCCGCTCTTTGCACACCCCTTTTTTTTGCTCTTTTTGACTGCGCAAAATAAGAGGATTGCGGGGTCAATAAATCGATACCGGCTCCTGTGGTTCTGTTAAAAGAGAATCGGTCATTTGCATCGACGGATTCCTCTTTCTTAATCGGTATACGGCACAAACTCATTGACTGAGATCAACAGCATCTTTAAAGCTGTTTAAACTTTTCTTTTTCCTACCTATTTCAACGACCTTTGTAGCATGATCATGTTGCTGATGCTGAAGAACACCGTTTCTACGAATAACGAAATAGCATTTTCATCCATCGCAGTGTGGTGAATAAGCTTATTTTATTTTATTTTATTTTATTTTATTTTATTTATTTTATTCAATTTAAACAGGAACTGTGTAACCGTGTAATTTTGAAAAGGACGCGTCCACATGTGATGGGCAAGTTCAAAGAGAAAGAGGAAAAGAGAAGACACTTTGCTACTTTGCAACCATGTAATGTTTGAAATCTGTAGTTCATTTATTTCGCGCGATACTGTGGAGCATGCAAACTATGCAGACAAATTTGCCGCCAAATAGATGGGGTTTTTCTTTTTCTTTGAGAAACCAAGTGGGCTCTCAGCAGAGTAAATTCATTTTGACACTGACAAGCAAGACAAGATTGAAAAGGGGCAGAGAGAGACAAGAGAGAGGATTGATTATATAGCAATGCTTGATATATATGCATCATTGCTCTGCTTACTTTACCTTCCTGTATGCTTACTGCTTTCCAATCCCTATCAATGCTCGCACTCATCTGACACCGCCATCTACCATCTCCTACTTTTCTCTATTTTCCTTTCAGCTACAAGAAAAGAAAATATAGACTGGCTATGCACTCTCAATCCGCAGCTTGAAGATGAATGTGGCGCCACCATTCGCACTCTTTACCATTGTACAACGCTGCTCTGTTGTTGGTTTTCCTATTTCCTTGTTATCTCAATCGGTCCTTCCTCCATCTTCCTTTTCTCTTTCTTTTTATTTTTTAGAAAATTCATAATACACACTAACCTCCTTTTGTGAGCTGTACCTGAAACTTTCTTGCTTTACTCTGTTTCTCATTGACAATTGCCATTGTCCTCATTCTTTTCTCTCTTCTGCCAAATGAGATTCAAAATCCCCCACGCCTTACCCCGACAACATTCATAACACACCGTCTGCTTTCATATGATCCTATTTTATCCTAGTTGCTGAATATAAAGCAACATCAAGTTTTTTTATTGATTTCCAATATCTTTTATTGCTAATGAGCAATGGCACTTTTTTCTTTCTTACTTCACACCCCCCTTCTCTGCTGAACTTCGCTTCAACACAACAAAAAAAATGGACAATGTTGCCTTCCAGGGCATGCCGCGGATATCCCTAACCCCGGCAGAGGAGGCCCTGATCCCACGTCCACACTCATCCGCTTCTCAGGTCGCTACCGCCATCCCCTCCACTTATACCCGCTCTTCCACATCATCTTCGTCAAAACCAAGACACCACCAACATCCGCATCACCGTAGCCGCCACGCCAGTATTACACACCATCCATATTACTCTAACCCGAGCCATGTTGGGTCCACGATTGTCGGATTGGGTACACACTTCAGCTCGCTTTCATCGGCCTCTATACACAACTCCGCAACTACAGATCCATACTCACGGTCATCCACACCAGGACCCGCAGGGAAACCCTCAAGCAGACCATCCTCTCCCTCCAATAATCATCTTAGTAACATCTATCATATACCTGGAATATATTCATCAGCAAGTAATATCAATATCAGTACATCAGGCGAACAAGAATATCCCCAGAATCCACAGGATTCGTACCATGCCAACTATCCACCAGAATCTCCTCCGCAGTCAGCATCGCCTGGTCTCTCCCGCCTGGCCATTGCGCTAGGCTCTCGTCCTGCCCGATCACCTTCTCCACAGCTTCATAGCAACCTGCACAACTCTCATTCTCATTCTCATTCTCAGCCATCCTACTTTCCCCGCACCTCACACGATACTGTCCATTCTCGCCCTGGATCGCCTCTGAATCAGGGACACTATGACTCGTGGGACACTGGTCATCATCCCAGAGTAGATT
Organism: Lobosporangium transversale; assembly: GCF_002105155.1. NCBI lineage: Eukaryota > Fungi > Mortierellomycota > Mortierellomycetes > Mortierellales > Mortierellaceae > Lobosporangium > Lobosporangium transversale. The sequence continues at coordinate 745,689 of NW_019028984.1, read as the reverse complement.
CACCCCTAAGAAGTACTAGCTCCGAGGAAGAGGACATCGATGCGGATTCGGATATGTACTCAGAGGACGGCAATAACTCGGATGATGAGGGTGAAGGAAGAGGAAAAAGTCATCGTCATCGTTCAACATCCTCAAAGCACTCCAACAATAGTATAGGGATTCTCAGGCGACTGCGTGAATCCACGAGCAGACTGAGTTTTGCAGATGAATATAAAAAATCTTCCCGAACAAGTCATGAGTCCGACAGAGGGGTTCCTAGACCTAGTCAAGATTCTTCCTCTTCTGCTTCACGTCCAATAGGGGGAAAAGGGGCTTTGCAGGGCCTGTCAGATGAAGATAAACAACAGAAGCAGCGACAGGATTCTAGAAGGAATCGGCCGTCTACTTGGCGGCCATCTCTCTCGCTGATCCGACAGGAAAGCGACTATTCAACTAGTGCTGGTGGCAGTAACAATTATTTTCTTCAAAATGATCTCAACTATACCAATGATTTGCCAAGTAGCTCTTCCAATCATCAGCACCCCGTCAGTAGCAGCAGCAACAAGGGGAAAAGGCATCCAGGCTCCAAGGGCAATGGCAAGAGTAAAGCGAATAAGAAGAAAAGGCGTCGAGCAGCCAGGAAGAGACGTGCAGAGCAGCAGGCAACACAACAGAGGGAGCAGCGACTACAACGACAGCTCTATGAGCAGCAGCTTGCAGAACAAGCCAGGATGTTACCTCACTTGAGTCAGGTTCTTGAAAAACGGACGCGGTATCCACTCAGTTATGATGGCTTTGAGACTTTCCTTCGGACGCAACGAGCGGTTGAGTATCTTAACTTTTGGGCAGTAAGTACAAGAATAGGCTTCTTTTTTTTTTAAAAAAAAAAAAAAAAAAAAAAAAAACTTTTTCGATCTCTATGAAGAGGAAGAGAACAAGGAAACCGTACAACAGTTATATAGTATAGAGATGAATATTATCTGCATCTGAGGGAACTAGATTGACCAGAATATGTTCTTATACCATCATAGGATGTCGCAGCTCATGAACAGTTATGTAGGACGTTTGATGTATCCGAGAGGAGGCAAAAACGTGAGCATCAACTTGAGGAACGTGCAATCGCGCGGGATCGAAGGCGTATGGCTCTCATGCCAGGCATGGAGCCAGGACGGCTCACACCAGATCCGGACCTTCTGGGACCAAACCAATCCACTATGAGCGTTGGCAGGGATACAGGCATAGGTGTCGGCGTTAATGGGCAAGAGATCGATAGATCCAGCATGTATGCGGCTAGCCGATCTAGCTTACAACTGCCCTTGGGGAACGATCATCTTTCATTCCCCCAAGAAACTCGTCGCTATGGCCCTCATGATTCTTCTGCACTTTTCCCACCCATATCACCGGCCGAATCATACAATCGTATATTGGCAGGAGTAAGAAGCAGGAGGATCTCAGGTGAAGTAAGCCGACCATCGTTGGAGGATCCTCACATTTCAGAACAGGATGCTGCTGTCGCTGCCCTTGCAATGCGAGCGCAGCGTAATGGCCTATACTCTTATAACAGTAGTCGGGAAGATGTTCGACGAGGCTCCTTTGACCGCTATCAGTCTTTACCTGGTAGTGATCTGGCAAGCGGTCACTACCAACAATATAACCACAGTAATGGATACATAGGAGGAGCCTTATCTGCTTCATCTTCGGCTCCCAATGCCTATAACATGATGATGCGTGGGCGAGGATCCATTGATATCATAGGTCAATCCAACTCCCGAAATATACGGAGAGGATCTTCAGGAACAAGAGCAGGAACAGGAACAGGATATGATTATTTTAGTAACGGAGCTCAATCATCGCTCTCACAACTCTCCCTTTCTCAATATCCACAGGCACCGCACACATCACACACACCACAACTGGTGGTCCCCGATGAAGCGGGCCAGACGACACGATTGAGCGTTGATGGGCATTACCCCCAGCGTGCGGAAAGCCCTTCAGACCTTCAACGTCGACATTCGATGCAATCTCTTGGGTTTGCAAGCCATTCTGAACTAGATAGACGCCTATTGGCGATTGGAAGGTTTCCTAATGGTCTAGGCCCGCTTCAAGCGCCTTTTCCCGTTCGTAGATCAGGAGAGAGTGCTTACACTCCTAGTATATTTAGTGGCACCACAGGACAGGAGGGCAAGGCACCGTTGGCATTCAGTTTTCGAGCTATTGCGCTCGAGGACCTACAGGAATCAGCAATGAGGATCTATCGCAAATATTTGGTTCAATTCCGGACTGCATCCATGGCCGCAGAAGAAGAAGAAGCGTTAGCAATATCAACAAAACAATCTCATAATGGTCAAGGAGGACAGCGTGAACACAATAGCCTTGAGAAGATTTTGGTGACTTCAGGATGGGGTGGCTATGCAGAGGAAGTGATTACACAGTGGAACGAGAAATGGCAAGAGCGGAGACTGAAGCGTCTCTCATCCAAGAAAAGTTCCTCTGCACGCCTTGGCAACGGGTACCAGAGCGGACAACGTAGCGTAAATGGAGATAAAGACGACAAAACTCATGATGTCAATAATGGTCCTGGTGGCGGCCCCTCGATCAATACGGAGGTCACTAGCCAAAGCTATAGTTCTGACAACCGGAAAAAGGAGCATGATGAGGGAAATGGAGCTGATGGAAAAGGAGATGTTTCAGGAAATGCTTCTGTGCCAACAAGTCCAAGGAGCCCCAAAATGAAGAAGAGGACAGGAACAGGGCTCAGTGCCATATTGAATCCGTTATTTACAAGGCTGATGCGAACAGAAACCACAGTTGTCGAACTGCCGACCCTGACTATTAACACGACTACAGTAGAGGAGGTAGCTATCCATGAGTACACGTCAGAGGATGAGGATGACGACGGTGATGATAGTGATGATGATGAAGCTGATGATGATGTTGAAGATGAGGACTATGATAGCGATGGAGACAGTAATGTGGATGGGGGTATGGAGAGTACAAACTATAGGGGACAGCAAGAGAAACGAGATGAAGATGGTGTGATTCCCTCTGCTAATAATGATGCTGCAGTGCCTACTAACGATGACAAGGGATTGTCGGAGCCATCTGATGTAACTTCTGGCGTACCTGGGACTGTTGTAATCCTTGAGAGATCCATACCACCATTATCACTGGCTGCCAATATGAACCATATGATCTCCACGCATAATCAAGGCGGTATCTCTCAACCCTCGTATGACTCATCGTTTGAAAACGCAGATGCTTTAGAGCACGGAAATGGGATCGTACCTGGTGCTGGAGTTGATGCTGAAGCTCTTCCAAAGATGACGCCTTCTCATAAATCGTCCTTATCGTCTCTGTCATCTACCTGGGACCGTATCACTATGAAAGACCTTGAGAAAGAAGGTATCTATAAGAAAAAAAAAGTATCTCAATCGATTTTTTTGTCCACCCTTTCTCTTTTGGTATAGGCATCACACTTTGCAATCAGGCTTTAAGTTTTTTTTTTTTTTTTTTTTTTTTTTATAGTTGTAACCTTACCACAACCCATCAGTATCACTAAGCGTCCATCGCCTTATCATTGGTATGGCAAATTGCGCGGAATCCGAGCCAGTACGAGAACACCTGAGACTTTATCTTCGAATACAACACAGAGAGGTGGATGGCATCTTCCATCATTGTTACGCAAATCCATCCGAGGGACTGGTTCGAGCTCATCTAGCCTCAGTACCATTCAATTCACACCTTGTGCCTCGCCTCGGACAGAACGCCCCGGTTTCTGGCTACAGCCGCCTTCTATTGCCACAGGAGAGGAAGCTGTGGACGAAAAAAATGCAAGTGGAGTAGTAACAAAAAGAAGTGAAGCAGTAACTGCCCATAATAATGGTAGCCGTCCTATGCGTCTATCAAATTCTGGAACCGCCAATTCTGTTATGCAGCTTCAGGGTGAACCGATCCATTCGAACGCAAGTTTGAGCGCTGCGGGCCCTATTGCGAGCACTGTAAACACTCTAAATGAGAAGTCTACGCCGTATCCATCACCACAGCTTTCCTTGACGCCTCAACCATCCTCTCCCTTCATGAATTCCCGCATTACAGGCTCAAGGTTGTCAGGACTGGATCCAGGATTGGATTTAGGATCATCGCCAGTTGCTGTGGCAGCCTCCGCTGCAGCAGTCGCATTCTATCTACCTTTAGAATGTCGACAACGGATTCATCAGCAGGTACAAGAAGGTCGGACCCATGTGCCTCATTTGTTTGGCCCCGCCAAGGGATTTGTGACGGATGTGGTGTTGATGGATCACTACTACCCTCTGTTTTTGAACCACATGGAACAATATAACATGGGAATATTGACAAGACATCATCCCAACAATCGAATCAAGATACAAAGCATGATCTGGCTTGGGATCGGGTTGTGGTTTATAGTTCTAGGAGTGCAGCTGTCGCTAGCGCTTCTCGGATTGGGAGGGTGGAGTAGTCCTTGGGTCTGGATGGTGGGAATCTTGGGAGGCTGGACTGGGTCGATATGTCTTATGACAGGAATTAAAGAGTTCTCGCCTATCCTTGGACTTGTAGGTAAAATGTAAGTATCATTTGTTCAAAAGACTCGTTGGGCAAAGCACCTGCTTTATTTCTCTGGTACTTCTAGTGCATTGCATTCTAATTATTCCGTCTTTTTTTTTTTTTTTTTTTGCAACTGATAAAGTTGCGAAGACAAGCATGTTTTTCGATTCAGAAAGATATTAGAGCCATCGATCCGCATCCGTCACCGCCAGCGCGCATACTGGATGCTAGCATACTGCATCATTTCGTCGACAATCATGATTATTATCTTTGCGGCTCTGCCGCAGCTGAGGGGTTAGGGATACCATTAGCCATTTGTCATTTGTTTACTTAGCTTATAACAGAAATATGTTCTCTTGGTCTGTTTTGTATTTATTTCTTTATATCACACTTCTTGTCCATCCACTACGATTTTAATCACTTTGTACAACTGTATTTTCCCATGTAAGACCAAGTTATTATTTATTGCAAACATTTTAATATAAAAACATCTTTTCATATCAATGAATGCACCCATTATTTCTTTATTCATTTCTTACAGCTCAAGTTCGTGGGCAAGGAAAACAAATACATGCCTTTTTATTTTTATTTTTATTTTTTTAGTGCTATTGACAGATGTTTAAACATCATGAGAACAATAAAGACCGTAGCTGGACGGATAGCTAAGGTCGCGGCACATATCTTCGCCCTGGACACAGCGTGTTCCAGCAGGACACTCATCACAGAAGCGGACGCAGTGGCTATTATTGGTTACAATTCGATACGTTCCTTGTTTAGGGATGAACGTGCAGATGTAATTGTACTTGGGGCCTAGGCCGCAAGCATTTTTCACAAAATCGCATCGAGTATCATCTCCGCACTCGTCACAACGTTTGACACAGTAACCAGCATTTTTGATGACTCTGCTTTTAATGTTAACTTCAGCACTGGGGTCTTGGTCTTGGTCTTGGTCTTGGTCTTGGCCAAAGAAGTCGTTGAGGTGGTTTGTTTCTATACAGTGAAAAGGTTGAGTGTAAGCATAGCCGTCTTGGACACAGACCTGGCGATCGAGCTGTGAGCGGGACCCTCTAGGACAGCCACGAGGACTTGAGACACAAAGGGCCTGTGCATGTGTAGAAAGCACCGAGATGGCGACGAGTGTCGCGAGAAGCAGTTTGAACATGGTTTGATAATGTAAAGTGTAATTATATTTTATTTTCAAAAACAGTTTGTGTGTAATAATGAAAGGAGAGTGAAAGAGAAAAAAAAAAAAAAAAAAAAAAAAGATTTTGCTGAGAAGCCCAAGCCCAACGCAAGATCTTTGCTTGATAAAAGGGAGCAGGACTTTGCATGTAATGCAATGCATCCCCTTTTCATGTTTAGAAATTATGATCGAGGACTGGACTCTTTCGATCAACGGAAAAATTTACTCCATCAACAAGGTGACGGTTTTTGGAATATCTGTCCAGACATCGGATTTTTTTCCTTGCTGCGTTTATGGAAGAGTATTTCTTTACAGCATGGAAATTATACACAAGTCCCACCAGAACCCGAGCAAGAGCGGCTTGAGTTATACCTGGGTACAGGGATAAAGGCTTAAGGGTATCATTAATAGGGATAGACAAGTCCGCAATTCGAAGCCTTTGTTGTTGCTAGAGATATCCATGCTTTATTTGGGGTACTCATGATTACTAGTATAAATCAGCACCAAAGACAGAGATGAAGGCTAGTGGTGGCGTACATTCAACAACAGAGCTGGTATACACGCGAGTAACCTTCTCCCATACAAGGGGTTGAGATTTTCCTGCTCTGAAGGACCTAGGAGGGTAGTCTTCTGAATCCTCGATACAGTACATCCTAGTAATAGCTCGCATGCTAAGGCCGATGAAAAAGAGGATACTAGCAATTAGCTAGTGCATGACTAGGAAGAGAGAGGAACTGGAAGATACATCACTCTACATTCGCTTCACATTCATCTTCACAGATTTTTAGATTAGGCTATTATTTACAAAATCAAAAAAATCTGTCTCTCAGGGACCATCTCGAAGACACCCATTTATCAAGAGCATTTCCAAGCCATACAATCTAAATAGACATCCCTGAAATCCTCGGCACAGTGCGCATCGCTAGTAGCTGAAGATGAAATGAACAGTTATGAAGGATATGAATGCTGCTCCATATAATGTTGCGCTCCCCGCAGCGTGATAGTCTTTGGAAGAAACATCCGCGAGAATACGGCTTAATGAGAGTAATGGAAGTGGCAGGAACGGACGATTATCGATGATGGAAACAAACACGCTTGAAGTTGTAAACCATCCTGGATATGCCACAGCAAAGTCGTATGGATCAGATCCTAATATTGAGAAAAATGTAGAGAAGATCCTTTCTTTGATGACCAATCATTTACAAACATAATTATCTTTTAACAATGGCAAGCATTTTGTTTACTCTGTAGTCATTGTAAAGTATTTTCTGTCCAGAAATGATCAGTGTATAAGTATATTACAATTTTATTTTGTTTTCTAAAGGTACTTGTTATTGTTAGGATTTTTTTTTTTTTTTTTTTTACAGGTTAGCCTTGAAGCCAGTCTTCTCCTTAGCGGAGTTGAGGACAGAGTCGAGCTTGGTAGCCATCATGATGGCACCCTTGACCTTGATCTTGCCAGACATGAAGAGCTTCTGACCGTTGGCCTTACCCTCAGCAAGGGCAACAAAGTCTTCGTCCTTAACATCGATGACAATGTCGGGTTTCTTGCCCTCGACAGTTCCCTTGTGCATCGAGCCGTTGCCAGTCTTCAAATCGAAAGTCCAGGTGGCTAAAACGTTGAAAAAAGGGATTGGATGAATAGACGATTCATGTATATTATGAAGATAGGAATTAGGGTAAAATATAGCAATGCACATACCGACTTGGCCAGCGTTGTTCTTGACGTTGAACTGGAAGATGCCCTTGACCTTCTTGACCTGCTCCTGGCGCTCAGCATCAGAGAGGGTCTTAAGATGCTCATCAATCTGAGTGAGAAGAGCAGAGGACTTGAAACCATCGACCTGGAGAGCTACATGAAGAAATAATTAAATAATTAATTAGAAAAAGATGTTGTCAGTCAAGTAGAAGAAAAAATGAAATGGAAGTCTTTTTTCTTTGCAAATGGACGACTATATCTTTGAGCTGCTTTCAAATGATGGTGAGATCTTATGATAATATCTCTCATTGTCTTCTTTGTTATCGTTATAGTGATTCCAACGATTTGAGTTAATTTGAAAATAGACACCTGGCCATGTATTGCTAGAGCGAATCTATAACAGCATGGTTGTTACAATTGCAACATTTAAGGGTGGTAGGATTGCAGACCGAGTAGACTGCTTGGAGAGATCGATAAACTGAACACTTACACATGTTGGATATAGTTGATGTTGGGTAAAGGTGTTAAAAGTGAGTTGAGTGGAGAGTAGGTAATTGAGTGTGTAAGGAAGTAAAATCGAGAAGTAGAAGTTGGAGGATGAAGGCACCCTTTTTATAAGCTGATCATCCAATCCACATCTTGCAAGTGAACAGCCGACCGAATTGAATGTTGTCTTAAAGCGAATGGCATCCCAAAAGAATAAGAAAAAAAGTTTTGTGCAAGTGTACTATTCCGGATCAAAAGTATAAGGTTTTCCGTTGACAGCATCAAGACGATATGCGCTCCCACTCTTTACCCTTTCTAATTTATAATATTCAATTACAAACAACTACGCCATGCGCTCAGTGTGGCTTTACTTCACTAGGCCTTGGCAGGAACCAAATTCCTTTCGTATAGTTTATATTTTTATATTTTGTATCCTTAAAGTGTCACCACAAACTTTTAATACGAATCACGCTTAAAAAAGAGCTTGCCAGAAAGTCAGGGACACACATATTTGTCACGTTTTTAAATTGGATAGAATACTTCATTTTTGGATACCAAGAATTGGTGTTTTTGCAAGGTTAATTCAATTTGGATATTTTAAAAATATATGTGTCTGTGGCTCTCTGGCGAGGACTTTAAGCAGGAACTAGACTGCTTTCATGTGGAGTTTAGTTGTTGATTGAGCAAAAGACCCTTTAACTTGTGTAATAACATGGCTCCGAATGGAGACACCTTAGCGAAGATATATATATGTAGTTAAAGAATAGTGTTCCCTCTTATTTGCAAGAATATATATGTGTCCAGAAGACACGCAGACGTATCCTTGCGATTGAAGAGCTGAGCCATCCCCCATTGGCACCTTTCTTTTGTGTGGCACGTGTCGAAGCATCCGAACCGAACTATATGCAAACAGGCTTGTAGAGTATAGACTTCTGCAATCTTGATAGTGAGTATTTAACATGTACATTATTCAGAGCATCCTTAGCATATACGCGTGTAGTTGGCTTAAAATTCTATGTGCGCGACTCTCAAAAGAGTCGCGCTTTGTCCATTTTTCCTATTTTCATGTTTATTCCCATTTTGCACACGTGTCCTCATAGATGTGGCACTCTTTTGATTCCAAAAGGCGTTTTTTGTCCTAATTCCTGTTTCATTCACACTACATCATTCACTTAAACTTTTTTTTTTATTTTAGTCATGAGTAGTGATTTGCGCGCCAATTTACTTCAGCTTGGTTTCAATCTCAGGCAAGCGAGAGCCGCAGTTGATGCAGGGAACCAAACTATCGAAGCTGCAACAGAATGGTTGGTGTCTAAAAGAAACGGGCTATGAATTGCCTGCCGTATCTGTAACAGCAAGGAGCGGCGCGTCTGACACATCTATTCTCAATCCCATTTAATATGTGGACCAAATAATTAGGATATTTGAGAACAGTGATAGAATCGAGCCTTCTCAGACTGGAGCAGCCTTGCGATTGCGTGACGAGGATGATGAAATATTTGATGCGGATTTGCAGCAGGCGCTCGCAGAGTCAAAGCTACAGCAGGCATCAGCTTCTTCAGACAATACTCCTTCAGATGATACAAAAGCAGCAGCATCATCTGCGTCGAAAAAGATAAAAATCAATATCATTCGTAATCAAACTCCAGCACAGATAACCCCGCCGCTTCCGCTGACATCTCGACACAAGGAAGAAGAGGCTCAGGCCACAAACGCTGCTCGCCTTTCAGAGGCGAATAAGAGAGCTGAGCAGGCCAAAAAGGCGAAACAAGAGGCTCGACTAGCACATCAAAGAGCATTAAATGATCTCAAGGAAGATAGAGAGAATAGGAAACTCAGGAGCAATAATGTCCCGATATCTTCATCAGGCAACACTCCAACTTCCGCTGCTACATCCCAAAATATAAATACATCTAGACTGTTGCCACAGATAAGTGTCAACAATAACACACCATCGACCACAGCCAAATCCCAAACGATGGTTCAAGTATGTTCATTACAATATACAGCTTCTACAAGCTTCTGGACAGAATCTTTTTTTATTATCATTGCATTCTGATGTCAGCAGAAATAGAATACTCATGTGCATCCTTGTTTTAGCTCCGACTAAAAAATGGGACTGTGGTGAAGCGCTCTTTCGAGAACAATGCAACTATCAAAGATCTTTTTGAGCTAGTGCGGTCAGAGGGTGGAGATACTGGATCTGCAGACATCAGCCTAATTCAGGTATAGGATCAAGGCTTAGAGTACTCAAGGCTATTTCCTCTCTGTGGCATACAGCCGATACAAGGCGATATTAATGAAAGCCCTTTTTCTTGTGGTAAATAGCCCTTTCCTCGTCGAGAATACACCATTGGTGATAGAGATCTTACACTGTTAGATGCCGGTTTATGTCCCAGTTGTTCACTCAATGTCTTTGTGCAAATGCCGATCCCAGCACCTCAACCTATTGCACCTCCAAATACATGGCTTCCCAATGATATAGAAATGGAGGAGCCACCTACGCAAGACGATTTAAACGGAGACGAAGATAGCAACGGATATGAGGGTGATGGAGGCCAAGGGAACATGGAGACTGAAAACGACAGCGAAGATAACGAAGGAAATGAAGGTAGTGACGACCATCAAGTTGGTAATGGCGACGATGGTGACCATGATGAAGAAGATGATATGATGTATGCTCTTCCTATGCCGCACCAACCCCCACACGACAATCACCAGAATCCCGTCGCAGGCCGAGGGCGTGGTAGAGGACGTGGCCGCGGTTTGCCGTTTTCAGGAGTCGGACATGCTCTTGGCTCGGCATCTTCTTCCTCGGCAACAGATCAGAGTCAGTCCTCAACAATGGGCCGGAACCAAGCCCCGACTGAGGATATTCCGACAGAGACAGATGCAGTTCGCCGTCAGCGCATTCTGGATGCCATGGCGAACAGAATTGTGAATCGTGCTGGTGAAAACGATAAGAGTCCAAGTGTTCCTCAGAAAAAGGCAAAGAAGAGAGATATTCCAAGCCTGCAGGCGATCTGTTGTCATGAAGTTGCTCTCTTGGTGATAGCAGGAAACGCGGCATCAACTAGGCATCTAAAGTTGCTTAAAGAGAATGTTGGGCCTCAAGCAGCAGAGGGCATTGTCCATGAGCTTACGAAACTCAAGCAGCTTGACCAACTGACCTTAAAGAGGCTCCATCGCTGCTCCATCCAAAGTATGGTCCTAGACTCATACTCTCGTGCCACAGATTCATTGATGGACACCATCGGAAATTCACAAGCTCGATCACTGACATACTTGAGCATGAAAGAATGTACGTTTCTCACCGACAGTGGTTTTGCAAACATTACTCGTCTTGAAGAGCTGGAGTATTTGGACCTCTCACACTGCCGAGTGACAGATAAGACGCTTGGGTTCACATTGAACCTACCAAACTTGACGACGCTTTTGTTGTCGGGCACAAAGATCACATCGAATGGGCTTGCAAGAATCATATCTGAGGCTGCTTGGAAATCGACTTTACATACTCTCGATGTATCATTTTGTCAAGGGATTGGTGGACCATATTCTTTTGTCAACTTACAAGGCATGTATATGACCCTGCGCTATAACTCGTGTCTGCATGTTATTGGAAAACACATTACTGACTTCTTTTTTTTTTGTCTGTGCAGGGCTAACGAACCTCAGCACACTCAAGTTGAACAACACGGCTGCATTTGGGTCTGCCCCGATCAAGGTGCCTGACGACGGAGCGTTCGCTTGTCTACTAAAGCTTGACTTGGCAAGGACACAGATTACTGATAACGACTTGATGAAACTGACGCCGGTATTCATGGCTGTCCAAGTCCTTAATCTCAGCGCATGTCCCAATATTGGAGCTAACTCGCTGGAGTTCTGTGTTACCGGTACAGTGAACGAAAATGAAACAGCTTATAGTGAATGATATACGAAACATGAATGCCCACAAGTATTTACATTTCTTATTTTTACCAACAGCACTTCATAAACTGCAAAATATCAGCTTTCCTAACCGAGAGCACGATCTATTGACCGTCCTCCCTGCCGCAGCTGGTACTTAAAATGATATTGACCACGGTATTATGAGTTTATGAGCCGATCTTTATTAACGCTGCGCAATTTTTCTTGTCTATTTCTTTCGATAGCTCTGCCACTCACGCACCTAGACCTGACAGGGTTTCTATACGTGACAGATGATGCAATCCTGACTTTGGCCTCGGCTGTAAACTTACAATTACTATCGCTCGCAGGGACGAAACTTACCAATGTCGGTGCGGCTGTGCTTGTCCATATGACATCCTTAAAAGAGCTCCTACTTGATAGAACATCCGTAGGAGATAAGGCTATGGATTACTTAAGAGGTATCGTTCATGGTGCTGTATCAATATACCAACAAGCAAAATACATTTACTCTTTTTTTATTCCGTATCATAACTATTTACATTGCATGAATAGATCTCGGTAGGCTCGAGGAGCTCTCACTTAATCGATGTGAAAAACTGACAGTGGCAGGGATCATTAAACTTAGCAAGAGCGCATTCTTTTCTATGAAACTGAAGCGTCTCAACCTGGGGTTCAACAAATATATCCACGACGAGGCGCTTGCTGTGTTTACACAATGCCATGAGTTGCACACACTCAACCTAGAATACACGGATGTAACAGAAGAACGAGCCTTATTATTGCAAAGTATGTTCTATTTTCAATCTGAACCTAAAGGTCGGGAGAACCCGATATAAACGAAAGGCTGATATTATGTTTTCTATCCTATTATATGTTTCAGACTCACTCCCAAACCTTGAGCAGCTGCGAATCCAGGGTGTCACGAATGGATCTGTTCTTGAAGAAACACCACACCCAGTGCTAAACTAAGGTGCTCACGAGAATAGTACTCTATATAAGCAAAGATCACAGGCATCCTACAATTGGTGAACGCGTATACTCAATATATTCGGCCTTGGTGTGGAAATAAAAATGCATTATTCATGTACTCATGAGCTACTCGAAGGAATGTGGGTGATTGTGGTAAAGTGAACCACCATAAAGAAATATGAATGCATGGTATCTCAAGGTATTTTTCGACTTGGAAAGCATCGAGACATAAAGGTCATTGTCCGTGGCGTGGGGCAGCCACTTTACTTCACACGCTTGGGTACCAACTGGACTGCCAAATAATGAAGTTATTTGCATGGGATTATTTCAGGCTTTCAATTAAAACCCGCCTTTAATTGGTGAGCTTCCTCTAAAAAAAAAAAAAAAAAAAAAAAAAAATGTCAATAGACAGGAAGCGTTAGGATCGTATAAATACGTCAGTGCATCTCTAACCGTTACTATCACTGGATTGTAACTGAATGTCACGATCAAAAAGCTTGGTGGCCCTTTTTTTGTTGGTTGTCAACAAGTTCAATAGGAACTCCTCTGCTTCTCATCAATTCAGGATTGTCCTTAGTAAACGATATACGAAGGTTTTTACAGATTAAACAAGAAAAAGGCCAAATAACACCGGGTAGGTTGCCAAGCAAATCATGAGGGTGTTCTTTGATAGCTGGGTTTTCAAAATTGGGGTTGCCAATTAGGTTAATCCATATTTTATTCCTAATTATTTTGTCCGGTCTTGACAAGATAAAGAGTAAAAGAGAAACCTCGTTGAACTATGTGTTTTTTGTATACAAATGTCATTCAAGAGCTTGGTTATTTAATACGCTCTACACTACACTATAGAGCAAGGAAAAAGATATTTGCACGGCCCCGTACACACCTTATTTACACTGCTCCCCGGGGGCTTTTTTTTATTTGTACGGGGCCTTTATTTCAGTCTTTAACACCGCTACCAGACGATACAAGCTCGATACCCAAGTATCAAATATTGACCAGAATATTTATCTTATCAAGGTCGTACGTAGCCCAGAATAGATGTTGATATTTTTTATGCGATTCTGGGACTAAATAAAGAATTACAAACGATTTATCTGTAATTGAAATATACTATGCCGCTCTACTTTGCACTTTTGTTGGTCGTGTTGCTATAGATTGTGGATGGTTCACCAATGCTTTCTTTCATTTAGCGCGTGCGTACATCTCTAGTGTTTCCGTACGTTATTAAGCATATAACGATGGGTTCAGTAATTAGGGACCTCTAATGTGTAGTTTGTTTCGGTAGATATATAAACGATCATACTCATTGTTACGATGCATAGCGTGCCGTGTCACTACTCACTTTCTTTTCTCTTTCTTCTATCTCCTTATCTCTGCCCTTCCTTATTAAGAGCTCAAGCGCCCTCGATACTGAATTTTGTTTACTAAATTCACCAAAATACAATGGGCAGACCTCAGTTTATTTTGTGGAATGTCTATCCTCTCACCCGAGAGATTACTTGTCTTTGATAGTTGGCAACAGTTCGCACTCAAAGCCGATCGTGCCACAATTACCTGTATCCCTATATCTAAATAGCTAAAATCCTTTAATAGCATAACCGTGACCTATAGTGATAGAAAAGAGGCATAAATACTCTTCTGTTACGTTGATAAAGATCCTTATTTTTGTCTCATTACATTCCAAGTTTGTTATCATGTTCAATCAGGATTGATTTTTCATCAATAAAATAGCCAGAACTTGCCTTGGGTCATCTTTAGCGCGCAGTGTCGCATACTCGGTAGCACATGTAGATGCTCACTGCGTCTAGGGATTAGCTTCATATTGTACAGTCATCTGAAAGAAAATTTGGTCAAAAAAATAAAATTTTGAAATGGTTATGAAGAGAAGCACTGTCTTCAATCCTATTTCTTGCCGTTTTCACTCAGCATGTACTGCCCAAAAACTTCACTGATTATCCACATTGGCCTCATTAATAAAAGCGTAAATTTCCATCTTGGTTGGTGAAGCGTTTTTGTATGTCACAAATGAGCTGTTTGTCAGAGATTCAAAATAAAAAAAATAATAAATAACCCACTTTGACCAGACTTTCTTTCGGGTGACTGTCGAGCGGAATAGAGCGTGAAAAATATTTTGTAGATAGTAAGCAGTAGAAAAGTAAGTGAGAATAAGATATGGGTCCACACACCACACCCATGGGGTATTTATTCATTTTCTGGTAGAGGGACTTATACCAGGCAACTATGTATTTATCTGTAGGATGACAAAGGTTCGTTCTAAAAACTTCATATCAAAGATTTATCGCGTCTATGTGTGGCGCGTTATTGCCACTAATTTCTACTGCTAATCTTTTTAGCACATTAGTGTTTTTTACCCTAATTTTTTTCTATCATAATATTGCAACAGAGCACGATGAGTATCGCAGCTCCAGACCCCCCTCTAGACTCACCTTCGCTTATTTCCTTCGAAATAAAAAGCCAGAATCATGTAATCTGTAGGATACACGCTGTCGCTTGTAGATGAAATAAAGACCCCGTGCAAGTAAGGTGCGTACGGGCCCCACTGGAGCAAAAAAATGTGTAACAAGCCTATTTATTGGCTTGTAAAATAGTTGCGTGGTCCGGGAATCGAACCCGGGTCTACCGCGTGGCAGGCGGTAATTATACCACTAAACCAACCACGCCCTCGTTGAGGTAGCGGAAAAACTACTTATATAAATCAAAGTAGTTAATTCACATGCCGTAAAGTAGAAATTAAGGGGTCGACAGCAAGATTCTCAGGAGTTGATTTGGAAGCCACGCTGTAAGATCCTGAGGGTCCTTCAACAGGCCACGTCGGGAAGGTGGACTTTGAGTACCAACCACGGCGGTCAGGGTTTATGAAATCATGAATACAGCGGCTCTTGCCGTTTGTGCAGTAATAACTGTTTATTGACTATAGTTTCTGGAGCATTTTGTTCATAGAGTGTAGAAAATAAATCCCATGACCCTGAGGGACCTTGTTATCAAAAAAAAAAAAAAAAAAAAAAAAAAAGCTATCTTTTGGTACTATATATACGATTCTTAATGATATTTTAATGAATTCATCACTATCCTACATATGCTCCTGGAATGAAAAGGGGTAAAAGAGATTCTGAGTTGCTCCGGATCTCTTTCATATCAGTATCTACAAGCTATCAGAATGTCAAGGACAACGTTCCGCATACTAAACATGACCTTTCTTTGTTAGGATCCAATCCCATTCCTCATAAGACAATTCAGACGCTGACAATATTCCGAATCTTTGTGGAAGACAACGACTAACCGAGCCGTTCAGAGCGTCCAAGTTCAGGCTATGGCTGCAGAATTATCATAAACAGTAAGAACTGATAGCCTAAGTTGGACAAAAGAAGCCGAAGTTGAATGGAAATCATCACGCTGCTCGCCACAAGGTTGGAAAAAAAAATCGGTTGGATCGGAGAATGAGTCAATAGAATATAGCTATGCTCTTCGAAGAGGCTATATGGGTAGCAATAACATGGTCAAAGAGATGTTAACTCGCATGACTTTGCGGAGGCAGCATTTTGATGTGGGAGTTCCATGACTTATCATGGTATAGATGGTTGCTGCTGGATTCCGGGCAGCATAAATTTTAAGGCCTGCATCAGAAATACTCGATTATCATCAATGTATTTTCAATAGGGGTTATGTTGGAGGTTGCACTTTTTATTTTTTGGTCAAATAGCTCCGCAACGAATTGCCAGATATCCTGGGGGCCTTTGAACAGGAGCGGACAAAATTTTATATGATATCCCCGAGTAAATAAAGATATGAGTTCTATTGGAGTCATGAAGGACACACACCGATTATTAATGCTCTCATAAATAGATCTAAGAAAAAATAACAAATAAGATACAGATCGCTCAAAAGTGGGCAATAGGATGCAAAAGTCGAATTTAATGGGAGTAAGCGAATGAACACATGGCAGTAAATAAAATGATGATACTAGAAGAAAGTATTTATTTAGACACCATTGAGGAATGGTAGATAAGAGGGTAGAAATGTAAAAAAAAGTAAGCATGTCAACCTATCAATCCATTGCTGGTTAATGTCGTTAATGTCGTCACTTTTTGCAACATGCATGTTGGTCACAGCTATTTTTTTTTGTCTTGTGGTCTTCCTGCCTTTTACTCATTTATTCTATCTTGTTCTGCACAAAAACTTTTTTTTTTCATCATGAGCCACTACGGCAACCATCTGCAGCCACCTTACACAGGTCAGGGCCAGGGACAGGGCAGCTATGGCTATGACACATTCTCGCCTCAACAACAAATGGATCCAAACACGCAACCGTACTCGACCTATCCTCCTCCAGGGTCTAATGCTTACCCAGCTAGTCCTGCATTCAACCCAATGCAACCCAATGGCATGGGAATGAACATGGGGCTTAACAACAATAATAATAACAATCAGATTGGCATGAATATGAACAATCCCACCTATAATAATAATAATAACATTCCTAATAATAACCTAACCTATGCGCCATCTGTGTCTGCAGGGGGCTACGGCATTCCTCCTGGACAGTCTTACCTGACTGGGGGACTAACTTACCAACAGAGCATATACAATCAACCAGCACAGCAAAGTCCTAGCATGTCTAATCCACCAATATCTGCTCAACCCCGCGCAGAGAAACCTAAAGCTGAAGGCGACTATCCCGTCGTCATGGCCATTGACTTTGGTAAATATTCATCCCTTCCAAACCATTCTTTAGAAATTTTTAGATCGGACCTGATCTGCAGATATTTATCATCGATTTGCTTGTATCCCTAACCACACTTTTTTGTTATATTTGCAGGAACAACCTTCTCTGGAGTAGCCTATGCTCTCAAGGCTGACGGAGAAGTGCACGATATCACAAAATGGTACTAAGCGCTGTTCACAGGACAATTTATTCTCAATTTGCATATTTGTTTGGAAAAAGACTTAAGGACTATGTTCCTTATTACTTTAGCCCATGAGCACCACAGGAATTTCAGTCCATCAACCCCTTCAAAAAAAAAAAAAAAAAAAAAAAAAAAAGACATGGATAACAGGATAGTAATGCTTCCGACACTAGGGATGACCAATATTTGAGCATTATCATTTCTTACCATTTCTGTTTGCCATATTATCTCTGTCGTGCTACCGTTTCTCTAGGCCTCGGCATCTTGCTCAATACCCAAAGACACCAACGCTCAGCTTGTACAAAAAGGATTCGCAAAAGATTCTAGATTGGGGACATGCTGCGCGCTTAGCGATGCTCAAGCCTGCCGCAAAAGATTTTGTTCTCCTGCGTAAATTCAAGCTGCAGCTGGATGAGACGCTTCAAAGTGCACCTCTCGAGAATGGCATCTCAGCACTAGATGCTGTTACCCATTACTTGAAAAAACTGCATGGACATGTGATGTCGGAACTGATGAAGGGCTTTATTAAGAATTACGAACCAAGTCAATTCCAGTATTGTCTAACTGTGCCTGCTATGTGGTCTGATGCAGCCAAAAACACGATGCGTCGCGCTGCCATCGGCGCTGGCTTAATCCAGGAGGGTGACCCACCAAATCGCTTGATTTTGATTTCAGAACCCGAAGCTGCAGCTATGTACTGTGAGAGGATGGTCGATCGATTCTCACTCAAGCATGGAGATCGATTTATGATTTGCGATGCTGGTGGCGGAACCGTCGACTTAATTGTATTTGAAGTTAGCGAACCTCCAGGCAAATCTCGACACTTGAAGGAGGTGACCCGTGGCCATGGCGCCTCTTGTGGATCGGTTTTCTTGGATGCGAACATGGAGGCTTTGCTGGAACGCAAATTTAGGAGATATCGCAGAGGTATTAAGGCGTGTGGGTGGGCATCTTTGATGGATACATTCGTAGATATGGTCAAGCCAATGTTCAACGGTCAGGAGGACGTACTAATGCAGATCCCTCAAGCGACTGGTCTCGAGGATTTGAACGATCCTGATATTGGACTTGAAGAAGGTGTGCTCTGTGTCCCAGTCGAGGAGATGAAGGCTGAAGTGTTTGAACCTGTCATTTCGGATGTTCTGGATTTGATTCAAAAGCAGTTGCACCAAAGTCAGGTATGCAATGCCATCTTTTTGGTCGGAGGCTTTGGGTCTTCACGATATCTGGAAGAACGTATCCGGCAAGAATTTTCACATCTTGTGGGCTTAATTGCCGTTCCACAACGCCCTGAATTAGCTGTAGTTCGAGGAGCAGTATATGCAGGACTGAACACGAAAACTATTAACATGCGTGTGGCCCGCCGTTGGTATGGAGTTGATGCCAATATGCCATTCGAGGAGGGTGTGGATCCAGAATCCAAAAAGATTATCTCCCATGATGGGTACGTCCGATGCAAGGAGCGTTTCTCGGTGTATGTACGGCCTGGACAGCAGATTGGCGTGGACGAATGTGTGTCAAAAGAGTATGTGACATGGTCTTATCCTAAGGGTTTAGATTCACCTCTCTATGTCTGTAACTCTCCGAATCAACCAAGGTATATTACGGATCCAGGGGTGCAAAAAATTGCTGACTTTCATATTCCTATGCCCGAAATCCCAGGTGCACAGCCCCGCACTCGTGTCGTTTTCCGCTTGAACATGTATTTTGGTAAGTACTGAGACAACCTTCTTGCATATTTTCCCATTCATTTTTCTGGAGGATGCAAACTAAAGCCTCGCCTTTTTTTTTTTTTTATGTATTTTACTCAGGTTTGACTGAAGTAAGAGCAGAAGCCGTCATTAATGGCAACACATACACCACAATTTGCTCATTTGGTAACCGCTCCAATTAAGTAATACTCACTGTTTTAAAAATAAACAAAAACGAAAAATGGATTGGATTGGCTTTATTGTTGATGTAGTAAAAGTACAAGGAACGAAAATGTCGAAATGAGCTATGATACAAATGATTAGAACACGCCTCCATGTTTGCACTCTCATATGTCTTTAATTTAGAGGCGACGACGTGGTGTTGGGCGGACATAATGTCTCTGATGACCATGCTTCTTTTTCTGAGAAAGGGCAGCGAGAAGAGCTGCCATGGTTGAGCCCCTGTGATGGCCATGGCGCTTATGATGGCGACCGTGAGTGATTGGAACTGGAGCTGGGGCTGGAGCTGTTCTCCTGAGATGACGTCGAGGCCGAAGGGAGGCCAAGAAGCCTGGCTTTCGCTGAGTTACAACGAGTGTACGACGTGGGCGATGGAAAAGGCTCGGCTTACGAACTTTGGGCTGACGTGTGGCGATCTTTTTTCTGTGCGTTCTACGAGGCGTTGCAGTAGTAGTAGCAACAGGGATACGTGGGTCACGATGATGCCTAGAGGAGAACAAGGCCTTGAGACGAGCCATTGTAGAAGGCTTGTAGTAAACACGTTGGACTATGACAGGACGACTGTGAAGAAGCGACATGTTTGTAGTGTAATAGTAGACAGAACTGGAAGTTGAACGAATGGCTGTAGTTGTGCGAAACTGGTTTTTTTTTTAAAAAAATGTACGATCAAAAGGCACAATCCTTTTATACTTATTGTCCAAAAGTTATGTCATCAGGTTCTAGGAGAAAAAGGATATGGTGATGTGGTATCAATAGACAATAACATCATACATCTGGTATGATGACACGACTTCTTGTCTTTATTATTTATTTATTTATTTTTCTTTTCTATTCTATTCTATTCAATAATATGATATTTATTAACGATCCTATGATGACATGTTGTATATACTTTAATTAGTGCCGTGGTAAAAAAGTTAAAGTTAAATAAATAAATAAATAAATACTCATTTAAACTCGGGAGATACCAGAAGCTGGAGCTCCGTACAAGTCAAGTGATCTCTGTCACCTGCTCCATGAAGATGAGATAATCCTATAAAGAAAGTGTCTTTTGAAGGTCTTGGCATTTGTTTTTCTTTTCTTTTCTTTTCTTTTCTTTCATCTCTTTTTACTCTGTTTCATTTAACAACCTCATAAAAGTACAATCATCCGCAAGCAGCCACATCCATGTCCTCCAACAATAACAACAACCGCGGCCCAGGCCAGCATGAAAAGGGCGAGTTCAACATCCTACCCGTAGATGAAGACAAGAAGAACCCTCCTGCACCCAAGGGCCATCATAGTGATGGTCTGACTGGTGGCCCTGATCTCCGTAGCGAATTTCATGTGGGCCCGGCCATGATGCCTGGTCCCTTCGTGAGCTCCATGGGCGCTAATTCCACTGCGTTTGAACGTGAGCATGCCCAGCAGAAGGCTAAAAAGTAATAAAGCACCAGCAAGACAAATACATGCTGTGGCTATGACTTAGCTTTGTAAATAAAATTTAGCATATTCCGAAACACAAAGTTTTATGCAGTGGTTAAGAAAACAGGAATTTATTAAATAAATATATAAATCTGTCAAAAGTCATACTTATTTATAAATCGAATGTTGTCGAAAGCCCCATCATCGTCATTCTTGAACGTTTGAACGCTTGGTATGAATGGCTATATGTTACAATGATTGCAGTAAAGGCTGGGTCGTCTGTGCTTTTATTATCAACCATAATGTTGCCACAGTAATAGATGCAGCAATCATAATAATTAGTTCTTTGGATTATCACTTTTGATTGAAAGGATATGCAATTTCCACAGAGGCGGGTACAACAGGCAGATTGTCTGATGATGCTCACCTCTATAGGGCTTTGCTTCATCCTTTTACTAAAATTAAAAAATATACTTTATCATGAATCGCAAGGATGTTCACCTCAAGCTTGAATACCCCATCAATCTCAGTATCATTGAGTCCTTTACCCCAACTACGACGACTAACTGCAAATCTAATTTGTCGTATTGTTCTCAGATGGGATACTCCTCTCGCCTGACTTGCTCATGAACGTATACATCCGGGGAAATTCCATAAATGTAAAATCGTCTTGGCTCAAAGTAGCATCGCTTTGGTAAACAGAGATCTGAGTATTGGCACGTGTCGGGGCAATTTCCACTCTCTATTGCCACCTATATATCCGTGGCCTCGATCCTGAATGCCATACGAAAGTATCGCGTAGGTATATCAATGCTACTTTACCACCAAACTGAAAACATAAAATAAAATAGTAATACTGTTGTTGATACGATAAGCACCTGCCATGGACTACACTCATTTCCGACGGGTCTTATTGAACAAGGCCTTCCTGTCGGGCTGGAATCAGCAGAAAATGGATGTCGTCGCTGTTTCTGACGCTGCTGCGTATTATTTCTTTATGGTTGTTCTCCATCGTTGCCTCATAAAGTGTTTCCCATGTTGTCTGGTTGATCTTCTAGTATTGAAAACCGTCCTTTGCATATGCTCCTTGGCACTGTTAGCTTATTTCTGCGAGACACTAAGGACAACTGAATAAGGTAAAAGGAGAGATGATGAAGTGAAAACCCTCTTACTGATACCGATGTGGTGGTGACTTCTATAGCAAGAAGGATGATGAACACTTGCCATTTTGGCCTATAAGACTGCATGTTTAAGGTGATTACAAACGTAAACAGCGTATATAGGCTATCTGCGGGTCGCAATAATGTTGCTTAGAAAAAATACGAAGTATGAAGGAAACGGTAAGATGAGAAGAGGAACTGAGATGTTTTTCTACCTTGAATAGGATTGGGCTAAACTTTCAGCATGCCGCACGCGCCAGTAAAATAAATTTCAACCAGCGCCAGCATTTGAAAAAATGAAATGACGACATAATGTCAAAGACGAAATATATACATAAGTTTTTTTTTTTTTACCCACCTTTCATGATTCATCCAGCGCCGTCATTAACAGACACACCAAATCAACATTAGATTCTACAATGGAATCCAATCGTACTAGTTTAGGAACGGCAAAACCTGTGCCGCTGCCATTTGTTTATCAACTGCTTGCTGGTGCTGTTGCTGGAGTGACCGAAGTCACTGTCATGTATCCACTCGATCTTGTCAAGACACGGCTACAACTACAAGTAACGACCTCACGCGGCGTTCACACCCAAGCGGCTGCTGTCGCCAGGAGCGCCATTACTCATTCCACAAGACCAGCAGCAACGGTTGAGATAGCAGCCCCATACACATCTATTTTTGATTGTCTACGTAAAATTGTTCAACAAGAAGGCGCTCTTAACCTCTACCGAGGCGCCTTGCCACCACTTCTGGCAGAAGCCCCTCGTAGAGCTATAAAATTTGGAGCAAACGAACAATGGGGTTTCGCGTTCAAAAAGCTATTTGGACTGGATCAGTTCACGGCACCACAAGCAGGATTCGTTGGATCAATGGCAGGAGCGACAGAGGCCTTCTTTGTCACGCCATTCGACCTAGTAAAGGTCCGTCTACAGGACCGAAATAGTGTAGCCGTTTACAATGGGACAATTGATTGTCTTCGCAAGGTTTCCGCTCAGGAAGGCATCATGGCATTCTATCATGGAATTGAAGCAACCGTGTGGCGACATGCGACATGGTCGGGTATCTACTTTATGACCATCCAAGCCTTTAGGACTGCATTCCCTGAGCGATCTGGGACGCCAAAGAACGAGAGTATGCTACGGAACTTCGTAGCAGGAACGATAGGTGGTATATTCGGCACAATCGTCAACACACCCTTTGACGTCGTAAAGACACGAATTCAAAACCAAATGAAGGGCGATACCAAATATGGTTGGACGTTTTCAAGTATTCGGAAAATCGCCCATGAAGAAGGGTAAGCAACAATATGTCCAAAGAATTCAAAGGTCAGCACCCCTTGGTGATTATTAATCAGAGCTCTGACTTCTATATCTTTTTCCTTTGCTACGCCTTCATTATATATTTGTTTACTCTTTTTAGAAAGCGAGCATTGTTCAAAGGGTAAGGCGGAACCACCAAGCTAGCTATCCAAAAACTTCATGGTTTTATGGCCTGCATTATTAACACTTCTTTTTTTTTTTTTAACCTTTTTATAACTATATGCTATAAGGCTGGCGCCTAAGATTGTACGGCTTGGCCCAGGAGGTGGCTTGTTACTTGTTGTTTTTGATCGCGTCTCAGATCTAATGAGGAAACAGATTGTAGTAGAGCCATCCTCCAAACCTACAGCAAGTTTAATGGCTACTTCATAATGAAATGAATGGATGAAATCCAGAGCATACAAGTGTACAATAAATATCTTTATCATAGCAATTATCATGGCATGAGCGAAGTAAATATATTTTTATGCAAGGGTATATTACTATATGACGGGATGGAGTGAGGTACTGGATGATGAAGACCATATTTGTTACTCAGCAACCATTGGTGTTGAGGCAGAAGCAGGCTCTTCCTTCTCGTTATGGTGCTTAGGACCCATCTTGACCTTTTTAATAAATAGAGAGGCAACCAAGCCTATGCCAGATATGATGGTTATCAGGATGAAGAAGTGTTGAAGCCCCTGCACAAAGGCACGGAGGACAGGAGCTTTGATATTTGGAGGAAGGCCAGCAATTGCCTTGATATTCTGGGCATACTCACTTGCGTTCGCTTGACTGAGGCTGCTCTGCACAAATGTTCCACCAACAGCGATTCCAAACACGCCACCAAAGGTTCTTAGGAATGTCCAGAGAGAGGTGCTTAGTGCAAGGTCAGACTTATTGATCAGCTGTGCATGTACGCCGAGGAGTAGAGTGTTTACAGTCATACCCATGCTGATACCCTGCAGAAGCAGGATCCCAATCACTTTCCCGCGAGATGTGTATTCGTCGAACGTGATCAATAGCCCAGCAGAAATACAGCCCACAATCCACCCGGCCACAATAAATTCTTTGTAGGTTCCCCATCGACTCATCAGTAGACCAACAACGATAGCGGCGAATGCTCCGACGATGGCATAGGGCAGTAAATCGATTCCAGACTTGACAGCAGATGAGCCATGGACAGCTTGGAAGTACAGTGGTAGAAAGAAAAGAAGACCAAGAAAAATAAAACCCTGAATAAAGACCTGCAAGTAAGTGACTGCTAAGGAAGGTGTGCCGAAGAGGCGTAGAGGAATGATGGGTTTCTTTGCGTATCTAGCCTCGTGAAAGATGAAGATTGCTCCAATAACTATGCCGATAATCAGCAGGGCGAGAATAACAGAGGAGTTCCAGGGATATTTAGCATCTGCACCCCAGTTTAAGCCAAGCAGGATCATGACGATGGAAGCCATCAGCAGGAAGATGCCAATATAGTCGAGTGACTTAAGATTAGTTGCAAAAGGGATGCCTTTGCGACGCTTCATATGCATGAAGAAGATGATGAGGATCATGGAGAGTGCACCCACGGGTAGATTGATATAGAAGGCCCAGCGCCAGGTAACTTTGTCTGAGAAAGCACCACCTAACAATGGACCAACAACTGCAGCAATAGCAAAAATAAGAGCAATCAAGGCCTGATAAGTACCTCGCTGGCGCAACGGGACAATATCAGCAACTAAAATCATACTCAGAGCAATGATTCCACTTCCTCCAAGTCCCTGTACAGCCCTCGCAACCTTAATAGAATAAAATTAAAAATCAGCATGGTCATAGTTTTATGCGGGTAAATGATGAAAACCGATATCTCAATAGTGAGAATGTTTGTTGTAGAAGCTTTACTTACAATGAGCATGGTCATTGACTGGGCTGCACCGCAGAGCGCAGATCCAAGCAGAAAGACAGAACAGGCGAACATCCTATTTGGGCAGTTTCAACATTTTTTTTAAAAATTGTCATATTAAACAATCGACTGACTTTTAATATGCGCAGCACTGCACTCAACAACATACATGGCTCTTTTACGGCCAAAAAGATCGGCCGCAACACCATAGAGGGGCTGCACGGCTGTTGTTGTTAAAAGATATGCTGTTCCAATCCAGGAAATATCAGCAAAGTTGTTGAACTCTTTGGCGATGGAAGGCAAGGTGGTCGTAACAATAGTCTGATCGAGGGCTGCTATAAAAAGTGTGACAGTAATGCCCAAAAAGACCATCAAGCGACGAATGGGCGTCAACGGCTGCTTAGGTCCAAAGTCCTGAGCAGGTAAATGCTGAGGTGGAACTGATGTTACATTTTCTGGCGATGGCGATGGATTAGGAGTTACGACTATGGCTGCGGATAGCGGTTTAGAAGTGGTGTTAGCAGACTCAAGATCCAATGCTTCAGAACCCTTTTCACCATCCACGGACTGGTGATCTCCTCCATGACGTACGCCAGCGATGCTTAAGCGGGGTCCACCGGACGGAGGATTGGAATTGGAAGCCATATCTTTGTCTTCTAATAGGACGACAACGGTAAAAAAAAATTCAGGAATCGGAATAAACAAGAAGGAGAGAAAGGAAAGAAGCTGTCAAGCCGTCATCATTATTGAATCTTTTGTACTTTATAGCTTTAGTAAGCATTTGTTGACTGACATGTTTATGACTATTAAACATATTCGAGGATCCCACTGAAGAAATATTTCCTTTTGCAGCACAACTCGCAACGGCGCTCAATCGCTCTTGTATTTCACGCTGTCTCAAATGAATGAACAAAATGGCAGATAGTTCTTTATCCCTTTACTTCAGTCCTAGAAAAAAAAGCTCTTTTTTTATTAAAGATGTTCATGGCTCATCAGAGCATCAATACAAATCAAGCAAATTGTGACAAGACGCAAAAGCAAGTTGATGTGAAGTGATAGGATCTGCAACAGAAGCATTTGATTCAAATAAAGAATGCTTAATTGCAACGGTAACTAACACATAAAAAAGAAATGTGAAACCTTACAGCATGGTTTCCGTTTTTTTATTATTACTTGATAACTAGGACCCAACAAGCCGCGAGGATTATTAGTACAGTGGATTTTACAAATCAGTCGCTCTATTGCTAGGAACGCAAATAGAGCGGTTTCTAACGACATTCCTATTAGCAAACCACATCAGCACAAGTGGTAATTCTTTAATCCCTCGTAACGAGCCCTACTTCCTATATGACAGTATATAGCCTTAAGCTTATAAAAAGACTTGTTTTAATTATTACAATAAAATCAGCTTTTGTCTCTCTTAACTATTACATCCTACCTGACTCGTTTTTGTGCGAAGAACATCTTCTAGCCGCAATGTTACCTGACCAGTAGGGATAGCAATGCTCTCTTCTCCTGGTACGCCTCTTTTAAGTTCGCTGAGGTTTGAACGACGTGCTATCATTCGATTGATTGGGCTCAACACCCTGGGATGTCCTACTCCCGAAATTATTGATAAGCCAGGCAACTGGGTCTGTACAATCTCCATGAATGACTTTGAGATCCATACGTATAAAACTTAGTAGCTGATTGACATCCGTGATGCTGTCTAATGAACGAAATTCCGACAACACTTTCTCATAGCCAGCATCTGACAAAGTCGGGACCATTTTTCCATATAGGGGTACACCCATTGGCTAAAGCCCTCCAGCCTCAACGATCGATTCCACTCTGTCAACGAAGGAATGAGTGTCTTCACCGGATAGAAGAACAAGGTTGCAAACTTCCCTTAAGATCCGGGGTTGAAGGGAATCGAAGTTCAAAATCTTCTGGGCGCAACGTTTAACCTGATATCATGGCCGGTCATCATAAATGGCTGCCTTGATCAAGCGGCCATATCCTTCATGAAGGTCCAGTACAAGGGCAAAACTCATATACCTCCATACCATGTCCTCGAAAAGATCAACCGTCAATACATCGGTGTTCAGTTTTTGAATGATTCGCAGAAACCAACGACCGCCCCAACAAGCTTGAAGGAAATATCCTTGCGAGAAACTCCTTCCAGCTGCAAGCGGAGCCTTGGATCTCCTCAGTAGTAATTTGGTAGATATTAGTTCACTGTATAAACTTCAAAGTTCCTTGACAATTTTTTTCTAAAATGTCTTTAAACAGGCTTACTCTAATTTATTTCCCAGCATTTACGTTGTAACTGAGCCTATTGAAGCTGCTACTTTACTTTTTACAACTTCGCTTTCATCTAGCCTGAATGCACCAGACCATGTTTCAGAGAAATTATTTGAGAAAAGGATTCAGGAATGGTACTCTGGTCTGTTGATGATGATGGGAGCGAAGTTCATTCCAATACAAAGAGAGAGTCTATAGTTCCCGTCGAATCCGAGCTCCTATATCACAAAGTCGGTTACCTGGAGCTTCGTAGCCGCTCGGGATCATATGAATACCCTTTGCAGCATACAATCGACAATTAGAAGGAAAGACGCGCTTGGAAGGGAGGCAGAAGCAAGGCTTTCAAACATACTGTACCTATGTCTTTGGGCAAGATAAAGTGCTCTACAGCCAAAGATGATAACTTTGGGCCTTTACACGAAGGAAAATGGAAAGGGGGTGATGCTGTGCTCTTTAGGCTGGTTGCAAACGTATTGCCTCAACAGTGGGCCTACTGCATCCCACGGTCTCCATTGCACCCCACGCTTTCCATTGAACCCTCACATGATTTGTAAAAAGACCCCCACCATTGTAATAATCTATAATAGACTCTTTAAAGTAAACATCCTTGATCTCGCCCAGACTCACCATTGCTTGTTACCATCTGCACTGGTGCGAGTGCAGGGAAATCAGATAAATGATCTGAGAGATGAACTGAGCAGTTTACAAACTTATCGTCTGTGTTGTTCTATCTGTAGCAGCAGAATTCAAGAAAAAGAATAAAGCCAAAGATTGTAAAGTCGTATATAGTCCTCTTATTTCTTTAGTTGACGAATATGATGAAAAAAATGGTAGTTGATGTGAAAGGCTCTCATGTCCGTTTAGTGAAGCTTTCCACATTTAAAAATGAAGTATGTGTGGATAACAATGGCCCCCAAGGATATGTCATTCTAGCCGAATAACGCTATATAAATAAAAAATCATCTAGTCTAGAGTGTACTTGATGCTTCGGGGTGTTTCTTGCCATCTGCGGTTACCACCATTGGTTCACAAGGACGATCAACTCGCAAACCAAGGAATTTAGCTAGACCTCGACTCACAACGGAAAGAGCGGCACCAGTGCCCACAACAGCGTACATATCGTGTCCATAAAGCTTGGTTCACACTCAAGCTGACGCTGTACTCGGTGTGGCTGACTGTACTTTGGTGATTACGGATTTAACCAGTTCGAGGCTCTTTAGCACCTCTTTCCTGACTTCTTTAAACGCCAAAGCTTGTGCCATGGCCATGTTTACTGGGGTAGTGATTAAATTGGTCAAGATACTGTAAGGCTGAACGCCGGTTAGCGACTCTTAGGTAATCGGACCTCCTCGCGGATTGACTTTTCTTTTTGAGAGATCTTCTGTGGTGGGCGCGCTAGTCAAGGAAATCAAAGTTGTTTTTATTATTGTTGCCAGGCGGGAGCTTTAAAGACCCGCCGTGACCGTCACACAATGTTCTGACCTTATGAATAAAAATGGAAGTACCCTTGAGGTGCACTCCCAAGCCTAAACGTTTCCGTTTTGCTTTTTCTTCAATGTTAACATCCATGCTTGTGTCGGCTGGCGGATTTGCGATTTATACTTTCTTCTTGCTACTTGCGAAGGAGTGGTCGGCGGAGGCTGGACGGCTTGTCTTGGCAGAGTTGTGACGGTCGAATTCGAGTCCATCCTTGGAGTAGTTCGTCTTGGGCTTGGCGTAGGAGAGAGTATTCTCGAGAACCTCATCCTTGTAGCGGACTCGGCATGATACGGATGACTTTCTGCCGTTCTTCGGGCTTGCAGCCGCCCGGCTGCAAGAAGGTCTTCTGATTCTATATAGTCCGTCACTGAGATTGTTTACCTGCGTAGGCTGTCCTGTAGAAGTGTTGTTGGCAGGCAATGCCTCCGTGCAGTTTCGCGTTGTCGAAGGCCTATCCGAGCGTCACGAGGCTTGATTACTCCTCCAGGCGTAAGCGTTGAGAACGGCGTTGATTTGGTTGGTATTCAGTCTATCCATCCTGGTGATGAGATCGTTTACATCGGAGTCGTCACTGTTCGTTGGTCGCTCCCTAAAGACTGGTGTAGTTCGGGCTGGTGCTGTCAGAGCGGATACGGGTATATTATTATCGTTTTCGTCATGTTCTTCGTATGTCTAGCGGCCTTTCTCGACCATTTCTTTGAATGTCTTTGTCGGTCGCTTAACAAGGGCTCGATAAATTTGTTTGTTAACTGCGGCAGAGAGCAGTCGACACTTGGTTTCATCGTCATCAATAGCGACGCGTCGGAAGAACAATTGCATCTTTTGGACCGCGCTGTCAATCGTCTTGTTGGGGGCCTGTCGATAGCTATGGGCTTCATCATAAGCTCGTTTTTATAAAGGTCGGGTTGATAGTATTTTTGGAACGCTTCTGCGAATTCCTTGAATGTGGCAAACTCGTTTTCGGCAGAGACATTCCTCTGAATACTATCATTTGATATAGGGCCACATTAATGGCTCGTTCATCGTTCCATCCATTAATCTTGGCTGCTTGTTTGAAGTTTTTGAACCAAATAATCGGACCATCATTCATACCCAGGTAAGGAGCTGGACAAAGACAAAATTCGAAGCTAGTAAGAGGTTTCCAGATGCGATTATATCTTAAACTGTCTTGAATTTTGAGATATACAGTGGTGTTGCTTTCTGCGTAGATCACCAAGTGTTACAGGGAGATTCAATGGGGTCAAAAAGGTATGCTACAATTGGGTAAGAGAAATAGCGGGACGGGATAGGGCGGGTACGTTGATGGAAATAAATGCTACGATACTAACCTTTAAACCGTCAGGCTCTCCTGGCAAAATTGCCAGGATAGATTGCGTCCTAGAGCCATTTAAAAGTTAGCGTAAGCTTTATTTTGAGGGAGTATGGAAGGATAAAAAGTATTTTCTCGTCTTGTTGGCACAAAGTGCTACATTGCATTCTATACACCAGAGTTGACTTTGAAAGGAGGTCCTTTGATCCATAGAGATCAGATTTTGTGGGTGTCTCCAAGCGCACCACCGGCAGGTTGCTCGTTTCTCCCTCCACTCAATGTTATGGTTCCCCACAGAAAATGGGCGTTTGATAGTTTAAAGTTTTTGGTAACCCTCTTTTTTTGTCTTGAATTCTCTTCATTTTATGCACTATCAGGGTCTACTTAGTCAGCATTCCAGAAGGATCTACGGTATCCAGAAGTTCTAGATGGGTTAGGTTATATATATATATCTTTTATTTTATTTTATTTATTTTAAACAAGAATTCTATCACCCTCAACTATGAAACAAGCGAAACTCTCAAAGCTCAGACGGTATGGCTGTGAAGAGTCAATTCGTATCCATGATTTTCACCAATATACACTGTGATCGGTACTAGGAGTCCACCTTTCCGATGTGGCCTGTTGTGCCCATGAAAAGCCGCGGAGGCTGGCGTGCCGACTCTAACTAATGACGACAATTTTTTATTCGATCTAATTCGTCAAACTTTATGATCATCGCTGTCCTAGTCAAGTGGGTGGATGGGGATGTGCTGCCAGATGTAGCGCTGGTTCGGCCGGAGGGTGGAATATATACCTAAGACGGGTGCCAGCCAGGCGACTAAGGGTAGTGCACCCACGATCTTAGCCTTAGCGGAGAACACTTTTTTTTTCCTGTTAACAAGAACCCACAGAGGTGAGGAATTTTATTTCATAATCTCGCTCTAAAGTAATGATATCGCCCTCAACTATGAAACAAGCGAAACTCTCAAAGTTCGCACGGCATGGCTGTGAAGAGCCAATTCGTATCCATGTTTTTCTCTACCAATGTACACCGTGATCGGTACTCGAAGTCCATCCTTCCGATGTGGCCTGTTGCGCCCGTGAAAAGCCGCGGAGGCTGGCGTGCCGACTCTAGCTAAGGACGACTTTTTAATTTTTTCTATTCGATCAAATCCACTGGCATGTGGACCCAAATCTTGCGGGATTGGTCTGAAATTTCTACTTTGGACTCCGTCAAACTTTGTGATCATCGCTGTCCTAGTCAAGTGGGTGGATGGGGGGATGTGCTGCCAGATGTACCGCTGGTTCGGCTGGGGGTGGAATATATACCTAAGACATGTGGCCAGCCAGGCGACTTAGGGTAGTGCACCCACGATCTTAGCCTTAGCGGAGAACACTAGGCTGTCTCGGAGAGAAAGTATAAAAACTCAAGCAAATCCCTGACCTGGCACATGTTTGCTTCACTTTATGTGCCTTAACCAGGACTCGAACCCGGCCCCTGGGCTAGACAGGAGGGTGCCCTGACGAGTATACTACTCAGCCATTGGGCTATTGGCACTTTGTCCATTTATGAATTTGTCTTTTGGCACTTCGTCCAATTTTTTATTATCATTTTGTTAATTTTCTGTCAATCTTTGGGGTCATTAACGGATCTTTCCACATCAAATGTCCATCCAGGACAACATGGCCGAGCGGTTAAGGCGTGAGACTAGAAATCTCATGGGTTCTCCCGCGCAGGTTCAAATCCTGCTGTTGTCGCGATTATTTTTATTTGCCTTTTTTTTTCTTTCCTTTCAACTTAATTCATCTTCCATTGCTTTGCCGGAGCAGGCTTATCATCAATTTTTTAAGACTTTATTTTATTACTTCTTTTACGACAGGATTCGCTATTCATACCAGGATCAGCTTCCACCAGAGCATTTTAATTGTTTTTCAGTATTCTGGAAAAATAAAAAATCCCCCAAGCCCAAGGACAGACTTGCGAAATCACGCCTGGCTGACTGATTGACTAATTGGTGTTTCTGCATGGACTAGACCAAGGCCTGTTAATGATCTTGGAGAGAAAATACATGGCCAACAACCGATCTGACATGCTGACAACAACGCCTATGGTGCAAAAGACTGCGACATCTGTCTCAGTCTCAGTTTCTCCCGCCCACGTCTATAGCGCCATCTATCCGCTTCAACAACACCTCCAAAGGGACCGCCAGAGTCAAGAATCTGTACCGCCACAACCACAGCCTCAGCTTCAACCACAATCCTACCCGCTATTGCACCAAGAGCGCGCAGAGACCCCTCAGCTATCCTCCTCACCCCCGTACGATATATCCGCTCCTCATTCATCAGGAGAGTTCACTAGGACGCCCTCCAAATCAGGCTCATCTATATCACCATCATCTCCCTCTTCAACTTCTCCTTCTCCACAACAGAAGCTCCCAACCACGTTGCCTCAATTTCGATCCAATGAACAAGACCAAGACAAGGATCAAGGACAAGCCAAACTACATGGAGCTCCTCCTTCTCCGCCCAATCCGGATACGTGGGCTGCCCTCTCTGGAAACAATCACCAAAACAATCAAAGTGCCTGCCACGAGGATGACCAAAAGCTCGTTGTACGCTTGGATTTGAGGAAATTAGGAGGAGGCGGAGGTGGAGGAGGAGGCGGAGGTGGAGGAGTAGGACTTGGATTAGGAGAAGCGGGAAAAGGAGGAGCGGTCGGAGCAGGAAATAGAAAAGCCTCTCTACGCGGACAATCAAAGCAAGTGCCTTCCGATCGTTCAATAGCCAAGGCAACCTCATCCCCGTCAGTACAAACGATTATTGATACCAGTTCTTGGTCAGCCGCTAAACCTGCATCTTTGCGAGCGACTACACCCTCTTCGATTTTACAGTCAGCTGAGATTCTTGAAGACAAATCGTTGAATCCACCAATAGAATCCCTTTCAACAAAAAAGTCGGATCAGTGCCCCTTTCTAATACCTGGGTCAGCCTGCAATGGTCACACTAGAACTAAAGAAGAGTCATCGTCACATCAGTCCCTTACATCCCTAGAGCGCGGCCACAGCGTGGTGGATGAAGAATACTCCAGTCCACGGACCGATGAGGATGATGATTACGTAGACTCTGGTCCACAGGCGGTTAAGAGACCTAGTTCTGCCAGGGTTTTAAGGGACACTAGCTCAAGAAAGCGGACAAGGACCCCTGACAATAGCGCTGTCAAAAAAAAGAAAATAGATGACGAAATCAAACGGTCAAAACAAGGTGCTACTAGTTGCAAAAAACCGTAAGCCTGTCCCGACTTTCCAGAATCATTGGACATATATACTGTAGTTTTTCAGCACCCACAACCAGACTGACACTTTTATTTTATTTTATTTTATTTTATTTTTGTGATTTTTTACTGTTAGCACCAAAAATAATATGATATCCAAGGACATTCTCTCCATAACAGGTGACGAGCTCGCTCTTAAGGTATGAGAAGGTTTCAGCTCTTTTTGAGTGATGCAGAAGAAGCATAACAGCTTAACCAACCTCACCTTTTTCATAGTACAATAATGACTACTGTGAGGCATGTATGGGTTTAGGGGAGTTTATCTGCTGTGATTCCTGCCCAAAAGCTTTTCACTTCTCATGTTGTCAACCTCCTATGGACTCGCTTAATCTTCCAGATGAGTGGAACTGTAATGAGTGCCGCGCAGTAAAGGTATAGATATAAGATGTAGTTGTTGCTGCAATTCCTTATAAAAGGCTATATGGTAATTCAATTTGCTCGATATTATTTCTAGCTTTCTCATTGTATTTCTTCCGCATGTATGTTGTGGTTGCTAGGATCCACCTCCACCTAGTCAACCAGGGATTTTCAAGCAGCTGATGGACAATGTGAATAGAAAGAACCCAAAAGCATTTAGTCTCCCAGGAGAAATACGGTCCTTTTTCAAAGGAGGTAACTTATTCACAGCATTTTTTTTTTTTTTTTTTCATCCCTGTTACAAAATGAATCTCCTTTTTTTGTGTATCCAATGGCTTACGACTAGCATCGGAGTTGTATGGAATTCTTCGTACATGCATGAGTAATATCACGTAACTGTCTAACCCCATTACAATTTGATTTTATGCATCATCGCAGTCATTGCAAACAGTGATGGGGAATACGAAGACGCTGTGGACCATAAACCAAAATCAAAGCGCAGCAGCTCGAATGGGGCGACTGGATATATATCACGGGCAGAGGAAGAGGCATTGCAGATACAAGACACCCATGGCAACATTCGAATATGCTACAGCTGCAATAAGAGTGCAGTTAATGGTCGATGGATGATAAGTTGCGATCATTGTCCACTACATTGGCATCTGGACTGCTTATCCCCACCAATGACGTCTCCTCCACCAACAACCCGCAAATGGATTTGTCCGAATCACGCTGAGCATGTTTTGGTGAGGCTTGATTCATTGTATGGTTTAATTGTATTTTATTAGACCCAATTAGGTTACTAATCTTAAATAATGCTTTATTATTGAACTTATTGGGAATGATAGCCACGGCGGCGAAAACGGCGAGATGCAGTACCTGTTCAACTGGACGATCCCGATGCACCTAATGACGGGGATATTGAAGTAGTGTCAGATCAGGATATATCGACGGGAAAGAAGTCAATATGGGATACAGACACAAGCGGAATCTTGTACAGGATACCTGAAAGAAGTATTAAGCAAAGCTTTATTGAAAAGTGTCAAAGGTGAGGTCCTTTCACGGCATTTTTTTTTTTTTTCTGGCAATAGAGTTCAGCTAAGAGATTAGTAATACTTTATTTTGTCGTCAATGCAGGGCTAGAGAATCTATTGTAGAAGCTAAGCTTGAGCAGATAGGAGTAACCGCCAGAACTCAAGCAACAGGCTCATCTGATCTGCGATTCGACCTACTAGTTGCAGCAGTGATGGTAACGCTTTACTTGTTAACGATGATCCTTCGCCCAATATTGAATGGAAGCATAGGACTGAGTAATTCAATCTTTTATCATTTATCCCATGGGATCCTTTTAGGCAAATGAGCATATCTCAAATTCATCACCAGCGGAGGAGCCCTCGAATCAATATCAGAGTCATCAAGAAAAGAATGAGCCAGATTATGTACGACAAGAGCGGACCCAAAAGGCTGTTTTGGATCAGCTAACAGATCCGATAGAGCGGCAGGAGTATAGACGGTTTCAAGCCTTTCAACGCTATATACGTGAACATGGTGCTGA
The DNA here is from genome assembly GCF_002105155.1 of Lobosporangium transversale. NCBI lineage: Eukaryota > Fungi > Mortierellomycota > Mortierellomycetes > Mortierellales > Mortierellaceae > Lobosporangium > Lobosporangium transversale. The sequence continues at coordinate 709,999 of NW_019028984.1, read as the reverse complement.
GGAAGCTATTACACAATGGTTGGACCATCAAGAGCGCGAAAAAGAACGAATCGCGACTCTTGGACTCTTGAACTTGTGATCTATATGTGTCTCATTTACATTCAACTTTATTATTATTATCGTCTTTTGTCTTTTCTCTCTTTTAACTTTTAATTCAGATCTACCTTGTCTCCTTTATTGTAGATATTGTAGTCTTCATCATCATCCCTTCATCCATTTGTTTTTACTCTCTGTTTTTATTATTCTTCTCACTGTTTTTTATGATTATTTTCTTTGATTTGTAAAGTATAACACATGATAAGAGAGACTAGACAACAAACCCCTGTTCACCCACTCATTCAGACGCACACAAAAAGAAAACATTCAAACATCACAACGTTATTGGTGTCAGCTAAGCATATTGTGATATGATTAATTAAACTATGGGTTTTGTACTGATGCACCAATAAACTGTGCCCTAGATTGGTTGGTCAGTTTCGAAGAATGCTTCAATTGATCTAGCAACTGAATCATTCAGACAACAGTCATTACGATACTGCAGCGATGTGGCCAAGGACATGTTTTGAATGTTACACAACTGTGTCCTAAGCTGTGCACCATCTAGAATAGTAAAAAATGAATCAGTATATTTTTACCTTTTGATAATAACAGGGCATAGCATTGTTATAATATATACCATAGGGAGTCAGGATTGAATCCTGCTGAATCGATATGGCCATAGTGAGCCATATTGACCAGGGATCCTGTTTTCTGATGGGTTGAGAAGATGTATCTATAATACAGCGTTGCTGCGAGGCAACGTACGATGGTGTCACAGAGCTGGACATGTTTTGAGCGAGGTCAAGGATATGGTTCACATATTCTATTGCATCCTGACAAGAGTGGCAGACGACGAAACCTGGGATATCAGTCTTGAATGAAGATGCCCCGTCTTCGGCTATGATTTCGGCTGCGGTTTTATTCGATGCAGTTTTTAATATTGCTGATGAACTTGCTGTTACTTTAAGCATCGGCCCTTTGGCTACACTGTTAAGCCTATGTTGGATGAAAATCATTATATATATATACTTTGTTACGATATCCTCAGGTGAATAGCGAAAAGATATTGATGGTTTGACTAAAATATAGCTGGAATGTAATATTAAAAAAGGGAATCAAAGTTGTCTGGGTGCTTTCAGGTGGTTCAGTCGGGATCTACCACAGAACAATAGCGAATCAGAGGGTGGTTTTTAATTGAAATTGGAGAAGAAAATTTACAAGTAGACTTCGAGAGCTTGGATACAGGACACGTGGCCATCCTGGATGAATAGTAGAATTGTCGTATAGCGAGAACCATATCGTAAAATACATTGTTCAATTCTATGTATAAGTTCATAAAGGAGAAGAGCATCAGTGTATCCTGAACCGGTTTTATTACAATTTGCCCTTTAATTAGCTGTGCCCATACCTATGTGCTTCCTTCTCCAGCATGGTATTCATATCATGGTTACTTGATAGGCAGATAAAAGAGAGAGTCATGTCAGCGAACTTACTGGGAAAGGCAATAAGGAAATCCTATGGCCAGCGAATGAGTGGAGGAAAGAAGTATATACTACATTTGTAAGTACATTGTCTATCCAAGTAAGACTGAACGACGTGCAGAGCATAAAATATTATGGCGTCGCAGTGGCTCAATATCTCGATATCGATCGTTTAGATAACATTAAAAGAAGTCAAGGAAAAAAAAAAAACTGATTGTCCAAACAAACAAGGTTGAGGGCATCCATCCACAAATGTGCCAATGAATTGAGCCATGAAGGGTAAGAGCCCGGATGGTTTTATTTTTCTTCCTTCATTGTTCATATATATATATATCTCTACATGTGCGTCTTCAGCTGTAGAGTAGTTTTAAGCGAGCAGAGTGCCCAACTATACTCCAGTTTAATTGAACTATAACTTTTCTTTTGCTTACACAGCATTGGTCGATCCAAACTGTGTATTTATACTCATGAAGTATATGTACACATGTATATGTTTACAGAAAACAGTTGAAGCCATTTTTTGCACAAAAGGACAAAGGATATTATTGCTTACAGCAAAGGGACAGGTATACTTCTTGTTTGCATTTCTGGTGTGTTTAATAAGAATGCTCTTCTGATATTGTTGTTGATATTGATCTTGATGCAGTGACTGCATGCGTGTATGTAGATGGTTGTAAAAGGGTGCCCAGCAGGAATCAGTTGCGAGAACATGTGTGGGCGTGATACTGCAGTGAATACGAGGCATTATTTGTAAAAACAATTGGTGTTTGTATTGATTGAAAATCGTTCTCATAAGAACCGAGAAGGCCAAGGTGTAGGAGATAAAAAAAGCCCAGACAAACATTTCAGTTGGGTTTAGAGAAAAAAGAGAAGAACCGAGGAAAGAAGAAAGAGCCAAAAGAGAGAGCCCATTTCATGTCCCAATGTCGTCGTAGTTGTCTCCCTTCGTGTGTTGTCTTCTTCTGTTAGTCTAAAAAATAGCTTATTTGTTATTTTCTGTTTATTTGAATGAATTGGAAATACAGACAAATGGACAAATGCTTGCATCCCAGTTACTGTATCCAGTTCAGTCAATGAACATTATTACTAACGCTTACCCGTGCAATGAAAAGGAAAAAAAAAAAAAAAAAAAAAAAAGATGATGAGGAATTGAAAGAAGATTGCTCTTTGGGGATTGGATTACCATTCACTCTTTTTTCTTTCTATTCTTCCGTTTTGTCTCTTTTTGAACGACCCCTTCCACCTTTTCAGGAACAAAAGACCCTCTTCCTTTCTCTCTCATCCTTTAACCCTATTTTCATTCTACTAAACTTGGGTGTCGTTTTTCTTGCCTTGCAGTGAAGGCGCATTCTCTCTATTGCCAGACTTCTTTCATCCGGTCCACACTCTTTCTTACGTACACATCCCCACCTTGTTTCCTTTCCAGCCATGGCAATGCCTATGCGTTGGTCTGTCCTAGTGTTGCTCCTTCTCTTCTTGCTATCACTTATCACCTTCTCCAGAGTCACCTCCTCTCAATATGGCCGTAAAAGCAATAGTGATAGCGGTTTAAGTTCTGGTCTGTTGTTGCACCAGCTTCAGGAGGAACAGCATCTTCGCAGTAGGAGTGCACAAATCAAACAAGATCTTGAAGAAAACGATCTTCAGCTTGGACTTGACTGTGCTAATCCTCCTCCTTCTCCCGCATCCGCCCTTGATTCCTCTTCAGCTCTCACACGCGAGGAGCGCGCTTTACAGGAGGCCGACTTTGAATTTGAACTTTCTCTCGAGATTCAGCATCATTTACAAAAACATCAATACGATAGCACGGTCCTCAACGAGTCACCTTCTGCACTCTATCGCCACATTGAGCGCAAACTCAGACATAGAAGACGACTTCTTTCGGCTTACAGAGCTTCACTCCAGCATCAGGCATCCATCTCCTATGCTTCTCAGGAATGTATTGCCTGGAGAAACAAGCAGCAGCAACAGCGTGGACATTCTTTTCCTTCTTTTCACATCCAGTCAAACGAGAAAAGCCATAATAGTGGCGATAGTGCAGCAATCACTGCAGCAGCAGCTCTTTCTCGATTTCAACAGTATCATCCCAACAGACGCGATCTGCATCCTGACTCGATCTTTGCCCAAACTCTACATGCGCTAGCACAGAAGCAGTACAAAGACTCTAATGGTTTTGTTGTTGACCTTGATCCTGTCAAACTCATGGCTGGGTCGCGCCGTGCAAGCACATATCAAAATGACGATGTCCATGTACTCGTCCTTGATATGCAGTGGGATCCAGAGGTGACCGTCGTGGTTGGAAACGTACTAGATCAAACCGTCAAACTTCGACAAGAAGGTTATCGTCCTGTCATGCTCAATGTTGGTAACAGCATCGTTCCTGGAGGTGGTACGTCTTTTAGTGTATTTTATTACAAAAAAGATTTTATTCTTTCTTATATGCAAACGAACATTAACTTTTTTTTTTTATAAAAAAAAAAAATAGATTATCATCTTGATACTGCAACTGACAATGAGGCTGATCTCTTCCGCCGTACTACTATTCATCAGTGTCTTGATCAGGAACCACGACGTAGCAGATTTTATCCACTTTCAGACTCTGGTGGGATCTATTGCCCAAACCAGGCTGTGTTTCGTCGCGGCCGGGACAACGATTATGAATTTATGGATCGATTTGAATGGATCAGCGTAGTTTCTGTGTCTCCTATTCCAAAGATGGAAACCAAAGAAAAAGATGGTGGGCTTGGTGGAGTTCAGTTCCTCGAAGGAGAGGATGACCTCTTGCGCCGAAGGATTCTGGCTGCCATGAAAGTCGGAGTTAGTCAAGGTAAATCACATTGATGCCGCGCGTATTGTGCAATAGTGATAGCTTCTTATATTCGGCTTGGTTGCTCATTATAAATAATTGTATTCGTTTACAGGACATGATGCGCTCGTTCTTCCGCCCCATGGAGCAGATGCTGGGCAAAACCCTGCCGAAGCTATTGCAGCCATCTATCGTAGTATCATTGGAAGAGACTTCATGGGAGGACGAAAGCGTTTTCAAACTTACAAAAAGATTGTTATGGTGCTTGATCCTGAGCATGCTGATAAAATCGTGAATGAGACATCCTCCTATCGTCCGCGTCAGCCACCTAGTGCTACAACACCTCTTCCGGTTCCAGAGGACGAAGATGAAGAAGATCCCGAGGAGCACCCTGATCAAAATGCTCCGCGCAACAATGACGATATGAAAGACAACTTACCTATCAAGCGACACTTCGCTCAAGATAACGACGCAGACCAAGAATCCCTTGGTTTTGACAATGATGCTGAAGAACAGGAATATGAGAACGACCAGGGCCTTACTGAAGAGGCACTGCAGGATAGTGAAGTAAACTCGGATCCTAGCAATGGCTCTGAGGATACCTGGAAGCAGTCTGTTGGCGATAAGGGCCCAGAAGAGGAAGGTAGTGAGCCTAACGATGATCAAGGAGATGAAGGCGCTACAGAGATAGAGTTTATCGACGAAGAGGCAGATGATGGCGATGAATCACTAACAGATCAACTAGCCCCCGAAGACGAAGTTTCAGAGTCTGAGGCTCTTAGCGAAGAGCAGAATTTGGAGGAGGATGCAGATTTGAGTGAAGAGGCCTTGGAGCAAGACCTTAGTGATGTTTCTGAGATCTTTGAGGCAGGATCTCTCTCTCTTGCAAAGACTAAGGAAGATGACAAGGACCATCCAGAAATTGATTTGGAAACAGTAACGGACGAGGATAGCAATTATAAGGCCTCATCAGAAGAAGAGGTGGATGCCAATAGAGATCAGCAGGAGGAAGAAGAGGAAGAAGCAGAGGAGGAAGAGAGTCTTGAACCGATCACGGAGACTGTACGAGATGTGTTTGAGCGTATGCTGGAACAAAGGAGTCTACTGATCGTCAAGAACCGGGCCCGCGGTTTACTAGGTCCGGAAGAACTTGATGGTGGCAAGGCGCCTAGTAACACTACTTCGGACACCACCAATGCTGATACCATCAATCCCAACCCCTCACTCTCGGCATCTGGAGTTGTGGCTCCCAACGCTTGAGAGGACTGTTAATCAATCATGCTCAGTTCTTTTTTTGAAAAAAAAAAAAAAAAAAAAAAAAAAAAATGTACAAAAGGTTGCTTGTCGATTCGCAAAAGTGGACGCAAATGACCCTTTGTTTGTATAATGCTGTATCATACTTTCCTTCTTCAAATCAACTTTCCAATCCAAATACCCCTCCAACACGCATTCGTTGCCAATGCTACCCAATATTTACACAACAATAAAATAATGACAATAATATAAAATAATTTATTTTGCTATTGTAATTATTCTAAGGATTTGTGTTGTCTAAAGAGGCTCTTCCTTGAAGGTTGGCCATTTTTTAGGGCCTGGGTATTCAATGTAACGATGTAGACGTTGAATGATATTAAGGTAATCAGGTTCGTTCTCAGGGGTGATGACAGAATGTCGAATCATAAAATGCAGGCAGACACATGCACAATTGGGTTTGAACTCGCCTAAGCGAATTGCCTCCAGCACTTGATCCATAGTCCACAATTGAAAACCTTGTACTTCAGTATCACAGGGTGTTGGTGTGATATCCTTTGAGAGCTCTAGATCGTACACAATCTAAAAGGAGGAGAAATTAGCGGAAGAAGATATCGAGATTTAGACAGTTCATAGATATTTCTTACCTGAGTCTCTGGTGCTGTCTGTGTTCCATCCTTTAGTTTAATATAGGAGATAGTTCCAACAGAAAAGGCCTTCTTAGCAACGTTGGGCGGGATCGTGGCTTCCTCCATGGACTCTTTGATAACAGTGTAATAAGGTGAATGACCAAAGCACATACCGCCTGCCACCATGTTGTCGAGCATACCTGGATAGGTTGGCTTAGTGAGAGATCGACGGGCAATCCACATTTGGACATCCCATGGGTTAGGCCCTGTGCGGACATATCCGTTCATATGAACACCATAGGCGTGCACACCAAAGAGCACACAGGCTGATCGTTCGATCGCCAGAGCTGCACCATCTTTAGTCGTAGCTGGATCTGTGTTATGAGTATACACGCCATACAACTCATCTCTCCATCCAGAGAGAGGCGGGAAATTTTTCAGGTCATATCTCCAGATATTCTAGTAAAAACACAGACGCAAAAAATAGCCATGTTGGTTGTTGAATAGAGAATCAGTCCTCTTCGAATTAAATAGCAAAAAAAGGTACCAGCATTTGTGCAATAGCATCTGAGCGCGAATCATAGTCAGATAACCAAGGCATAAAAGAGACAGTCGTCTCTGTGATATGAAATACTGGTCGCGTTTGCTGGTTGAATGTTTCAAGGTGGGGAACAAGTGTTGTGTGAATACGCCCAATAGGAATGTCATCCACTATCAGATCTAGGAACGAAAGTTCCTTCAACTTTGGATCAGATGCATAAGGAAAACTGTCACATTGTTTGACAATGTCGAGTAATGAGAAGCGAGGACGAGAAGGATTGGTGGTCATAATGATTGAGGACGTGGAGAGAAGAATGATGCTCTGACATGTGGGTAGCCATTACTCTGTAACAGCTCATATTAAGGGTAACTTGTCAGTAACCTTGTGCCCCATCAAAATGATCACATTGCGACTACAGTATTTTAGATTGAGTTGTTCGAGTGGTGCCTGTGGGCGCCCAATTGCTGTACAAATTTTGTGTCAGAAAATATTCATGCAATAAAAATAAAAAAGTAACAAAAAGTCTCTTGTTCCCATTCTTCATTCCATCTTGTCATTCATCCTTCAAGTGACTAACCAGAAAAAAGCGTACAGACGGTACTATCCAAAAAAGAAACTCGCATACTTTTATATTAATAAAAGTCAGGTAGAATACATGTTAGACTCTCAGGATACAGACGTCTCAATCAATCCTTGGTTCGAGGGATCTGTGGCAGCTGCTGTCGACACTGCAAAAACTAAGGACTCAGTCTTGTTGGTTTGCCTTGTTCAAGGTAGCTTTCAATTGTTTAAGATAATTTATCATTCAACTCTTGCTGGCTCCATAACTGACAAATATTTTAATTCTGTTTGTTAGATTCAAACGAAGAGAGCGAGAGTTATCAATTTGAACGTCGTTTTTCGGATACCAAAGTCGTGTCAGAGCTATCAAACATGAATGTGATTTCGCTACGACTCATCAAGGACTCGCCGGATGGATTGATGTTTGGGCAGATCTGTAAGCATTATTATCAAAGAAGATAAGGATTTTAACCCTAGCCTCAGCAACTCATCCTTCGATCTTTCATAGAGACTTACTAATGTGGATTTTTGATACACCTGGTAGTCCCTATTATGGTCGTACCTGCACTCTATCTTATTCGAAACGGGCTGTTGACGGACTTCATAAACAACGCAGTGGATATTGACCAGATGCTAGAGAGGATCAAAAAAGCTGTTGATGGGCATTTTCAAATCCCACCTCCACCAGGTACCACTGCTACGCCTGCTTCTACTAGCATGGCGAATATTTCTACCTCATCCTCTCCTGATCTAGTGACTCAGGTACCGGAGCCGAGCACAACAACTCTACAACCAAACGAAAGCAACGATTTTGTAAGCGTATCTGTTTCAGCACCATCAGCGTCCTTAACAGCAGTAACTCCTACGATGTCGATACCTACTACTACATCCACTGCCATCGTATCGCCGAGTCCATCTTCCATTGTGGAAGGCTCGCATTCAAGATTTGGTCAGGCGCAGGAGTAAGAAAATGATGGTGACTCGTTTATTACAATATTCCTAGAGTGTTGCCAAGAAATGAAAATTAACCGCTCTGGGAGTATTTACCTCTTATCATGATGTATAGGCTGAAAGAGCTCATGAAGGAACGGAAACTGAAGCGTGAAAAGGAAGAATTAGAAGTAAGACTTTTTATTGAAAAAAATAGCTTTATACAGGAATGGTTATTTCGAATATTAGGATCAGTGCTGATAAGCTGCTTATTATATTTATTTTTGGGATTCATTAGGCTGCAAAGCAGCGCGAGAAAGACAGACGATCTTCCTCCAAGGCTCTTTCTGAGGCGCAAAGGGAGTTGGCTGAGAAGCAAAGCAAGAAAATTAAGGATCAGATGGAGAAGGACAAACGGGAGGAGGCTGAATACAAGAGACGCGTTAAACAGGCGCTTGAGGAAGATAAAGCTCGACGAAAAGCTGAAAAGGAAAAGGCCCAAGCTGCTGTAGTCACCACCGCAGCATTAGGAAGCTCAACGGAGCAGGAAGTTCTCACACCGGCTGATATCCATGCCCAAAATTCAAGTCTAACACAGGCCCGTAACGATGCGGCCCCTGCGCTTGCATATGATACCAGTCGACTCAACATTCGACTTTTTGATGGTTCTAGCGTCCGCCATACTTTCAAGGCGACCGATACGCTGGAACAAGTTAGGGAATGGATCAATCAGGTAAATCTTAAAAGACATACACTCCATTGTCATAAAGGGAATTATAATACAGCTTCTGACTCTGGTTGGGCTCATGACCATCATTGACATTTCTTAGAACCAAGAAGAGGATGAAGACACCTATAACATAGTCCAACTGATCCCTCCACGTACATTTACAGACGAGTCCAGGATGCTTCGTGATCTGGAACTTTGTCCTAGCGCCACACTAGTGTTGAGGGTATTTTTTGTTTTAGACAAGACATTAGAGGTTAAACGGGCCTAATTTTGATATTCATTACTAATTCATTGATTGCTTTTAACTTTTCAATAGAAAACGACCAAATCGTCTTCAGCTTATAGAGGAACAGGAGATGGTGGAATCCCCACAGTCTTAGGATATGGTTGGTCAGCACTTAGTCTTGTTGGTAAAGTGGCTTCAAGTGCGTATTCCACTGTCTCATATTACAACCCATTAGCAAGCAGTGGCAATGAGGGTAGCAATAGTGCTGGCCGTCCAAGCGATATGACTCGTGACTCTAGATCTGATTCGTAAGACTTTCTTGCTAGTTTAATAATGGAATATTCTTTCTTTTAAGCGCAAATTCATACATTTTAATTCCTTTCGACATAGATATAAGAAGAAGGACAGGGAAGTCAGCTACAACGGGTAAACACTCTTAAATTTTGGACTGAAAGCTGTGCAGAACATACTGAACGTCGCAATATTCATATTCTATTCTGGTCGCTAATATAACATCTTTTTATAATGCATTTAGAAACTCAACCAATTTGGAATAGACAGAAGAGAAAATCTTAAATCTGAATAGCAGAGTATTTGTGGGTAAACCACTGTTGCATATTAAAGATTGTATTTACCAGTCACAGTCTTTTTTTAAAGTTCCACATCAACTGAATGTAACCGTAATGATTCAAGACTAAGATCGCATCGAGCACAATGGCATTATTATTGCAGAGCATCACACGCTCCCTACTGCAGAAACAGCAAAAACTTCGGTGCCATGGGGATACAATTATCGTTAAACGAGCATTGACAACATGGTTTGCAGGTCCAGCGCTCAAATCCACCCGCCAACAACTCTGTGCTTGGAAGAGACCACAGTATGTTGTTCAGGAACAAGTATGCTACAGTACTTTGCAGCAGTCCTCGCGAACACAAACTGGCAGGAGGCGTTGGACCCCAGTAACTATTGGCTTAGCTCTTTGCCCTATCATCACATTTGGCTTGGGTACTTGGCAGGTCCAACGACTACGTTGGAAGGTTGGTCTGATTGAGAGCTTGGAAGAAAGGATGTTGCTAGAAGCTATCCCTTTACCGCGCAAAGTCAAGTATGATAGATTGCCCATTTCATAATCATCATTGCTATCAAGGCTATTTGGATAAAACGAGGCGATGAAGATATTCGAAATGTACAAAGACAAACTTTTTTTTTTTTTTCTCTTGAATGGATGATAGTTTGGATGCAATCGAGGATTTTGAGTATCGCAAGGTCAAAGTGACAGGACATTATCGACATGATGAAGAAATGCTTTTAGGGCCAAGGACAAGAGGTGACGGACAGCCAGGATATTTCCTGATTACACCACTAGAGCGACCTAACGCGTAATATTTGCGTTGAACAAAAAAGAAAACTAGCTATTAAAAGGCGCTACTAGATATACATGTTTACGCATTTACTTTTGTATTCCTTAGATCTAAAATCCTTGTAAGGCGAGGATGGGTTCCTCGTGAGAAGAAGGATCAATCGACTCGGAAGGATGGTTTGATTGAAGGAGAGGTAACTGTAGAGGGTCTTCTTCGATCTGGTGAACAAAAAGCATCATCATTTGTGCCGGAAAATAAACCAGAAAAGAATGAGTGGTACTCTCTGGATTTGGAAACTATGGCCAAGAGATCCGACGCTCAACCTATCATCGTGGAGACGCTCCTAGGTATAGTACGCACATTACGGGAGGAAGGGCGTAATTTTTTTTATAGCTTCAACACGAACTAATGATCGAGGGAGTATTTATTCGCCACCTATAGACACTCCTGCTCACTTGATCAAGTCTGAACTGATTGACAAGAACATTCCTGTTGGACGTTCCCCAGTTGTAGAACTTCGTAATAATCACAAAGAATATATCGTTACTTGGTATGTAGCTAAACTACATGAAGAGAAGTTTTTTTTTTTTTTTTTTTTTTTTTTTTCAAATGATGTATTTTAGTAGTGGATGCTTAATTTCTCTTTTTTTCTTTTCAATCTTTTAGGTATTCGCTTTGTATTGCGACATCAGCGATGCTTTATATTTTGATGAGAAGGCCACCACCTACTAAGAAGGCACCGCAGATGTTGCCTCGTCATGTGTAAAAGCTGAAATAGAGAAAGTCGTTGTGCAGTTATTTGATCAATAGAGTTGTATTATAAGCAAAAGCAATATAATAGCATGTATTAGATATTACAACATGACAGTACTACATTATATTGATGGTCTTTTCTTGTTCTGTCTAGTCCAACAGCGATATTAAGTAAACAAATGGCCCCTTTGAGTTCGTAAAGGGGTTGTCTTCGACGACAGGAGTTCATCTACCACATGAATCGTTGCACTCCTTCTTCGTGAGCCCAGCGAAAGGGTCTCTTCAAGAACATCCAAATCGTAAAAGCATTGATGATCGTATATGTTATAAACTCGAGTGCAAGCCAGACTCCTCGCGGCTGGCGCATTGCGAGCCGGTAAATCAAGTATGGTATTATGAAGTATCGGAATTCCAACAAAGGAGAGGGTATTAGTGTCAGTGCGGTTGCGATCCCGTAAACCGCCAGCCATAGTATGGTTTGCTCGGTGGCTAAAGTGATGGTAAAAGGACGAGGAGAAGAAGAATGTTAGGGATAGGATTAGGTTTAGCTGCCAGAAGAGGTACATCAAGTAACCCGCAGTGCCATTACCTAGAGCTTGCCAACAAAACCATGCAGCTACAATAGAAAAAGGCACTAAGGCATATAGAAGAACTCCATTGTGCTTTGATAGAAGTTTCCAGATGTAAAAAGTGTAGTGTCTGTTGTCAGCCAAAAGGAATGGATGTACAACCCTGAGTTACCAGAATATCCGAGAGAGAATGGGTAAGTGGAGAGAATGATTAATAAATGCACATTTACAAATGGTGCTAAGATTTGATGTTATTGTTAATAATTAGAACTTACGTGAATTTACGGATACAAAGAGTTAAAGTGAATGTCATCATTGAGATGAACAGCCAGGATCTAGAGGCAGAATGGATGAAGATGAGCAATATAGACAAAATACCGATCGACAGCTATTACTTAACATGAAAAATGTGTTACGTGGAATGATCAGTACCTCAACGTAAACTTTGGTAAAAGCCGAGCTAAGGGCACAGCGCCCAAAATAGCAAAGATGGATAGTCCGGCTGTGAAGGCGGAAAAGTAGAGTAGCTGAGCCAAATGAAGGGTCGGGACATGGTTGGATCGATCGCCTAAAGCCGTAATATTGCAGTAAAAAGTGGTTAGGAATAGATAAACGTCTGTTTTTTATAATGTTATTAGCAGGCACGGGTGAAAAAATGCCGCATACCCAGAACAATGCCACCATTCCATTTTACAAATGTAGCAAATGCTGTTAGTAGACCAAAGTAAGGAATACTGATTACAAGAACAATTGGAATTCTAGATATCAACATGTGAATAAAGCCATTCAATGCGTTGACGAGCTGTAACGGTGTTCTAATGAACGCGGCCTTGGGATCATAATGGCGACGTTCTTCTGGTTCTGCAAGTTCAAGTAATGTAGTTCCGAGGATGAATAGTGACCAAATGATGTTAGTCTGTCGGAAGGTCACGGCCACAGCTGATCCCTAGATTTCAATTTTCACGCGTTAGTGTTACATCCTAACACTTCATACATTTGATATTGAGAAGCTCTTGATTTGAAGAAGAATGGTATATCATACCAGCGCTGCTAAAAAGTGGTGGCGCCTTTTGGCTGCCAGCCACGAAATAAGCACGAATGCAGTACTGCCTCCATCAGTGTAATACATTAAGTTAAAGAAGTAAAGAGTAGGGAGACAAATGACGACTGCAGCGGCGGTAAAGCGTTCCTGGTAATTAAGACGCGGATGGAGCTCTTTGAGCAGTCCAACCAAGGCATAGAGGGTCAAGAAGGGATAAATCAAATTTGTGAGTCGAAGTAGAAGAGTAGAACAAATTGGACGTTGACCAGTGGCAAAGAGGAGTAGATTGCTAATGACATATCTATCAGCAGCATCAAAAGGAATGCACACTGGTAAGTTGAAATAGGCGAAGAAAAAAAAAGTTTGATCTAGCTTTAATATGGAGAAAGTATTCTTATGATAGACATACAAAGCAGGAGGTGTGGTCAATTTTGGGTCCCAGGTCCAGTAGTCTCCTTGACAGTAGCGCTGCGCCTGAGGCACATGGAAAATCTCATCCTAGAAGTTGACAATAGAAGGTCAATGTGCAATCTTACTTTTATTTTTATTTTATTAAATAGCTTTTACTAATTTTTACTTTTGCTAAAAAAAGGAGTAATTTGTCGTAGAAGCTATTCAGAAGAGCACCAAAAAAATCCCCTTCATGTTTACTTTATATTTACCATGTACGATTGTGGCTGTGCTGAGTACCATGTTCTCGCAAGGATGATCAGGACCACCAGATGGACTACAACAAGGATTACGGGAATTCTCATGCGTGACATGAAGAGATGTTTTCTTTTTATATTGCTTGTAAAAAGCAGACGGAGGTCGAAAGGAAGGAGACAGGCAGGCGAATAGTCAAGAGAGCAGCGTTTAAAAAAGCGTTTTTTGTGAGCATGCGAGAGAGCCTTTTCTTAAAATGTATTCATACTCACCATCCAGACTACAACTGTATTTTACTTTATTCAAATTTACATGCAAATTGGTCAGGATTGGATCCAATGGGGTTGTCCTTACGGGGTATAAAGTTAGCCTCTTTCATTGACAAACTCATTCTCCTTAACGTCAGCCTTTTGCGTGCATTTCTTCTCTCTTTTGCTCCTTTTTTCACCTCTTTCTCTTTCTCTTTTTACTGATCAGCCACCATCAACATCACTTCTTACCTTAACCCTATACGCACATTTATTCATACATACAACCAGTTTCACCATCTGCCCTCCTTTAGTGCATCATGCAGGCTATCAAGTGTGTCGTCGTCGGAGGTAAATCACAATCAATACAAACCAAACAAAACAAAAACAAGAAATATAATAGGTCCTCCATACACCATGCACTTTTAGTCAATGCTTTATCGCTGACGAAAAAAAAGACCAGAGCAAGAAGAAAAAAAGAAAAAAAAAATAGCAATGGAAGTCATCACTCGAATCTCGGTCTATCAACAACATGGACTGACTGCATTATTCCTACTGATGATGCTCCTACCTCATATACTTCCTCATCTTTCAGGAACTCTGGATGATGATAAGGATGACGAACTGGATGATGAAGTCAAAATCAATTAGAATGATGAGGGAGGATGATGAGAGATGATGACTATTGATGCTTAATCCACATGACCATTCTTTCAGTACTCCCTATTACGGACTTCATCTTTGCTAACTATCATTTGCTTTCATACTTTCATGTACTTTATCTCATCCTCTTCTGTTTTCAGATGGTGCTGTCGGAAAGGTAAGGATAACCACAGACCGTTGAATGTTTTTCTGTACACAACACACACCCAGTCCTCGTGTTCAATCCTCTTTGAAAGCCTTTCTCTCAAACCTTCTCTCCAGCTTTTTTATTTTATGTGGCTAATATTATCATGTTTTCTCTGCTTTTGCCTGTAACCTCTTAGACCTGTCTTTTGATCAGTTACACCACCAATGCCTTTCCTGGAGAGTATATCCCTACGGTGTAAGTTGTTACTATCAAATTTATCAATAGGCCTTATAGGAGCTGGTCCATGTAGTTCCATGGTTCGCCTGCCTGGCCTTATACTGTTGGCTATTCAGTAGCTCATTGAGGTATCTTTTTCTGTTTTATTGATTTTATTTTCTTGACTGTCTGGTGTTAGGTTTGACAACTATTCCGCCAACATCATGGTGGATGGAAAGCCCATTAGTCTTGGTCTCTGGGATACCGCTGGTAAGTGCTACTGTTTATGCAGTTATTTATGATGTGTAGATGTGAATTGGTGGACAGGAAGTGTAGAATACTAACAGTTTTATCGCATCTGTTTGTAATTAATGACTTTAGGTCAAGAGGATTATGATCGTCTCCGTCCTCTCTCATACCCCCAGACAGATATCTTTTTGATCTGCTTCTCTCTCGTCAGCCCTCCTTCGTTCGAGAACGTCAACACAAAGGTATTTATTTCTTCTATTTGGGCTATTTCTTATGAAGATCAATGCTGGGGTGAAACGCAACAACCTAGACAGTCGCTCGAGCACATACATTCCCAAAACAAAAAGAAAAAAAAATTCCGAGGCAAGAATTTCGAGTCGAGAGCATTACATTATCACCGACCATTACTTGCAATCCCATGATAAGCTAGGGGTATCATGACAACATAGTCCTCCTGATTTCTGCTACAGAAATTTAAACGGGGATATAACGGCGGGAGGTTTGAGGTAGTGGATGACGACTGGTTGATGGTTGTGAACGTAATCTCTACAACAGACCAGAACACTATGGATACACTCCTTGGATGCACTCTTCGAGCATGGATTTTTTTAGACTTGAACCACAAACTATATCAGATGTTTTTTGTTTCTAGCGGCTAATTCAATTTTGATAAAATGATTGCTCTCTGTTAACTAGTGGGCTCCTGAGATCAAACATCATGCACCCAATGTCCCCACTATCCTCGTCGGTACCAAGTTGGATTTGCGTGAGGATAAAGACACACTGGAGAAGCTGAACGAGAAGCGCATGGTCCCTATTTCATACCCTCAAGGACTCCAGATGGCCAAGGAGATTGCTGCTGTCCGTTACCTCGAGTGCTCTGCATTGACCCAGAAGGGTTTGAAGAATGTCTTTGACGAGGCCATTCGTGCTGTTCTCTGCCCCGTCCAACCTTCCAAGAGGTCGAAGAAGTGCCTCATCTTGTAATCGTACAAAACTACAGTAACCGAATAAACAACATATCATACAGGCACATTGGTTATATTCCGCTTATACATTGTTGAGCCAAAAACAAGGACTTTTTTTTTTTTTTATTTTTTATTTTTTTTTTTTAGCAACATAATTGAAGAAGTAATAATACATAAAAATATAAAAATTCCATGTATGCATCGCATGCAGGCCTGAAATGCATGCTGAGCAGTTTTGTTTATTTTGAGAACCTTGCTCTCTTTCATCCTAGTTCGCCTTATTAGCTTAATACAAGCATACTCGTGCTTTCGTCTTTAGTTTACCTACGATGAAGAAAGACATTCTCGAGGTGGATATACGTATATATTTCTGTTCATCTGGACTTGCAATCAATTCATGAGCTCTTTTTTCTAAAAGGGACTTGAGAGCGCAAGGTCCACCCTTCCAAACTTCTCATGACTTTTATAGCTAGGGTAGCTCCGCAGTTGTATCGGATAAAGCTCAAAAGCGAACTATACTCAATTTGAAGAAGATGAAATGTTTAGACAAGTATCTTTCGAAGCAAGGAACTAGATCAAATACCTCGAGCATTGCTTTACAATATTTTATCAAATCTTTCTTGCATATGAGTAAGCTAGGATTAGGATGAAGCTTGTGAATGTGTAATAACTGTTTCGGGGCATAAGCAAATTTATGATGGCAGGCCATAATCAAATGAACCTTGCAATTCCCGATTGGGTAATCCAATGACGATAATTGCCAATGAGAGCGATGCTGATGAAGTTGAAAGCGGCCACACTTGGGGTAAAGTCTCGAGAGAAAGAAGAAAAAAGGATCGAAAAGCTGGCTTCTAGAAACAAGCGTCTGAAAGCAAAAATGATGGTAATAACGATGTTGATTATCAGGGATTTCGCACTTGTAGACCCACGCTCAAACAAACTATTTAATATACACTTGCCCTCCAGTTCTGACTAATCCACAGGACCTGGTGACTATGGCGAGTTTTTGGAAGCCATGGAAAAAACGCAGAAAGATGTTTCAAATGTAGAAATGCGGTTAGTTGGTCCGAATTAATATGGCCAGAGGGGATCGCCATATCAAGATTCTATTGAAAATCGAAAACTATACAGTGACCTTGCTGCCATTTTGAGGGAGAGATTAGGAAGGAAAGTAGTCATTGCATATCGATGTCAGTACCATCCTTAAATGGGTGCAGAAAGAGTGCCCTGACATTTAATACAGGCTAAACTCGTGAAACTGATAATGCTTATAAAGTATGATTAACAGAGAAAATAGTATTCTGTGAAGGTACGTTTATCAATGAGGAGCCTGATGCTGTGTTCAGACTCGTCAATAAGCTTTAAACACGCGCACCCAGAAGACGACCCCACGTCGTGCTAAAAGCCTCAACCGTCTTGATATTGGATACTATTCTCTGGGTTATAAGCTATAGCAAATTTATACCTCACTTTTCGCCTCTATTGCCGATACTGTCTCTTCCCGGCCTCCATCCCTGGGCCGTTACACTATGCGGGGCCCTCTTCTTGCGTAATCGAGGCTGTGTCAATGCATTTGACGCCACCGGAAGCCCTTTTCACGCAGGTGTTTTGAGCAGACTTGCCTTGTTTGATCTTGTCGCGTCGTCTGAGGCAAGATCAATGTGCATGGTGTAATCGAGTGGGTCAAACCCAGGCGTTATGCATTCAAGTATGGGTACAAGCATTGAGGCTCTTTTTAAACCATGATCATGAAACTGTGACCCCAGAAACAGAAACAAGCTAAATGAATCTTTTGTAAAAATGTACGAGCAAAGCGACTTTTTTTTTTTTTTTTTTTTTTTTTATTTTTTTTTATTTCAAATCAAATCATAAATAATGATGCTTTCAAAGGCATAAAAAGTATGATGGAGATAGATATATTGTTCTTATTTTTGTTTTTTAGGCTGCATTGGAATGGGCTGTTTATGTGTATTGTCTACATTTCCTAGTTGTGTTGGTTGGATAAAACCTGCTGTAGGTGAACGAAAGACGTTGCTGGGATGCTGATCCAGGGCTCCATCCACATGTAATTGAGGCTGATAATATTGAAGTTGAAACGGCACATGGGATGTCATGGACACAGGTTGACAAGGAGGATGCATCATTGACCCCCTTGCAGGATGCTGAGGAGAATAATGGCGATGACGGCCAAACTCGTAGGGGGGTCGCAGGGCGTGAAGCGCGTCCTCGTCTAGAGAACCAAGGAGAAAATACTTATTAAATGCAAAAATAATAAAAAGCTAATATGATGAATATGCAGGCTTCAGCAAGGAAAAATAACGAGGCATATTGCTTACCAAGGTTGGCCATGATCCTGGGCATTACCAATAACTGCAACAAACAATGACATGCATGCAAATTAATAGTTATTCCATATCAAGGCAACCAAGCCAACAATATTAATGCCTAGATCGTACCATTAGAAGGCTGAAGCTTGCCATAAGGGTCAGTGGATTGGCAAACCATCCTGCAAATTTGGCTCCTTCTGGAGACTAGATTATTAAAAACAAAAAGATAAAGAGCTGTGAATATTTTAACAGGATATGGAGGAATTCCTTTTGTGAATTGCTTAGCCTAAACATGTTTGAGCGGTAAAATGACGGCGTTCTTTAACCTACAATGTAGTTCCTTGGTCTTGTCCTTGGGCTGAGGACTAAAGGCAGAGGAAGAAGCTGTTGGTAATTGGAGAAATGGTCACCAAGGCTGATCCGTGTGGCGATCACGTCGCGCGAGGTCACCATTATGCGCACCTATTTTTTTATTTTTATTCATTTAAAACCACAGAGAAATGAGAGGTGATGTCTAAGGAGACTGAATATGAAAAGGTGATAGCACAACATTCTGTACTATATTATCGCAAAGCTAGGTTGTGGTGTTCAAATAACAATTTTCAGCCTTTAAAGTAGTGTATTACCTTAGGAAAAGACAGGTTAGGACTGTGAACCTCAAGAATATAAGCACCGGTAGGGACATCTGGGCTATGTATGATTGAAATGGAGGGGGAAAATTTTAAACACTTTTCATTCATTAAGCAGGAGAACAGAACAATAGGTGAATGGGAAGAACATACAATGCAAATGTACCATCTCTTTGGATATGGGTCTGATAAAGACCCCTGTTCAAAAGAACAGTTGTCTTCATGGATACACCTAATAGTCAAACAGGTAATCGTATGATTTAGTACGCCATCTAGCATTTATGATCCTTCTCCGTTGTGAGGCACATTAACGTTTGTTGTGGTTACCTTGTACTACCTGACCACGGAAAGTCGCTCCCAGGAGCCTGCCTTCGATAACCGCTGCGTCAATCCACGGCAATAGGCTAATCAGCAAAAAGATCCAACTCTATTTATTAGCCGTTCCATCTTTGTTTACATGCCTTTTTTTATTTATTTTTAAATAGGATCACTTACCTTCCAAGGATAAGTCCAATCTTCAGGGATCGAAAATGCATGGCAACTTGTTCTCTTCTCCACTTTTTTTTTTTTTTTTTTTTTTTTTTTTTTTGTTTTTTTTTGTTCGGCCTATAGTTTGGCTCTTCCTTCTGTTAGGACGCTGTATAAATTAAACTGGAATTGGTTTGAAAATACTGATATTATGTGAAATATCTCTTAACTGTCACTCTGCTGGAGAACAGATTCTGTAAGCTTTATTGATTCTGCAGGCGGATGCAGAGGATAGGCATGTGTGTAGGGTAGGAAGACAAGGGAAGAGAAAAGATTGCAATTGATTACACATCTAATAGATTGCACGATTCCTCGAGACAGGTTACTTTGAAACATCAAAGATTTTTTTTACGTTTGTCGCGTGTAAATGGACTTCTTGTCTAGCATAAATGTCATGGATAAAAGCAATTCCGTGAAAATAATAATTATGTAAGATCATGGCTTCACAGCACATCCGTATTAATCAAAATGGCTGACCATAGTAAAGCCATAAAATTTACTCAATTCTGGTATATTTCTAGAGTGGCAATTCTTTACGAAACCTTTCTTTATTTCGCCTGAGAGTTCAATTTGCACCTGTTATTGGTCACCAAAATGTCACGGGTATTATTGTTATGGGGTTGAAGTTACGATAGATGGAGGAAACGGCGCTTGTAGTAATTGAAACCGAAAGCTTGCAACTATTATGATAAAATAAGAGATTCTTTAAAAGACGCAACGAAAACTGATATACACGGAGCTCTGAACGAGCAGTCAGCACTCAACGGTTCTCATGCAAAAGAAGTGAAGAGAGAGTAAAGATCCAGAACCGATCAAACACTCATTTTTATAGGTTGTTGGGATCAGAGGGTCTCTTCCACATATGCATGCTTCTTTCTCTAGAAGCACAGTCCATACTTCATCTCAAATATACCATCTTAGATCACTCATTCACATACAGGCGGTGTGCTACTTCTTCCTCAGTTGATACTCTATTAGGGACTTCAGCCAACTTCATATGATATACCTTCAAAACCTGACTCCTCAAACATTCAATGATATACTCTCTGTTAATAATTTGTTTGGCTGATTGCCGTACATATACTCATGTTAGTTATGTCGGGAAGGAAGAAGATATTGATAGAACAAGCAGCTACATTCCAGCATCTCGATCCCCAGCGCTGGCTTCCCTTTGACGAGTCTTGAAAACACAGGTTTACCTCGTGTGCAATAACATCCTGTACAGGGTAGAGAAGCTTAAGCCCCTCCTTTCGGAGGGTCTCAGAGTTCCACCGCAGACATTGCCTTGGAGATGAAAGTCCCATCGGCTTATTACACTTTTTCTTCTGTCATCTGAAATACATTCCATGGACATTGCGGAGTCGTCAGCCATTATTAAAGGTCAAATTCTCACTGTTTTAAGAGCGGATTGCAATGATCCTGTCTAGGTGCAAAATACTAATGATATAGGGTATAAAGTCAAGGATCTTTTGTTGAAGGAAATCTGACTAGAGCTACGGAGATAGCTATTTATATTATGTAGTAACTTTTGCCAGTTAAATTAGGCAAAGCATTGCTGGCCTAACAGTTAAGTTCTAGCAATTTCGCTTGCACTAAGCCCATTCATAGTTTTTAAAATTCCCTATATGGGCCATTGGGTGATACGTGAGGTGTATATAACCAGACCGCAGAGCCAATTGGCCATGGCGCCGACCATGTGACAGGTACCAGCTTGGGACTTGTAGAGTTGCCTGAAGTAATTGGGTCGCTGATTATGTCCCTCGTTAAGCATTTTCCCAAACTAATAAAATCGTCTCCATTGAGTAGGTTGTAAGGCTCGCAGGCATGTACGACGAAAAACGGCATATCCTGTACCTATCTGTGAAATG
Organism: Lobosporangium transversale; assembly: GCF_002105155.1. Classification (NCBI taxonomy): domain Eukaryota; kingdom Fungi; phylum Mortierellomycota; class Mortierellomycetes; order Mortierellales; family Mortierellaceae; genus Lobosporangium; species Lobosporangium transversale. The sequence goes on along the minus strand of NW_019028984.1, from coordinate 688,611 downwards.
GGGCTTTGTACGCAAAAACGGACTTGGAGAGGCGTCAATCCCAGCTACCATGATCATGCTCCAGGTAAGCCGTAATCATGTTTTGGAGTGTATCCATGAACTGTTCTTCTGGTCCATTGGGCTGTAGGGCGGTATACTGGTGCAAAGCAGAAAGTTATACGGGACAGCTGCGTCAGACAATTATACTATTCAGTGAACGGGGTTCTGTTACCCAAAATATTTTCTAAGGAACTGCCGTAGCTGAGGAAGTAGTGCATGGTGAACGCATCAACAAGTTCTCGAACCTGGGTTGCTTTCATGGCCAATAGTGTAACATATCTGGTGGACATGTCTCGGAGCACTATTATGTAACCATAACTAGAAGTAATGAGAGGCAGCGAGCCGTAATATCCCAACACGACTCTGTATATCTTGGCGACTCTTTGGTTCGGTGTCCTACCTTAATGGATTGGTATGTGGAGGAGTGTAAGAGCAAGGTTCGCGTATAAGCATAAGCTTTGCTCAGTTACTGCAGATGATATTAAAAGCTCCCGATTATTAAGTACAGAGTGAGTTATTGACCTGTAGATCTAGCTCACGCTTATAAAAAACTAGCCAATTTGTTCAAATCCATACCATCAAAACTTGAAGAGGGGTGAATTGTTAAACCGTATATCAATGTCTCGCACAGCTGTGTAGCCTGAGAACGGAAGTCCTCGTTGGGCATGAGGTGTGCGAGAGAGGAACAGTAAAGGGTCGTTTGTTCGGATAATGGATGTAGGACGTTATTGGTGTCTTCATATATCATTTTAGACTGAATTTGCCGCTCTCAATAGATCTGTAGTACCCTTCAGCTCTCAAACGTGTTCAGTATTTTCCAGATAGACCTATTACTGATGAATAAATGCATTTATCAGTGAGAATATACCGCTAGTTTCATGAGGCTGAACAGGTAGAACCGCCTTCATCACTGGATTCATCGCTTCAATGTTATTGCCTGCAATACCGCCTCTTTGGTCTAGAAAGCCGCCGACAATATGTTCTTCGAAGTAATTAACAAGAAGCTCTACATTCATAGGGGCTTTGTGGTGGAGCCTATCAATAATCATCCCAACTCTTGCAGTGCTATCAGGCCAACTGGAGGCTCCTTGGCAAGATATAGAAGACCGCCTTGCATATTGCAGTAGCATATTGCAGCAGCGAGGGAAGTAGTCTATAGTCGCCCACTCCTTGACATCAAACTTCCAGTTGTGAATGCGTATTTAGTAGCGAAATGTATCCCGCGCTGTCCATCGTCCTTGATGTTCGGAAATGGCCTGGTTTCTTCCATATTAGCATCTTCCAAACACTGGAGAATATTCATTGCATCTTTGGCGATAATAGGCCTTGGGACTTGGGTAATACCAGTGCCTAACGGCTGTATTACGGAGATCGTGTTTGGAGGGAAAAAGGAGTCCTACTCAGATGAGGCATCCTAAGGTATGAGAGTCGGTTGCAGAGGAAGTCAAGGATAAGTACAGCCTGTTTGTCTTCTTGTCTCATCGCCATGTCAAGATTCTCTAACGCTATTTTGCAGAAATGAGGCTTGTCATCCGGGAGTCCTTGTTCCAGTTATAAGGGTACTTCAAACTGGCCACAATTGATACTTGGGCTATTGCAGTCTCTAGTCAATATTGCAACATAATGTTATAGAAATTCTTCGTTGAATCAATGCCACCTCTCAGACTGTCTTGTGGCAAGTGAGTTATCTACCTGTTTTTTTTTTTTTTTTTTTTAAAGGGTTTGAGTCAGTTGACCTTAAAAAATATATCCTAAAGCCAGATTACCATGACCCATTTTACGTACCTCTGTTTATAAAGCAGAGCTACTCCGTCTATTTTGTGGCGAGTCTTGCACCTTACAATCCAGTCATTTGTGAATTTAAAAAGTCGGCAACATCGAAATTCTATGCTCTTGCCCTTTAATCAAACCAGCCGCCAAGTTTGCCCTATCTTGATATCCAGGGCTTGTTCAAGAAGCTTCCTCAAGTTTGGACATTTGAATTGCGTTTTTTCTGCGAGTTTGAGTAATCTGCTCCGTGTAGGTAAATATTAAACTTGTGAAGGATGTTGGAAACTGTATTTTGAGTATTGTGTTGTATTAAGCTAGCGTGGTAGCTCTCCATGGACGACGGAAAGGCATTAGTTGCGCTTTTGCATCTTCGTAGAGCACTCGTCTTTACTCGTTCGATTTTTTTTTTCTGATGGGAAGAAAGTTTTTCATAGCTGAAATAACCTCCTTTTGATAAAGCTGATAATGTGGGTATTAGGGGCTAGTAGCTAAGGTGCAAAAATAGTGGGATTTATAGTACTAGGCATGCATGTGAGCCATAGAATACAGTAATGAAGTACCAGAAAATTCTGGAATTTAGACAGCTGCTTGAACGGCCCCCATCACTATTAACTAAGAAAGGATTGAATGTATTAGAGCTTGCAACATTTTTTAAATCACCAAAATACATAGGATGTATTTACAGAAGCAACATGCCTTCAGCAATCGTCCTCTTCCTTCGCCTCTTGGTCCTCGAAAGCCTTAGAGGTGGATGGGCCATCACCCGAACCACTCTCCCTGTCTATATCCTTACCCTTGCCGTTTCGCTTCCCGGCCTGGTCCCTACAATAATTAACTAGCTGATTGACACTCCACCTATTCGCGCTCATTATCTGGTCGAGATCACTCAATACATATTGAAGAGCAGTGTCCCTGCTCAGGGCAGTACCCTTTTCTGAAGCCTCCTCTAGTGCTCGATCTATGCGATAGTGAACCTCTTCGGCAACACGCTTTCTGTTGTTGAGCTGTTTATAGCAATTAGCCTGAAGGAATAAAGACTTTTTGTTTTGCTGCCTATCCTTTGTCTTTATCCTTTCGAATTCCTGTTGTTCATTCCAAACATCGGTAGCAGTTTTGAGGTCGTAACTAACATTGAAGTTGCTATCGCTGTCTTCTTTAATATCTGTGGCCTTATGTGAGAGATTCAAAGGCCTTGAAGCACATGTCGCGGGTATGGTGGAGGCACTTTGTACAACGGGCCCAAAATGAAAGGACTGCCCGTCTGTCTGGATTATTGAAGAGTGGGTTTGGTAGTATGCCTGTCGAGAGCTTGTAGAAGGAGATGGGCGGGAACTAGAGCTTGAGGCAAACTGGTATGGTTGCGGAGGAGAGGTTGACGAGCCTTGATATGTCCATGGTCTCCCTTGCTCATAGGCTGGTGCTGGAACATGCGTCGAAGTGGGCGCCATTGGCCTTATCTGGTTTTGCTGGATAATAGGGGGGGATTGCGAGAAGTGACGCCAGTGTATACAATTAGGGCACTGGCAAGAATCACAATAGCCTTGTTTTGCCCATGAATTTTTTTCAAAGAGATCAATCATTTGCTGTTGATATCTTTGCATCATATCTAGCATAGTATCCTGAAAGGCAGTGTTACTCTGCATGAGTTTCTGGAAGCTGGCTTGGTAATTGTTTGTAAACTTTTCCAAGTTGGTTAGAATCCTTGTTTGCATCTCCTGCTGCTGAAAAGATACCGTAGTGAGCGCATGGAGGAAATTTGGAGAGATTTCTTTCGAGAAACTGGCATCTGGTCTCTCCAAATTCCTTGCCATCTCGCCCCTAAATCTGAGGAACTCTGGGGCGGCGAATACTGGATGTGACATAACATAGGATTTAAATCCTGGGAACTTGGAGAAGTAAGCTGCCACATCTTGCAAAATAACTTTCCTTAATCGAAGGAGCAGCTTAAGGAAGGATATCTTCCGATCGTTGCTAATACTGGTACAGGATACACAGCATTTAGCTCCTTCATTGCCCTCATTATCGCAGTCTTCATTTTCAATATCCACAAGGTCAGGACGCTCCCGCATGGCAACATCCTTGAGCTCTGTCATTTCACCATCACATACTCTCATCCAATTGTCATAACCTGGCGTACCAGGCTCTCCAAAAGCGAGCTCGATGAAAGGGAACACTTGTCGTTGAAGCTCCAGAGAAGGCTCCACTTCATTCCGCCTGAGATGGAATGGCTTCTTTATGAAGCCTGCCATACCAAAGGCAAATTTTTGAGGATCGCAACGGCTAGAACAAACTTCTATCTCGTCGAGATCATGGTTCCCCTGACCACCAAGTTGTAGCGATCGTCCAATGATTTGTTTCCCCCGCGCTTCCTCGATACCACTTTGCCTGCCAGAGTGTGTGATGTGAGAGCACTGCACCTTCTGACGGTCAAAGACCTGCATGGTGTAATGACGCATGGTAGAGTAAGGTATTGGTACAGTCCTGTCTGAATTCGGTCCCTGGAGAACTTTGATATTTAGCCATGTCAGATCCTTGAAATCAGGTAAGAGCTCCTTGCGGTACTTTTGATTTAAAAAAAGTTAGTCATTATTCTTTTTTCATATTGATGCCCACGCCCATGTTCCCTTATTCCATAAGACAATGTCGTTAATGCCTCTTTATATTTACCTGGAAGCGGTCAAAAAAATGAAACCCCAATGCCCCCACGCTACACCGACGCACATCTTCGTGGCGGACAGCACACGCTTTCGAAGCCTTACCGTCAGGGCTGCCCTTCTCACTATGAAGGGTTGCTGTCAGAACTATAGGGACCTGTGTCCCTCCCATTGAATGGGGGGCAATATTGATGTAAAGATCTGAAAGGTTAAGTGCACGGAGATCCTTATCCCTGAGCAGCATGCTGTGTCTAATGGCCAAAGCCAAATGCTCCCTCAGCCAGTACGATTGAGTATCGAACGGCTGCATCCATGTATCCGACAAGCATGCGATATGTTGGCTTACGGTATACACCTTGTAGCCCAATGGATCAGTGAACCCGCCGTCCTCGTGCTCCAAAGTGGCCATCACTAGTTTCCGGCAATGTTCCGTGATTAAATCGGAGATGGATCTAAGATCATTTATTACATTAAAGCCCTTTAGCCTCGTCTGGGCTTTGTGTAGGTGTACTAGAGCCTTTAATGCCTGCTCCATTGTTCTTTTCCCACATGGAGAATTAAGTACTTTTCTCCCTATTTCATCAACCGGAGCATCTTTAAGGACTAGAGGGTCATATAGAGGAACAGAGGAACTTTGTTGGTAATTACTACGCATTCATAGCCTAACACATTAACAATAAAGGGGAAAATAGCTATGAGCTATCAATGTGATCTATTGCTTACTCTCATTCAGATCCAGGACAACCTCTTGCCTCTTATTATTAGTTGGGAGCCAAATTGTGATGGCCGTGTCCTTATATCCAGATACACGGAGCAACTTCTTGATCCGGCGTTTGAACATGACTTTTCTGAAAAATCCAATAGTTTTGTCGAGTGTAACATTATAGCGACTGCATTCTTCCTTGCCATAATCGATCTGGTCACAATATTTCTTAATACAATTAAAAATAACATTTATAGGAGGAGAATAAGGATGAAGAAAGGAAATCTGCTATGTAGAAGCCTTTTGATTTCATTTTACAAGTATCTCAGTATCACAAGAAAAAGCCATTCACTACCTTGAATAGCCGTAAATATGTGATATAAAGCTTTTTAGTATTATCACCAATGTCGTCATATTCTACAAGGCTTTGCAACCTTGATGCTTGTTGTGAATGGATCATTGACACACCTGGCTCCACCATGGAAAGAAGCAGGGTCAGGTACTTCTCTATTGTTCGTGCAATTTATACACGTTTTAGTGACTTATTCTAGCTGTTATCGTCTGTTTATCAGAACATTTCAAGCTTACCAGACACAGACATATCCGGTTTTTTAAAACTAGCTATTCTCTGCTGTCTCCCGACTAAGACATCCAAGTCACAATCGGGTTCAGATTCAGATTCTTCAGATATATCATCTTCCGAACCTGACTCAGCATCGAAAAGAACTTTGGCACTTTTAGAGAAATGGAGTTCGCCTAGGCTCCTGTCATCTTGCGGATCCATTATGATAAATCACAAAAGGAAAAAAAAGAGAGAGACGGGTATTAATGATAGTGAGAGTGTATGGTACGCGTCCATAGTTAGCGATATAATGTACCTTCAGAGGAAGACCCCATTGAGGTTTCACATCGTCCCCTTTTATTGCCCTGTCTCATACTTTCTACACTTGTTACATTTCTAAGAGGTAGTGCTAAAAGGGAAGGTCCAGATATTAGGCTGAGTTAGTGCAGTAATGTTTACATAGTGTTATGCAGATTGTTGTGTCAAGTAGTTGAGGGGTATGGTGTGATGATGTATTAATATACCTTGATTATGTTGTTGAGCTGGTCTTGCAGCTTTACCGTCGCAACAGTTACTTGTGTTATTAATTGAATACATAGTTAAAATTATAAGGTTGTTTCAATTGGTTTTTTCTCCAACACTGACAGGAACTTCAGAACAAAAAAAGGAATTACGATATGGTGTATTTCAGTGAAAAATGGAATGAATGACTGATGAATGGTGAATAATGATTGTGCGATTGTATGAACACTAAAGTTTGGAATGATTCCAAATCAATCAAGTAATCAAGATTCTGGAACTGACTTTGGACATTGCCTTTAGCATTTCCCGGAATAAATCCTATATACCCTTAATGTCCCTAGTTCTCGTGTCGCGTGTCATGATGAATCCATTGTGCAGGAACCAAACCTTATTCGCAAAAAAAAAATTGATCTACTTAATTGCACACAGAGTCTATAACAGCTTCTATGAAGAAAATGCTTGATTCTTCTAAAGAGAGAGGTCCGAATCAAGACTAATTACAGAGAACGTGTCCTGATCTCTAGCGTAGCCGCCATCATGACTCATGTAACCATGGTAATATGAGTCCATAACCATAGAAGCTTTCTTCTCTTTACTCTTCCTCCTCCTTATCCTCAGCTCCTTCTTCAAACTCTTCGTGATCCGCTTCATTTCGCGTTTTTTGTGTTGGGCCAGAGTGGTGGCGGCATCATCCTTAAATTCAAAACAGTCTTGCGTAGATTGTGGGTCTAGAGGGCTTGGTTTGCCTTGTGGACTATGTGGCTCCGAAATATCTTGAGAATCGCTTAGACATTCATCACTCACAATTATCCTCACATCCTCTTCTATCTCCACTATGTAGCCTTTAGCAGAAGCCCAAGACGCCAGTTCGGCCGAAAACTCTGCAACTGGCTTGCTCATTTCCTCATCAACCTGTGGATGATGAACACTAGTGGGTTCAAAAAGTGAGGACTCTGGTTGTAAATCATTATTGGTGATAGAAACCAGATTTATCGTCTGAGGTGTCTTATTTGAGGGCCTTGAGATATGAAGGTCTTCATTTTGGCTAATATCTTTGTAGTCCTTCAGGACAACATCTTCAACGATTGTCAAGAGGGGGTATCCATGCTCCATTTCCGTTTTTAGACGGGTACACAAGTCGACCAAGTCGTCCGCAGATCGGATCAGGAATCCAAGCAACATTGACGGATCCATTTCAAGGATATCCATCGATCTAATGACGTTACAATGATAGCTCTAAATGCATAGAGCCAAATGAGAGAGGACGAGGAAAAGTGTGAGAAGATCATAATAAAAATTTAAACTATAATAATAACAATAATAAAAGTCACCATAAACGTACTATGGAAGGATAACAAGATAGCTCTTCCTGTGTGGCCCGGGGCTTGACAAAGTGGGGGTCAAAATAAAAGAGTTCGTTACCTATAGTCCAAGAAAAATTAGTATTTTCATTCAAAGTTTCATGTAATAGTGGAATAATGACGACAGTGCAAAGGATTTTCACAATACCCTGACTCGCAACAAAATAAAGCGATCGACCGGGCCGGCCGCCTGCAATGCCAAGGAATTGTGGGAGCCTGAAAAGTCGCTTCAAGTTATTGATGTATCGCTCTGTCAGCTTCTCCAAGCCGAATCGAGCAGGCAGTAGTATTACCACAGGTTTCCAGCTGGTAGACTCAGAAGTTTTGCTTTGGTGTTCATAAAAGTTTGGGCCTACACTTTCCATTGATGCCCGTGCCATCTTGGGCTGCCCATCGATAGCTGCCCTCTCAATGTCAGACACGCGAACGCTATTGTCCATAGCAACCATAATTGTCAACGGGCAGTTGACATGCTTTTCCGAGGCTCGTCTAACAAAGTAATTTTTTTTTGTCAATGCTTGATGAATAGATTCGCTCGTGTTTTCATCAGATAGCCATAGAGTATGATGGCCCAACTTACTTTAAAGCATGTGCTACTGTAGCTGGCCCGAACCAATCGCCAATACGCTTCTCAAGATGCACCCCTGCTTTAGCAATATTGTGAATACTGTAATACCGTTCCGGCTCATCTGCAAACCAACTCAAAATGTTACAGTATTTTTGAACAACTTCTTCTGTCGGTTGTTGATGGTAACGCCAGTCTATTGAACAGCAGCAAAAAAAAAAAAAAAAAAAAAAAAAAAAAAGAAAAAATTGTTAGTTAAAGATATCAGTGCTTGCCAACAAGCGCACACATCCTATTCGAATGAATATGCTAACCTCGGCCAAGAATGATATGAACAAATGCTTGGGCAAGCAGACTCTGTCCTGTGCGCATCATACAGCCCCATCCTGCATCAGAAGTATAAGCTGATGGCTCAATCCGAAGCATATCTTTTCTATAAGTAAACCATAGCTTAGACTGGAAATCCGACATGAATCGCACAAGCATATGTTGATTTGTAGAGAGTAAAGCAGTGGGAGCAGGTGCATCAGGAGAATGATGCAGCGGAGATAAGTCTTTCCTTGCAGTGCTTTCTTGATCCATAGACATCCTCTGCTCAAAGATTGACCCCTCCTCCTTAGAGTTGACTCTCTCTAAAGTATTTGGCTGAGAGCCTACAAAATGGGATGAGCTAAATACTGAAGATGGGACAAACGGAGAAACAAGATTTGAAAAAGGGGATCGCGATGATATAGCGCTCGAAGATTTGTTGTAGGAAGGGTCAGTTATGGATGGTGGAATTTGTGGTTGAAGTGTTGTCGTGAGCACTGTGGGTGGAGGTTGTACGGGTCGATCTTTAGTCAGAGTTTGCTTATCGTCTGGCGAAATGGGCAATGCCCCCGAGATTCTTGCACATTGTATATCTTCAGTAAGGTCAGGCTGGGCCCTCTGCTTTTGTAGCATCAGTATTGCTTCTGACTGTAGTTCAGCAATCTCCTGGTTTGGACTCTCCACCTCAACATAGCTAGATCCGATCTCATGGCTTTGTACCCGCTTATATTGAGGCAATTCTTCCTTCTGTAAATTAGGTAGGCAGGACTCTTGATTACTCTTAATATGGACGAAGTCATTAATTTCTTGGGCTACAGCAGACATGGTACCCTGTTTTTTCGGCCAGAGTAACTCAAATTCCGACTGAAGATCTGATACAGTCTGTTCTTTGCTGTTCGAGAATTCTGCAAGCTGATCAAAAAGTGCCTGATTTTGCATCCAGCTAGGATCTCTATCAGTGATTGTCTTCCGGACACGGTCCAGCGAGGATTTGGGATTGGAGGCGCTTTTCATGGAGTTTGTGACAGTAACCAGGACCGCATCTCCTGAGTCATGTTCTAGGGACAAGAGGGAAGAGTTTTTTTCACGATTCAACAGGACAAAGGTCTCCGTTGGTGATTCGGGCGGGAGTGGGGGGAGAATAACAAGGTCTTTAGGTTGACTCCGCACCCGGTCAGAGTCCAGGTGTGAAGCCACTATCTGGACTGGTGGCTCAAGACAAGCTTTATCGTGGGGCGGATCATGTGAATAGATTTTCATTTCCTTCTCTCCAGTCAAAGGTGAGATATCATTGCGTTGCAGGGAATTTGGTGTAGGGTCTGCAAAAACGTTATCAGTGTAATTCAATTGAGGGCTAGTCGAGTGCATAGGAGGTTGAACGACGCTTCGCGCTTTACTCGAAGGAGGGCTCTGAGGAGAGCTTGATTTGAGTACAGGTTTTGGAGAGGAGGTGTTAGAGGTTGACGATGTCGTTGAGAAAATGGAACTCTTTTTGCGCATGCGGGACGGCTGGTGATGATGTTTTTCCTGCAAGCGCTCCAAATCCTGACTTTCTGAGCAAAAGCTATCAACCTGAACGGGAATAGGGCTGCCTGGTGGTGATAAGGTTAGCGTTCTGGAAATTATTTGAACGGGTTCATCAGCTGAGGAGATAAACACTTGGTGTTGATGCTGTTGTTGATATTGTTGATTTCGTTGGTGTGTTTGCTGTTGTTGTTGGTGTTGTTGATGAAGATTGTTCGAGGAAATTCGTCGTTCAATCCAATTTTGCACCTCCTTAGCTACACCGCCCTTCTTCGAGCGGGACGACCCTTCTCTTCCAGCTGCACTTTGTCCGAAAGGGATACCGTTGTTCACTGGCTCTGGGTTCACTCCATTTTGATACCTTGATGCTGGCGCCAGATCCTCCGGTTTAGGCCTGAGCGATATCCTGCTTGGATTAACAAGTGTCTTGAGTGTTGAGAGGCTACCAATAGTGGAGGACTTGTTGGGATCCTTTGAGAATACACTTTGCATAGTCAAGCGTCTCTTTCCAAAGATAGAATTTGTGGGTGATGATGGAGGCCTAATGATGTCTTTTTCTGGAACAGGAGGTGCAAACATTGTATAATCTTCAAGATCATCCATGTCATCCTGGTCATAAGGATATACAACCGCTTCAGGCATATCATCAAAAGCTTGAGGAGGGATGTCTGGTAACTTTTTTTGGCTTAGGTTGGAGTGCGAGAGCTTAGAGAACATGGATAATTTAGGGCTATCTACAATTGCGCCATGTAAAGTCATAGATGTCTTCAAATTCGAGGGAGGGGACGGAGAGCTCTTGCGGCCTCTACGGGGGCCTTCATGACCGGGGAAAGAAGATATACCGCCGGGTCGTTGAGAAAACATGGAAATACTGGATATAGATTGAGATCGAGCCTGATGACCGCGCCCCGGAATAATACTATGCGAAGGGTCAATATTGTGCTTTTTTTGCGACAAAAGATCAAATGCTGCGCTTGGCATCTTTTGAAGGATTGATATAGATCTCATCCGGTGAATAGTACTTGGTTTGGGCTCGATTGTGGGAGTTGTTAATCCTAGCCCAATATTGGGCCTTTCTTCGTGATGAAATCCATGTACAGACTGCGGCTTCCGCTCGCTTTCTGACGGAGGATGAATATTTCGATTTCCTTTGTGCTCTGATTGCCCAATGTCCACTGAACCCTTAGTGCCATTATGCACGATGATGCGGTCAAAGTGAGAGTGCGAAATCTTCGACTTGAGTTTCTGTAGTTTTTCCTGTTCTTTGATCCTTGCTTTCTCCCTTGCCTTCTCTTCTCGCTCCAGCTCGCGCTCCCTAGCAAGAGCAGTCTTCCTTGCTTTGGCCAGCTCTTTTTCTCTTTGTTTTTCGATCTGACGCTCCCTACTACTTATTTGACTGTGGCCTGGCTCTGTATTATCAGGTGCTACTGTGTGAGGAAAAGTTGCGGCGTCACTGTCAGCTGCAATCCTTGGAGAGGCGATCACATGCGCCACTTTGCGTTCCCACCCACGTTTTGTATCCCTGTGACCTTCAGCTCCGTTACTGATCGATGTTCCTTGTTTTGAGTCTCCAGAGCGAGCACCAATGGCCTGAGCTTGCAGAGTCGACATTTTCCTTGGGCGTGATATCTCTGGCAAAGAACATACGGGTTCGTGGGCTTCAGTTTAATAAATGGAGAGTATGAAGTAAAGGGTGTGTTAAAGTCCGCACAATTGTAGATCCAAGAACTAAATGAGGCATTTTGTGTCTTAGTTACTAACGTTCTAAATTGTAGCAAACTCCCAAAATCCAAATATCCTCGCCTTGAAAAGAAGTTTTCGTCCGCAAGCGATCCTCCCGTGTAATGATTTGACCGAAGCGTGAATTGTATATCCAGTATCTATATCATGAGATTCAAGTCAGTAACGATGTCAAGAGAAGCAACAATTGGTACTCTGAACTTTTTACGTCCTTGTCCCGAGATCAGATCTCTATGAATTAGACAATTTTTTTTTTTTTTTTTTTTTTTAAAAAAAAACACCTACCCCACCTTGGAGAAAAACTCGGAAGTAGCCTGCATGAAGTGTTCTCCCACATCAGGCTCCTCTGCAAAGTCACTAATGGAAGCCAGCTCTTGGTCGTCTTCCTCGCCTCCCGAATTATTCTCGATATGTGAATGTATAGGCATTGGTATAGGCTTGTGTATGCTCTGATGAGTGAGCGATGGATTGTTTAATGAAGGAGAAGATGTGGTTATTTCATCCTTCACTTCAAGAAACGATTGCGATTTTAATTGCTGGAATTGTTGCTGTTGTTGCTGTTGTTGCTGTTGTTGTTGTTGAGGAATATCTCCTATTGAGACTGTCGATCCTGGTTCAACCATATCATAGCTATCCAAAGGGGATTGAGGTGTCGGTGATGATGATACATTTTGAATGAGTGATTGTGCTGTTGATACTTTTAATTGTCCTTTATTCCGAAAGCTTTCTCCAATGAAGCTAATATCCTCACTGGCGCTTCTGCTGCTGCTGCTGCTGCTTAATCCTGCTCCTGGAGACTGAGGCGGGGATATTGAGGATGAAATTGTAGATGCTGCGCCATGCCTCGGCTCTCTGATAAAAGTGTAAGAGAATTTGGTATAGATTGTTCCAGCAGAGCTTTGTATACGGATGTCAAGCATTGTGTCTTCATTCGTAGGCTGCACAATGTTGATTGCATGTGTTTCGTAAATGTAGAATGAAGTGGGGTCGTTCGATTCATTGGGCTGAAAAGTACCCATGAGTTCCAAATGCTCATGAATAGTTGCAGACTGAGTGAAGACTGATTCCACATACCACAACGTTATCGGCATGGATTCCACTGTAAAGAAAATCACGATAGAGAAAGGTCGTCCATGCGGCGATAATGCTGATGCTGATGTTTGGACCTTAATAGGTAGGCGCTCAAAGTGGAAGTGTGGATGGACGTGGTCTTGTCGGTCTGAGTAGCTGTATTCAATATTCTCCGAAATGGTCTTTGTTAACACTTGCAAAACTTTGATTGCGCCCTGGTTCTTCCTATGGTTCTCTGTGAGCGGTGCGTGGGCAGCCGATACTATGTCCTGCGAGTTGCGATCATCCTGACGCGTATGGATTTGATGTTGTGTGTAGAGCGTAGACCAAAAGGAGATGTCATCTCGCGTGGATATTTTTTGCATAGCGGCAAAAACCGATGAACCAGAGCCATAGACAGTTGCAGGTGGTGGTGGAGAGGAACTCATGGGCAAGGATAAGGGTGGACGCATGCTTACAGGATTTTCGAGTGGAAGACGCTGTCGGGTTGGACTACTAACTGTGTTAAAGTGGCGAGCAGGGTCCTGTAACATCTGCTGGCTCTTGCTTCTAGTGAAGGATGGACGCCTATCCTGGCCATATGGTATTGGGGGCAAAGGTGGTGAAGCCGGGGGGGAGCCTTGAAACATGGCCATAGAAGGATTAGGATTAGGATTAGGATTAGAATTAGGATTAGGGTATTTTATTAGAGTGATAAGGCAATTGTATGAAAGGGAATAAGAAGGAGGAAGAGAGAAGAGTGAAAGAGGGCACAAGTGTAAAGGGAACAGAGGTGATTGAACAATCACGAGGGGAGCAAGGTTGAAGAAACCTTGCGGATGTTCATGAGGTGTCAATGACGAATGATTACTCAGGAGAGAAGAGGACCGGGAGAGGAGACAGACAGACAGAATGATGAAGAAGAATGTAAAGAATGGCAAAAAGGAGCACCGTTAAAAAAAAAAAAAAAAAAAAAAAAAAAAAGAAAAAAAAGAAAATGATACATTATGATTTTTAGGATGTAAATGTTCCTGTTATTACACTGATGACTTGTGTATTTTGAACAGAGTGAGATTTATGTGAGAAAGTGTGCGATGAAGAGAACATCTATGACTCTAGTATTGGGCTAACTAGTTAGACCGTGCGCACAACGCGTTCTCTTAACCCGAAGCAAGGCAAAAAAAAAAATTAAGAGCAGTCTGAGCACATTATGAATAACGAGCCACAAGACCGTGGCTTCACCGTGGTTGGCTCTAATGCTTTGGCTGAGTTACGTTCAAGACCGAATACTTAACTCTGGTTTGAAAGAATATATAATTTTGCACAGGGATGGAGGGATGGGGACAGATGTTGCATACTTTACGGAACATCCGTTGTATAAAAGATTAAAGAAAATACTTTTCTTGAGCCTATGGACACACATCTTGTATTAATGGGCGTACATTTTATACTTTTTTTGAACATTTAGAAAACACTTACCATGGATACGCTCTTTCTATGTTACTCGCACATAGGCTTGTAGCTATGCTTTAACATGCTCTGATGAATATGATAAATTTAAAACTTCAATAAATGCCCCATGGATGTGGTATGTAGACCTACATCTTATTCTCACTTACTCTACTTCTCATCTTGTCTGTCAAAAACTTTTCTTTGACTCGGTGTGTAGGAATCGGCTTTGAAACAGAAGGTGATTAAATCCTTGCCAAGAGCAACAACAAAAGAAAAAAGTCTCTTTTCTTTTTTATCAGAGAATATATTCAGATATCGCTCGTTGTTTCAGCAATTCCAGTACATCTGCGTTAAAGCAGAGGCATTCGTTGGCTCACAGGTCCCGGCATCAATGGAGGAGATAGGTGTGGCACTATTGGTTGTGTTTATTGCTTGGAGTGAAGGCTACTTAATCACCCTCCTCTTGCTGTGCGGTGCCTTGTTGGTGATCTTGTGAGCAAGAGAGGGGGCAAACTTTTGGTGTGTGTGTGAATTGGATAGTCGACAAAATATATGCATACAGAAACACAGATTACAACGTGCTATACGAAACTACAACAGAAGCGAGATAAATATATACCGACGTGTTTGGGTGTCTTTTCTAGCGATTTAATATAGTCGTGATGAAGGCGAGAATTGGTGTTTGCATGATAATGGAGTGGTCACCAAAGTAAGGTTTGCTTATTTCTTCTGGGGTTCTTTTGGAAAATACTTGTGTTTTGATTCCCATTTGATTCGATTTGTCGAAAATAAAAAAACGTCGTACCAGCACAGCGAGATGCCTTGCGTTTCTACATTACAAAAAGGAAAGAGACACTTCAACCGCTTGTTCAACTGGTCATGCTCGTATCCGTGAAACGAATAAAAAAGGAAATGTACAAGATTTGGACAAAAAAAAAAAGAAAAAAAAACCCTCAATGACAACGTTAAAGCATAAGCTAGGAACTACTCAGGATAACAAGGCCAGGTAGAACAGCGCGGTGGAAGCAACATGAAAATGATCTGGAATGAGGAGCTGGAATGAGTAGCTGGAAAAGCAGCTTGAACAAACCAAAGCGGGAAAGCAAGCAGAGGCAGATGAAAGGAAGAAAAGGAAAGTGGAGAAGGGAAAGAAGATGGACATCAAAGGCGAAGGACGAGCCGATGATGTTGAAGGCGATGATGGGGAAGGCAATAGAGATGGTGGCCATGTGGGTGGTGGCGATTGTAGTGGCAATGGTGGATGATCATGGTGATTTGCACAAAGAGCTTCGCACGCGCACGGCTACTTTAAAGCAAATCATGCGTAATGAGCTTTTGAACGGTAGCTCTAGTGGGAGTATCACGGGCTACCAGAGGGCCTTGAGCCTTTTGGAGCAAGCTCAAAAAGCAACCACCAATGTGGAGAAAGAAATCTCTGTGCTGGTACAAAGACCGTGTTTACCATGAATAACAGTTGATTAATGATATTCTGATGCCTGGCCTGAAGCCCTTAGAGAGGAAAGAGATACTCATCTCTACTTGCTTTATTCATTGTAGATTGCTAATGGGGACATTTATGACAGCCAGGTCAGATACAGCTCACCAGCAGGGATCGTCAGGTGCCCCTTCCTCATGAGTGAACTCCTACCTGCCAATTACCTTCCTAAAGCCAGCGTTAGAGTTGAGCCTATTACAGAGGCGCCTCAATCACTAATCGAAGGTCGCACTGATGACACGGTCTAGAAGAACGGCTTGTTCAACCTTTTGACACAGTACCGCCTTCAAGCTCTTCACACACATCCTGTCAGCCCAGCAACGAGGGTCACAGGTTGAATCTTCGTCATCGCAGTTGGTCATCCAGGAAGGACAGTACCCTCATTGGGCTTCAGTCTCACGGAATATTCTGTAATATCCCCAGTTGCATCACCCACCTACACCTTCTCTTATGATACAAGCAATATCCACACATATTCGCCAGTATGCCATAGCTATAGCAAACCTGTGGAATGGAGCCGTGTACAAGCAATCGTTGGACTACTAGCTTCGTATCTTTCTCCGACTCCATTTGGTTCCAGTTCAAGAACAGAGCCCTAAGGCGTTGGCCAATGCTGTTACACAGAGAAAGCAAGGACGGCTGAATGTAGTAAAGCAATCTAAAGCGAACCATGTCCTGAAAAAGTTTATGAACTCCGGGATTCGAGAGCCTTGCAACGAGCTATCTGACATTCTACAGATGGCAAGCCAGTTCACACAACATGTGCCACCCCAGATGTCGGTTTCAGCTGTACATGGGCTCCACCTTGGAGCTGCCGGTATCTACGGAGTCCTTTGTGCAGCTAGTGGGGCCATTTCGATGTAGAAGGCGCTGAAGGTAGAAGTATCACGTCGCTAACAAGCGTTACCTCACCCAGGACCAACATTTGAGTGGTCTTTCAAGCTTACTTAGACATGTACATGGCTGAGAAGGTCTGCAAGGCACGGGGGTTAAATCTCACCGATAGGCATCTGGTGCCTAAGTGATCTCTTTGATATTGTTGTTTTATATATTGTATTGAAAGCGTACCACCAAAGCAAGTGACTCATTCAATCCATTTGCTTGATAGGATGATGTTCACCAATCAGCACATAATCAGAATCACGGGAGAAGTGATCCTCCATGGCGCCACTCAGGGGAACTTCCATGTTAGGAGCGGGTACGAAGAGCGGAAACAAAACAGAGACAACAGGTCCGACGTGACAAGATGGCTAGTAGAATCCCAGCCGTGTGGTAAAACAATGATCGAAGTGTAGCAGCTCGCTACTAATCATAGCAGCACTCTCAAGGCCTTGGAGTCCAAAGTCAAATCCTTACGATGAGTTGTTCGAGACATACAGCGGAAGAGAGCACAAGCCAGGGCCAAGCTCAGGAAGAATGAAGTTGGTGCACTTCAAGAATCTCGATCGGCAGGACAGAAGCTTCAAACCAGGTGCAGGGCACTCATCCCGCAAGAGAGGGGGCTACAGGAGCAGCGAAAGTAGTCCTATTATTGGAGCAAGGCTGAACGTGCTACTACTTCGGTCCAGACGCCAAGTACAAGACGACGCAGCGCCACTACCTGGATAAGAGATAGCTCGCTAACAACAGCACAGAAGACCACTAATATTGACATGGCCCATACTGCACGCAGTAGTGTTCGAGAGACATTACAGTCGTTTGAGGCGTCCAAGCAAGTCGCAACTAATAGCTCCGAACAAAGCGAGCATGATCAAAGCTGTGTGCGGCTGAACGACGATACGTCCAGGAGCATGCACTCAAGACTCGTCAGATGTAGACATCGACGGGATTGGGGGCGCCTGCCATCCGTTGCACAGCCAGCGATATCACCTGTCGATGGCTGGTGTACTTGGTGCAACCGCCACCATATTGCAAACGAACCTGAGGCAGCGAGATCCATGCACGTGAGCCAGTGTCCAAAGTCTCGACCAAGAGTTCAGTCCGTGCTTCTGATCGAAAAGCCGATACAAGTGCCGGGAGCCGTATAGGGGATATTAGCAAAGGAGAGGGTAAAAGAGAGGAGCATATGCGATACTGTGCAATTGGAATGACGGATAGGTATCGACCATCGAAGACCTGTGTCTTCTGCTTTTGCCAGGTACGACAAGCCAGGGCTTGCCGAATCATAAAGGAAAGATCAATACAGTCAAGCCCTATGATGCGGCTGGGTGTATCAACCCAGATTGTCCATCTTTCCAGTGCAGGTATACTGTCAAGTCTCGAGACACTTATGCGGCTGCTACAATAGCAATAGCGGGTGTATCAGTATTACTCAGCAACCAAAGACAGATGCTACCTCCCTTCACGCGTCAAGTGAATCCATTTCAAGTTGATATCACAGCAGTGACAACATCAACCATCATAACTACATACATCAGTCAATAAATACTGCATAAAAATCATGCCATGGAGGTCCCCGAGTGGACACTGGGATTTTGTAAAGTCAGGTTTTTTTTACTTGCTCCATGGCAGTCACAGCTTTGCTAATCTTTTTCCTATTTTAATAGAAAGGATAAAGCAAATCTTCACGACGCGCTAAAAAAGTCCACAACTTGCACGTGTATACTTTGTAGTTTTGTACCTTTTATTGTGCTGCGGTCAAGCATAAAAATATATGACCAATCCCACATGCCTCGTTACATTCATCTAAAATAAATATATTTCATTATACTTTATTGATCGAATTCATCCTTTGTTCAATTGACACTTGAATACGTTTACATTCATAAGAATGGACACCTTACCGGAAGAGTGTTTGTTGCACTTACTTTCGTTCGTGTCACTTGACCGCAGTTCCTTATACTCTTTGATGTTCACAAGCACTACCTTGTTCCGTCTTGTAGCTCCAATCCTCTACAGAAATCCGTTCGGCCTCCTTGACGGTCAAGCTAAACGTCGCCAAGACCTTTTATACCTCTTATTGCGATGCACTCCAGATACACTACAATCTCTGCCATCCAACAACCATGGAGCAACACTTTTATCCCCTCCCTTGCTTGACTATCTCTCCTTTTACAAGGTTCATTCCGAAAAACATTTCTACGGCGTCTTCTCCGAAACCATGCCTCTCACATTAACTGGAGTCGCATTGCACCCACAAGGCAGAAAAACTCAGAGCAGACTGGCTCAATCTTCTGGCAACCCAGAGAGTAGAACTAAAAGAGCTGCAGCTTCTCTGAATAATCTTGTAGAGATGAATGTTCCTACGTCAACTGCAGTCGCCCACAACAATAGGCAAGGGCCATCTCCTCCAGTTGATCTTCATCAGTTACGTACCAAGATCCATCTCGGCCTGCTTGGCCACACCCCTGAAAACATTCACACCATTAGTTTTTCTATTCATAAGATCTCTATCCTGGAACCGCTTGTCAATCGGCTATCTGGCCTTGTCCATCTGAAATTGTCCAAGAGGAATGCGCCACGCGCTCTTGATGGCGCTGTTAACTTTATTACTATTCACCGACGCCTATTCACCACACTCCAAGAGATAACCCTTGAGAATGAAAGGCTAGCCGAGCCAGAGGACCTGTCCTGCTTACTTCAAACCATGGTGGAGCCGCGAGTAATCGACGTTAGCCATTGGAAGGATGCAAGTCGCTATATCAGTCGGTTTCCACTTCAGCGTTGCAATACCCTGATCATGCATCTGATTGCGTCCACAGAACTCTCTGAGCTTAACCCAAGCTTTCTTTCCACATTTACAGCTCTTCACACCATCCGGATGCCCGTCTTTCATCAGAGCATGTTTTCATGGGCTGCAGCCAGGAAAGGCAGCGCCAATGAGCCCATGAACAAGCCTACATCTCATCAGTCAATAGCTGTAGAGAACGCTCGATATAAATCCATAAGACTCTATGGCAAAGATGGAAAGCTGGTCCCCGCACTCACAGACGCTGCGGATGCATTTCGCGAATCGCTGCGAGAGCTAGTAGGACAGTCATCTTTTGCTGATCCTACAACTATGGTCTTGTCTTGGGATTGGTTGATGCCTTGTCTTACTCGCCTTGACTTGGAAGGAACAGTTGCTGTAAACTTTGATTTGAATTCTCTTCATTACTGCTCTGTCCTCGAAGAGTTGCGTCTTAACATTGCACGCAAGATCCCTGAGGCCTGGGATGTCCAATCCAAAGTTAAACAGCTGAGCAATGTCTCCCATTGCCTGCGACGGCTGTGCCTTGAAGGATACTGGGATTTTCCTGACTCTGCTCTAAAGCAGACTCTACTACCGGTCTTGAAGCGGCTACATCGTTTAGATCTGACGTGGTGTCGAGGGCCTACAACGGGCTGCTGGATTGAGCTTTTACCACAATTAACAAACCTCCTTTGGCTTGCTCTCAGCACCTCGGAAGAGAAACGCGATCAACTGGCTTACCTTAAACGCAGACATAAACTTAGTGTAGAGATTGACATCGCCTTACTTTTTGAACGTAACAGTGTAGCGCCGCTAAGCCAATAAATTAGTGAATCCTAGACTCTATTCATTTCATTCACTCATTTCCTATCAGTTATTCTAATTCATGTCGTGTCAATCACTTAGCTCTAACTGCCAATGTACCGCCACCTGAAATAGCTGTTGATATATTTTTGAATAACCTGGACCAACAGCTCATATGCAATATACATAAGCACTCTACCATTCAACATGAAAGTTTACATCTTTGTTAAAGAGGGTGACGCGGCTATTAATTGAAGTTTTGGAGTGTACTAGGTAAGGAAGGATGGAAAAGCGAAAGATTGAAGATGCTTGCTTATTCGCGCAATCCTGTCAACGTTTTTCAGTTGGCTGTACACTAACCCAGCGTTTCAACAAAAGTGGGTTATCGATTTAATACGGAGCATTCATAAAATGTAAATAGTTCTTCATTGACCCCACTTCATTTACTTTCTAGTAATCGCATATCCTTATCGTTATAGCACTTGAGTCATCCGCTGGAAAAAGAGCATGTTTAGATGCTTAGCCTGGAAGAAAGAGAAGCTTCGTTTCAATTCAACTTGGCATAGCTTGCAGGCGGTTATCAGCCACATTCAGATCTACTGAAAACATAAAATTAGAATCGTTTATTTCCTTAGGTTAATAGGACAAGGTATCATCTTACTGAGATCACTTTTGACAGTAAACCGTTCGTCAGGGCAGCTTCGCAAGTTTAATTTATCAATCGCATTTGCGCTTGGCTTTGCTTGGAGGAGTTGTGGAATTCACAACTTGAGTATGTTCAATCTTTCGACGAAAAAAGATTCATGCTGTGCTTGAGCTCCTGCTCTGATAGAGCCAATAGAGGTTATGAATCCTATTTCTCGTAGTGTATTGACAGCTTCAACGAATTTTCCTTTATTGGCTAAGGATTTTAAATTGTGTAATTAGATGTGTTTCTTTGGACATTTGCTTTGGCAATAGCGACAACTTGCCAGGATATGTCCGCTCCTTGACTGGATGTATAAGCTTAGGCTATAGAGGCCAGTTGCTGGACATCGTTTGGCCCCTTACTTGGATGAGGAGTGAAGGAAAATCTTGAACGGCTTTGCGGTGTTATGTCACGAATACTGGAGCCATTAAATAAATAGTTAAAATAGTTTCAAATGATATAACCACATCTTTTCACCCCTTTAATATTATGGTCAACGGATGGTGTGGCACATCTTTTGCTTTAACTCTTCTGGGCTTTGGCCTCTGCGGGTAGTAACACGATTATTTGTTCTTCAAACGTCTCACAATGCTATATGCCTCATAAAAAAAGATTCTCCTGGATGCTCTCACCAATGGGTCGAATGCACGATACGCGCCTGCCTTTGATCAACTTGGTGATTGCAATAATAGGGTTCACTATGATCAAGTTCTCAAGCAGAGCAAATAATGCCGCATTTTAGTGCCTCTTTGGAAACATGTTGATAGCAATTATGCTTGGCTTCCTTTTAATAGAAAGCTCCGTCTTTTACTGACAGTTCTACTTTGTCTAAAGAACTGGACCCTGACCATTTGGCAAACACTTTATTGACTTTGAAAAGAGCTTAAGGAAAGCAAATAAGTAAATTAATTATATAAATATACTTGTTATTAGACTATTAAGAATAAGCTTCCACATTTTTTGATCTTCAGTTTCCTTTTCTTATCCAGCATCTGCACATGTTGGGTGCCTACCAAAATATAAAAAGATTTGCTGTAGTGTCGGAATAAATTGTCTCCATAATTAAAGTGTTGGGTGTCACAAATGATAGGCGAGGAACTTCAAGAGCCTGTCTGCTTGCCTGACCTTGCGTTCAAAGCGCTGTCTTTCATTCGACTGAAGGGCTTGTGAGCAATTATTTTCCAAAAAAAAAAAAAAAAAAAAAAAAAAAAACCAGCACGTACACCTTCCTATACTGATTAATGGCTGTCTCGATCCCCCACGTTCCCTCTGATGACTTGCCTATATGCTTTCGATTCTCGATAATCAATTTGAGCACACAACGCCACTGCCTAATTCCGAGATTTTATTTTACTAGGCCAAGTCCGTTTGCTATCAAGTTTTTGTTATAAATGGCGTTTGCTTCTCTTTCTTTCTTTTCTCTTTGTGCTGTATTTGAAAATCACTGCCTTCCTTTGCCCAACGCAAAACTATTCACTCTTTTCCTCACGCCCTCTACTCTCTCTCTCCTCCCTGTTGATCCCTCTTCGGATCCTCTTCCCTTCCTCCGATCTTCCTATTTTCAAACAAGCGTGTCGACTATAGTCCTGTAAGGCGAATATATCGACATTGGTTTAACCAATAAATACTCTCCATTAATGATATACTCACGACATCACATACTGGATCCACACTTATCCCTTGTTTCCGAGCTCGATCGATCGAAGATGCTGTCATTCCTCTTATCAATCCATATGATGTATGGGCTGTTCAGTTACCTTTCGCCTTTTAAATCTGATTATACACGCTGAAAGAGAAAAAGCCATCCTTGTATCATGCATGTCATCTACTTCCTTTTACTTTTCTTCATGACCAATAACATTTGCTTATAACTACGGCTGCAACGAACAACAAGAACTACTTGCTCCTTCCTAATCTTATTATTCTTTATGTGATCTGTGTGTCATCTTCACATTATTATTTACAACTTTCAAACCTTGCCAGTTTTTGACATCCGATGAAAAAAAGAAATATATATTTTTATAAATACATATTTTTATAAAATTTAAGTATATATTTAAATATTATAAATATTTCACATTTGAGACAAGTGTTGCAGCGCCTATGTTGTTGGCCTGTGCCAGTGTTGTCAGCGTGCCTGGAAATGTAATCCAAGTGCGCCACATGTTTATTTTATTTTTAATATGTACTTTCCCCTCGTCTTTTTCAACTTTTCTTTATCATCAACAGCATTCACCTTGTTGCCTTTAGGCCTCCTTACACACAAAATAAAGAAAAACACAGGTATTAGGCCATTTTCTCCCTTTCTCTATTTCTCCCTCCCTTCCTCCATTTTTATTCAATCATGATAATGCCACATCTACACTTGTTCACTTTACCATCGAATCAATCCTCCCCACCGTTTGCTATTTCCCTAACAACCCTCTGCATGAGATAATCCCATTGAGGCAATTTGACAAATACAGGATCGTTCCTAATAGATATTGCATGTCAGGAAGGGGCGAGACTATGAAATCCATTCATCGTTACTAAAAATTGGCGGAAGGGGTTTGATTGAGCGACACTCCCTCCCTATTCTCCTTTTCTCCCCCCTCTTGTCATGATAATTTTATAACAATAGTAAACCAAAAAAAAAAAAAAAAAAAAAAAAAAAAAAAAGGCACCTAACCTACTTGCTAAACATGATCCTTTTTTGTCCATTATGAAAATAGATTCCACCGTTACACCGATTTTTTTGCATTTTCACCCGGTTGTACATGACTATCACCATGCCACAGCTCAATTCGTCTATTGAGACAAAACCACCTTCAATCGATCCCTGCGCAACATCATTTGTATCTCAACGCAGCCATGTGTCACATCGTAGATTATACCTCAACCACCTCTCTTGTGCCTGCATCAATGGAGTAAGATGTCAATGTCGAGGGAAATCCACTGTTGTAGCTAAAGTGAGCAAATCGCGTCGTCGATCAAACAAGTCCTGTCTTACATTCTTGACAACAGTAGCAGGATTCATAGCTGTAGCTGCATCTGCCCAATCAGCAGAGGCAGCTCCCGCCCCGGGAGACGTCGTGTCTACAACTCCTCCATCGCAGTCTACACCCACGGCTACACAGGCTCCGCCCGCTGCCGGGTCTCCTGCCACAGCCAGCAATCCCGTCTCCAGTATCCCGATCCAAACCGCCACCACCACTAGTCCCATTTTAGGGATTACTATAACTATGGCCACGACTACAACAAGAACATTTGTAGATAACATCATCACTGTCGACCGTCCCCCATCCTCTACAAACACATCTGCCTCGCAAGGACTTGTGCCAACAGGATCGCCAAATGGAGTGGCCAAGGACGACAAGAATGGTGGGCTGATGCTGATTGTATCGCTAGCTGTAGTGTTTGGCGTGCTGGCAGGGATGGGTATGGTGATTTGCTGTCTTCTCCACCGAAGGAGCGCCAAGCGACGGCAACATTTGTTTGGAAAAGGCCCTAGTCCACACAGTGTGCTTGTATCAGCAGGTAAAAACAAGGCTGGAGCTAAGGATCAAGAAGGAAGTGGACCCACCATAGATGAAGGATCTTCACAGGAAATGGCAGAGCACCATCGGAACACCCATCTCTCTCGGATAGATAGCACAGTCAGCCTCGGACAGAGAACTCTGGGACTTGCGACCCGTCAGGACAGCCGTAATTTGTCTTCAACGCAGGCTTACTCCCAATATACTGGGCCGAATGGTGAAGTAGCTCTTTCAGGCGGGCAGATAGATATGATGTACGGTCTTGGGAATAGCCAGTATGACGGCTACTATAGCACGTCCAATATCTCTCAGCAACTGGTATATCCAAATGCCTTCGCTGGAGCCCCTGACTACAATAGCAACGACCAATTGCTCCTACCACATCCTCCATCCCTGCATCCCAGTGCACCTTCTAGTCTCAATTCAAGTCGCCGATCTAGCCAGTCTCCAGCGCTTCAATTACAATCAGAAATATCGCAAATACCGAGCCCCCCTTTTGGAGCCACCATTGTCGGGAATGGTGTCGCTCCTATAGACCAAAGGGGCTTTATTGCAGACGCAAGTTTGGAGAAAGAGAGCGTCAACTTGAGGCGCATGTCCACGCAGGGGGCTTACTCCTGCCGATCAAGGAGCCCTCTCGCTTCAAGCTCTGGAGATTTGCTCGAGCGCCCTCATGCAGATGGGCCAACGCATCCACAAAGTGCAAATATCATAATCCCCCCCTCTATTACTACCCGACCACGGTCCTTCATGACTTCTAATACCATGTTTGCTGCTGGCACAGGTTCTGGTCAGAATCAAACTCAAGGTCCTCAACCAATCTCATCACAGCAACCTCAGCAGTATTATCAGCAACAGCAGCAGTATCCACAAGTGGGTTACTATACTGGTTCACAAAATAACTATAACTACAATCCAACAGGCCCTTACCAGCAGCAACATTCAAGCCCTTATATGGGCCAAGCACAATATAGGCCTCAGGAGCTTGACGTATCTGAGCCAGAATTGAAATCAGATGTTGAGGCTGACGATCAACAACGTCGCACTCAAACAGGTTCAAGCCCCTAGGCAACATCTGCAAGCCTTACTTTAACTAAAGCATCCCCACCTGGCCAGGTTGTCTCGGGATCTACTTGTGACTCTGGTGCGATAATAATAATTAAAAATCATAATATTGACGCCTCATAATAATAAAATGACCACATAATAATATTAGTAAAGGCCTCTACACGAGGCTGTTGGTGCATTATTTTATTATTAGATTCGTATGCCATTGTTCTTGACCTCAATTTTATTTTATTTTATTTATTTTTATTTTATTTTTATTTTTACTTCTTGGCAGCATCGCGAAGAGCTGTTCTAGTAGCCTGTGCTGCAGCTCTTGCACTTTTCCTCTTGGCACGGAATTGGTCATACCGGCGGTCGATCTCCTTCGTAGTAAGGTCAGATGAACCCATGCGTTTAAAACATGCTTCCATCAGCTTATGGCAATCGATAAGACGTTTGGGTATATTCTGATCATGTCATGATCCAAGCATTCGAATGCAAAAGAAAAAGTAGATCGGTTATTAAAGAGCTGACATTCAGTGTATTTTACGTACTAGAAGGTAAAAAAAACTAAATAAATGAAAAAGTACCTGAAGGACTTGGAATACTTCCAAGGGATCATCAATCTTGGAAATTTCGGCTTCATGCAGCCGTAGGATCGTGAGTGCTACACGGAATAAAATTTTACGACCCTCATAAAAGAAGCAATCCCATACTCGTAGGATCGACTAAATAATGTATCCATAATAACAGCAAGACATTATTAATACAGTTCTTGTTGAAAGCTACATCATGGAATACCTGTGCAAAAAAAAAAAAAAAAAAAAAATTACCTCAATTGGAAGAATATTAATGAAAAGAGTCAAAAACCAATGGCTTGTTACCAAAGTAACTGTAGGTAACCCTGCTCCTTCATCCAATTCAACTGAAGTTGCTCCATTACTGAATTTAACCCAAATATTAGGAAGTCTTTCCATGATAAGTGTCATCAACACTGCTTGGTCGATATTAGCACCCTCCATTGTGACATCGTACATTCCCTCTGGCAAGAAATTCTGGATGATAACTGAAAGTGTCCAAAAAGACTGCTCTTCATCCATGAAAAGGAGCAACATTCCGGCAATATAGTTGAGTGACTGACAGTATCCAATTGACGGACAATGAAGGCTGAATGCCAGAAGCACTCGCCGCAAAGACTGAATTGCTGCTACATTTTCGGTTGAAAGCTGGGTTCCTCCATCCTGTCGTTGAGTTATTTGCGATTTGAAGTTGATGTTTTCTGGAAATGTCCTGTGAAGATCTGGTGTGTAAAGAATTATTAGAGTTTTTTGTTTTTTTGTGAGAATTATTTAAAGAAAAAGAGCTCCAACTAAAATTCCTTGTTTAGTTTCCATAAGGCTCTCAAATTAACCATACCTCGCTCAATCACCTCTGCATGCTCGTTTGCAGAACCATTCGCTTTGGCCTGAGCTACAAGCTTTTTATATAATCCTGGGTTGGCTTTGCATTTATCTTCAGCACCACTATAATGGAACCATGCCTAGAGCAACAAAAAAAAAAAAATAAATAAATAAATAAAAAAAATAAAAAATTGAGCTTCTAAAATTGTGTTTGGGCGTAAAGAATAAAATAGTTCGAGGTCTCCTATTTGACTTACTTCGCCACGCAATGCTGGAGGAATACCTTTGCGGACATATCGTTTTACTTTGTTTGATGGTAACGATGAGAGGAGAAAATAGTTCTGCGGTACGTTAGTTCTGTTCTGTTCTGTTCTGTTCCGTTCCAACAGTTTGTCCTTCGTCCTTTGAACTAATCTATTGGCCCAATGGCTGGGTGGTGCCTCCCCTCCCCTTTTTGTTTTTTTTATCCCTTCACTCGAAACAAAAGGGGGCCACAACAATTTAGCAAAAAATGAGACAAAAGAGAGGGAAACCACATACGTTTCGCAGATCGAGGAGGTAATTCCCCATGAGAATCATTCATAAAGATGGCCCATTTCTGCCGACGTCGTTCCATAATTGGGACATAGTATGTTTCGAATATCGCAAAATCTTGATGGGATAGCCATTGAGTTTCTTTTTTGAATCCATATTGATCTCTAGAGTAGCACAGGCACAAAAAAAAAAAAAATCCATTGATTTAGTACTATTTTCAGCCCAATAGCTGTCAAGAGCCATACCACGCGAATTGCTCAAGGAAGGAAAAAAAAAAAAAAAATTAAAATGCTATCCTATAATTGTTCCTTGGCCTTACCGCTCAACATGCTCGTCATTCTCGTTTGCTGCCGGAGCGATCGGCTTGAGTTGTGAGGCCTTGTTTTTAGGTTTGGACTGGTCTATTTGACCTGGAAGACCATTGAATGACTGTGTCTCCTTGGATCCAGTTGTATATTCGCCCTGTGGGAAGAAGGAGAGTTTTGGCGTAGATCGTGAAGCGATCTGGGTTGATTGAACATTCAGGGTTTGATAGGGTGATTGGTTGGTGGCACTGGGGGAGGTAGAATGATTTGTAGGTGGAGGTGTTTGTTGATGGCGTTGGGGGCGTTGGGGGCGTTCGTAATCATGATCATGTCCATATTGATAATCCGATTCGTTTCTGTTCACATCCCTACTCCCATTCTGAACCTCGTACTCTTTTCCGTTTCCGTTTTTATATTGCTCTTGCAAGCGGTTGTCATGAGCATGAAAATTGGCGGAAGGCCCATATGCATCCAATTGGTTCTGAGTCAGGCTGGGAGAATTGATATACATGTCTTCGTAAGGCCTTCGAACAGTTTGCAAGGCAGGGCCTGCTGTGTTTGACCGAGAACGACGCAGCCCATCGACTGACTTGCTGGTTTTTAGAGTTTGTTGTTGTGGTGTGGTCAACATCTGGTGCATCTGTTTGTTAATGTTGAATGTTGTATTCGACAATGGCGCGTTTCTGTTGAAAAAAAAAGAATGCTTGATTCAGGCTTTGGAAATAAGAGTAGAGCTGATGGAATAGAGATGGTCAAGCTGAGAAAGAAGAGAGAAAGGGGAAAATGCTGAACAGTCTGCGACAGGAACAAGAGCTTAAATAAAAGCTAACCACTCAGACACGACGGAAGAAGACAAGTCGTCTTTTTTTAACGTGAGAGCAATGAATGAATGTGTAAAAAAAAAGAAAGAAAGAAAGAAAGAAAGAAAGAAAGAAAAGAAAAGAAAAGAAAAGGTATCGAAATGTCTGAATAAGCAGAGAGATAATGAAGATGCAGTAAGCAAATAAGTAACGTAAAAGGAAAGAGAAGGGCTGGGCAGAATGAATGAATGAGTGATGGAGGAATGGATAAAATGTGATGAATAAGGCTTAAAAAAAAAGATCCATGCCTTAAAAAAAAGGGGAAAAAAGTTTGTATGTGTGTTGTTCTGCACTGCACTTTTTTTTTTTTTTTTTTTTTTTTAAAAAAAAAAAAAATCAGGAACAAAAAAAAGCAACCATGATTTCATCAAACGGCACTTGTCCACCTTTCTGAGCGTCCGCTTTATTACAGATGGATGTATATTCTTTAGTGCGGCCTTTCGATCAATTGACTACAACTACAATTGCCGTGCCTTTGACTCTGTCTCAAAAATTAGCATCCTCCAAATCTTCATCACAAGAACATCCGCATCATCGTCAAGAGCCTATCAACCATGTCAGCACAAAATAAAGATTATACAAATTAGCCTTAGTCCCATGATCTGATTATAAAGTCAAATAAAGAATACAAAGAAAAAAATAAAAAAAAATTACTCCTTCACCTACGTTACGAAGTTCGCTCACAAGCTCCTGTGGTGGCTTCTTTGTCCGAATGTGTTCCATGATAAAGTTTGTCAATTCATCTTCCTGCACACCAAGAAGTTCCACTACCTTCTTTGATGCAAAAGGATGAATCTTGTCTGTCAAAATTGCCCCTCGGTCCTGAAAAGCATATTGCCATTGGATCGGCCAGTTCCACAGACCCTGCGCATCTGCAGGAATCGACTGGATCAAAGCCTTCATCTCCTTTTCCTTCTTTTCTTTTTCCTCAGGGCTGAGCTCCTTGCCATTCCCGCTACTGCTACTACGAATCTTATCCGCAGCATCGCTTTCGTCATCACTGTATTTGAATGGGACAAGGATACGGCGCTTCTTGACCTCCTTTACATCATCCTCGTCTGGCTCAAACTCTGTAGCCGCAACGAAGCTCGATGATGTCGGCGTACTCACACCACTGTTGCTTTCGGATCCACGTTTTAAAGCACTGATCGTTGTGGAAAGACTCAACTTTAACTTTGTTGATTGAAGGGGTAGTATGTTTGCATTTGCAGAGTCTGGTGTCCTTGCTTGAGCTTCAGTTGGTATTGGACTTGTTATTGAGGATTTCTTAGCAGTGTCTACATCATCTGAGTTTTCGTTCATTTCCGTGTCCCCATCATGATCCACTTTCGGTATCTCCTCCAAAGTCGTAGCTGGCTTTGTTATTGATTCTGCCGCTGCTTCTTCTTCTTGAGCCTTCTTTGCCGCTGCCTTCTCTAATTCTTCTTTCTCTTCCTCACGATCTAGTGCATCATAGCGTTCTTCTTTTTGTAGGAAAGCCTGTCGCCTTTGCCACCACCTTGATCTAAACGTGAATGAAACAGTAAAGTTAATGCTAAAGCAGCTTTGCTGAGATCACCAAAAAATTATTAAAAAAAAAAAAAAAAAAAAAAAAAAAAAAAAAAAATTACCGGTCGCGATAATAATCTTCATGCCGCCTCTCCCTTTCTTCGTCATCATTCCATTGTGCAAACCGATGAGCCATTGCAGCCTTTGCAGTCTGCTGCTCTGCACTGTAATCTTCGTCTCTAGCCTTGTCTTTTTCATAGAGTCGCATCCGTTCAACTTCACGTTGTTCCCACCGACGCTCGCGCTCCCTGTAAAGTTGCTCCAGCTCTTGTTCTCTACGCTCTTGACGTGCTCGTTCTTCTTCTTCAGAGTCGACATCCCCATCTTGGTCACGCACAGGATCTGTTCTTATTCCTGCTCCTGCCTCTGCTCTTGCTCCTGCTCCTGCGGTTGTAGTACCTGCGGCATTAGCTGAGCTGGATCCGACCTCAATATGATTTGGGCCACTAGCAGGGACAAACTCTGACAACTTTGTACCCGAACTGTTGGTGGGACCCCAGGCACGTTCCCGCCCCGTAGTTCTGTGTCTTTGCTGCTCCTGTTTTTCCTCCTTGTCCTTCAGCGCTGCGCGTTCCCTAAAGAAGTTCAGCTCGCGATCAATTATCTTTTGTTGCTCCTCAGACACCTCGACTGCAGTCCCTTTCTGATCATTATCCTCTGTCTTTGTTGGCGTATTTTCTCCTGTTGTCTTGCCCTCTTTTTCTTTGTCATCAGCTCCTTGTTCTGGTTCTGATGTATCTAGTGTACCATCCTTCATCTGTTGAATAATCTTAGTAGCCGCAGCCAATGCAACCTTGTCTTTTTCAGTATCATGCTATCAATTAAAAAAAGAATGATAAAATATATAAACAAATAAATCAATAAAAAAAATAAAAATAAAAATAAAAAAAGTTTAGTTTAATTCACTCACGATTGTCCGTGGACGGCCTTCCTCGTATTGATCCAAAAACTGTCGCGTCTTTTCATCTGCCTTAACCAAAAGTGCTTTAACAACGCCCGACCCATCCATTGCTGTCAATTCGAGACCGACAGGCTTTTCGCCTTTAGGCTGTTGACCATCCTGCCCTAGAACACGAAGCGTCCGCAAGAGTGAATCAGCATCCGCATATTCTGCAAATCCAAAAGCCTTCCACTGATGAGTTGTTGGATCCTGGACACGTTTCCATTTCACAAGGCTCCCAGTTGTCTATCCGGTGGAAATAAAAATGAAATTTAGAATTAGGCCTTTGAGGGTACTTCATATAAGGACAATAATTGACAAGTAAATAGATAATGAGAAATGAAATGGGTAGGAAGAAAACAAAAGATGAAAAACATACTTTGAGTAGCTTTTCCATGGCTACATTATTAATTCCGGGTGCGATTGATCCAATAAATAGAGTATTCAACTTATCAGGCAGGGCCCCTCCAGGGATGAATGAGCTAGCAGGTATGCCTGCCATGCCAGGACTATGCACTCCCTTTGGGCTTTTAAATGTCGTAGACCCTGGTGTTGATGTCGGTCCGTTTATGAACCCAGTAGATGCTCCAGGGACGGCCGGAGCAGATCCAGGAGGTGGTAATGACCCTGATCCGCCATAAACTGGCCGTGGCCCGCGATGATGTTGGTGATGTTGATGATGTTGTGGTGGAAGCGGATGAACAGGATATCCAGGTGGCAGAGATGCTAATCCTGGTGGAGCGCTCTGCGGTGGAGCTCCATAGAGCGGCGGACCTGTGACAGCTCCTGGCCCTGGAGGACGTTGTGGTGATGCAAAATGCTGTCCTGGTGGCCCACGTGCCTGAAAGTGTGGTGGAGGTCCTTGTATGTGTGGTGGTCCCTGTGGAGGATATGGTTGCTGTTGATGCAGATGAGGTGGCGGTGCACTCTGGTACATATGTGGTGGTCTAGGTCCCTGTATATGTGGTGGTGGTGTGCCAAATGGCGCTCCTGGTGGAGTGGAACCTGGGTGGCGTTGTGGAGGCTGACCTTGATATGGCGCTAAGAGCATTTGCAAAAAAAAAAAAAAAAAAGCGATCGAAATTTAATTAGAATGCCTCTGAGAAAAGGACAAAGTCATTTGCAGGATACATACGATAAGGTGGACGGTAAGGATCCATGTAGACAAAGGCAGGTATGAGATAGGGCGAGAAGGAAGAAAGGAGAGGATCCAAATGGAGATGCACCAAAGAGGACTTTGTGTGGATGAGTGAGTACGACTTTTGTTTAAAATAAAAAAGCAGACTCGCGTGAAAAAGAAAAAAGAGCAGATCACACGTACAAAACAATTGGACGTGAAAAAGATCATAATGGAAGCCAAATCTCCTCCAGCGTGGCACAGACATGAAGAGACTTGGAAGTCAAGGACGCTCAGCCTTTCTTCTTTAAACCTTCTCTTTCCTTCGTTTATTGTACTCTGCAATCCGCTCATCCTGTTCCTTCTTTTTACTTTTTGTCAACGATCCATTTGGTTTGTGTTGCAGTTAGACACTGCTGGACAGACATCAGACATCCTGCTTTTACGGTTAACAGCTTTAAAAGGAAACAGAGTCATCACAAAATAACAATTCGCCATCCAACTCTGCACTGAAGAATAACAAAAAAAACAAACGTCTGCAAACACAACAGCCATGCAGCTTGCCATCGGAGTCCTCCTGGTGGTCCTGCTCACTGAGCTGATCAATTTTGTTGGGAAAACCCATGTCACTGCTATGGTAAGAAAGAAGCTCTTTATGATATATTATTTTTGATCCTTTAAAACTTATTGCATAAACCAACTCTACCCTTGGATCAGGGCATGATTGGAGTATGACATGACTATAGACTATTCATCCCCTGTACAACTTGTGTTTACTTTAATCCGAATCTTGCCGTATCCCTCTCTCACTAATGATTTTTTTTTTATTTTTATTTATTTTTATTTTTTTATCTGCTTCTAAATAGGCATATGATGTCTATCTAAAATTCATAAACAAGGACAAGGTTACTAAACAGCGTCAACTTAAGAAGGAAGTTCTTACTCTCAAAAATGACCTTTCTCGTACATCCTCTCAGGACGAATTCGCAAAATGGGCTAAACTACGTCGTAAAATGGACTCCAAGATTGCAGAACTGGAAAAACTCACCTCGGAGCTTCATCTCACCAAGGCTTCATTTGAGATCAAGTTCAAGAGTTTATTGTGGTTCATCACCAACGGGATTCAATTCATCATGGTCGCTTGGTATAGACGTGTTGCTGTCTTTTATGTACCTCCTGGTTGGTTTGGTCCTGCAGAGCGCTTTCTTGCTTTGCCTTTTGCAGAAACTGGAGCAGTCAGCATTGCTATCTGGTTCTATTTCTGTCGCAAGGTCATTATTTTATTCGTATCTCAGCTTGTAGAGTTCATCCCAGCCGCTAGAGCTTTGAAACCAGAACAATCTGCTGATGCATCTTCCAACAACCCATTTGCAGCATTCGCCAATATGGCAAGCATGGCCAGTGCAGCAGCAGCAGGCTCTGGAGGATCGCCTGGAGGCATGGGCGGAAACCCGTTTGCAGCGATGGCCAATGACTTTGGAGCTCCCGGTGGAATGGAGGGAGCACCAGGTATGGATGCTGCCAATATGTTTGGTCCTGGAAGTCCTTTTGCGGCCATGTTCGGGCAAACACTCCATCCAGACATGATGGCTGGTGTTGGCAATCGCAGCGGCAGTGGTGCATCCTCACCCTTGGCGACATCTAGATCGTCATCTGTACGTGGGACAGGAAATCTAGGTCGTGGAGAAGATAGAGGGAGGAGGAAAGCATAATAGAACAGAATGAAGTCAATTGCGAGATAAAGGTATTCGCGCTAGAAATTGCAACAAAAGCCAATGTAATAATAATTAAAAATGCATGCTATTACAAATATGTCATTATAATGTGGATCCTGCTGTTTCTGTTTAAACTACATGCTATCTATCACCCTTTTTTGAGCCATCGTCATTAAGCTGATTTGAGACAGCAGTGGTGGACTCGGCAGAAGCGTGGGGGTCAGCATACAGAACATCTCTTAGACTTGATCGATCTTTTTCACAAGTTGGTGTAAGGCAGCATTTGGTGTCGAAAAAAAAAAAAAAAAAAAAAAAAAAGAAAGATAACATCCCGGTAATTACAGAACTAAATTAGATGCTGTAATGATGAGCAGTGCAGAACCCGGGAGCTATACCGATGTAAGTGGCCTTTGTGAGTTAGATCACATTGGTTAACGTATTATGTCTCGCAGACAAGCCAACGACCAAGTTTTATCTATTTTTTATTTTTATTTACTGAATAATCGAATATTTGCATTGAAAATAAGAAAAGAAATGCGTAAACAAATGAATGAAAATCTACAAGAAGGTCCCCCTAGTTTAAGCACTGCTGGATCTTCTGACGCGACGCTGGCGGACACCTTCTCTCAGGTTGTCGAGCAAAACAACAGTGTTTTCCCAAGAAATACAGGCATCTGTGACAGATTGACCATAGACCAAGCCCTGTGGTCCTGCCGCAGGGATATCTTGACGGCCCTCCTTCAAATGAGACTCAATCATCACGCCCATAATCGCATCTCCAGAAGCATTCGAATTAGCCAACTGTTTTGACAGGTCCTCTGCGACAATCATTTGGCGTGCAAAGACCTTGGAGCTGTTTCCGTGGCTGCAATCGACCATGATACGGGCAGGAAGCTTGGCAGCAGTCAGCTTGTCAGCTACAGCTTTGACATCTGCCTCTTCGTAGTTAGGTCCCTTGGAACCTCCGCGCAAGATGACGTGGCAAGAGTCATTGCCCTCAGTTGAAACAATGGCTGAAAGACCCTGCTTCGTGACAGAGAGGAAGTGATGGCCTGATGAGGCCGACTTGATAGCATCAATGGCAACAGTGACACCGCCATCAGTGCCGTTCTTAAATCCAACTGGTACAGACAGTCCCGAGGCAAGCTCACGGTGAATCTGTGACTCGGTGGTGCGGGCACCGATGGCTCCCCAGGAAACAAGGTCTCCAACGTATTGAGGCGAGATTGTATCCAAGAACTCGCATCCCGCTGGAACGCCCATCTCGTTCTAAAATTACCAAGGTTGGTCGACATGTGTTTTTGCACAATGTATAATGGTTAGTTTTCGTATTAATACTTGTTTGCTTTTTTTTTTTTTTTTTTTTTCTCTTTCAAGTCTTATAAATGGCTGTTCAAAGTATCAGTAGGTCAAAGTAAATCTCTCCCAGTCCCACACAACACTTTTATACTTTCTCTGTGACTCAAGTTCTTGTACGACAATCCTGCCTCTTTTCCATTTTTGAGCACCTTTTAATGGGGTACTCATATGCAGTCGAATAATATATTAATTATGCATGCTGACACCTTTTCTGGAGGAAGCCATCGTTGTTCTTGCTCTTGTTCTTGTTGTTGTTGTTGTGGAATGAGAAATTGAAAGATATCCTTGAGTTTTTATGCTGATGATTCATTTTTTAAGAATTAAGGTTCTGCCTTATAGTTTTTTGTTGTCCTGATAAGATTGATGATTGCCTTGTCTCCTTTCTTTTACTTTTTGTTTTTGTTTTTGTTTTTCTTTTTTTGACTGTCATTCCTGATTAGGTTTATATAAGAGCAAGAGACTACACAGAGCTCGGTGGTTGATTCCGAAGTGCCGAAGTTGTGTGTCGTTACACTTGGAGCCAAAGATAAAGAAACACCTATCTACACTGACACAACCATGACCTTCTTACACCTTTCCCTGTTCCGCCACTTATGGATCTCAATATTCTTCAGTGAATCATGTGAAGATTAAAATAACTTACCAAATCCAACAACAGAGAGCGGGCAACGCGCAAGCCCTTGTTGATCTGGAATGAGTTATTGAGCTGAGGATCATTGATCAGACCTTTCCAGCCGACAGTTGTTCTAGGCTTCTCAAAGTACACTCTCATGATGATGGCGAGATCCTCGGCAGCTTCGGCAGCGTAAGCCTTGAGCTTTTGAGCTGAGAGACAAAAAAAAGAAGTAAAAAAAAAAAAAAAAAAGATTGGATTATGAAACTGTTTAATGATAGCAAGTCGTCAAAAAAAAAAAAAAAAAAAAAAAAAAAAGTCTGTAATAAGTTACCATATTCAATAGCAGCCTTGGTATCATGGATAGAGCATGGTCCCACAATAACGAGCAAACGATCATCTCTGCCTTTGATGATCTCCTCTGCAGCCTGACGACCGAGAATGATTGTCTGAGCAGCAGCGAGCGAAAGAGGAAGATCTTCCATTAGGATCTGTGGGGGGATCAATGGCTTGATCCCTTTAATGCGTTTGTCGTCAAGTTCATTGAGGGCTGTTGCCGCAATGCGGGAGATAGGAGAAGATGAACCTACGCTAATGTTAGCTATGGCATAAAAAAAAAAAAAATCTCCCCTTGGATCGACATGATGGAGAAAGATATAACTCACCATGTTGGAAGCCGATCTTTGTTTGTTGCTGTTCACTGAACATGATGATATCTGTATATGACAATGATAAGGTGTACAAGAGGGGCAAAGACCTTAGGAGAGGAGAGAGGAGAGAGAAGAGAAAGAAGGAAGAAAGAAGCTCATTGGATTGAGATAAACCGTTAAAATATGAATCACAGCAATGCGCTTTCATGGTGCAATTGGCTGCTGTTGTGACTTTTATCCCTATCCGTAACTCGTTTACTGGACTCTTGCACGTGTCACAAAAAACTTTCCTCCAAAATAGGAGTAACATTTCCACTCACATACTCCGAAAAGGTTGCCCGCACCTCTAGTAGAAAAGTTGCTCAATATTCCTTTAAAACGATTGAAACCTCTAGGAAGGATATAAAGTATATATTTATGCCACATGTGTCTTGAGGCTTTTTGCTAATCCATATCAAAACCGTAGTATCATTAGTTTAAATAGAATACAAACGCGCCTTGACATCGATTTAAAGTATTGATCATGACACAAGGCCAGTTTGTTTCTTTCAGAGAAAATGGGCCGCCGTGCTGGACCCATGTAAATCGGAGCAGACAAATATGTTCTCTAAAAAGGGTTATTTCCTATGGATGGCCCTTATGGTGAGTCGACTGTATAAATCATATTGTCCATGATCCTAGGGACTGCAAATGCCAGGTTCTTTACTCCGTCAGCAGAGTAGGCAAAGCGAATTAACCTACGAACACGCTAAACTGATAACGCGTAGTTGCGTTGAGTGTATTATCGCATTCAATCTCTTTATTCAGGTTCTAATCATGTTTTCATTATCCAGATATAGTCTCCTTACGACTCTGACAATTCGCCATTATTTTATTTTATTTTTTTATTTTATTTTTGCTTTTTGTTTTTCATCCCATTTAGACACCACGGTTGTCGAACGGCTTTCGGTACTCAATTCTTTCGACTTTGACCTCGCCATCGATTAATTGATATACATACAAGACTACCACAGACCCTTGCAAATCCATCAGAACAAATGAAGGTGTCACATCCCTACAGAGTGTTTGTTTTCATCAAGTAAAAAATAAACGCAGTATTCAGTCAGTTGATACGAACTATGTATTGACATAAAAATGAACGATTGTCATGCTGTCATTTGAACATTGAGGCTTTAGACACGTTACTCAATTTGGGGATGATATGCACCAGTAGCCGATCCTGGGTTGACAAAGAATTTGCCTTCATGCTCAAATGCCTCAAACTTATGGGTATGTCCTGTTAAGAGGATGTCGACGTCCATCTGACGCGCCGTAATATTGAGCGCCTCTGTATCGCCCCAAGGGATGATCTGATGTCCATGCAAAACTCCAATGCGAATAGGACCATGCGTAATGATTTTTGACAACGGCCAGGATGGGTTCTAGTAAACAGAAAAAAAAAAGGTCATCAAAACCGTTTTGCCTTATAATTAGGTAATGCAAAGGACAAGCGTGCACAGTGCATTTGTATATTTTATCAAGTGTGTTTTTTTTTTTTTTTTTTTTTTTTTTCTTTACTTGGTCATAGTCTCCCCTGACGACTTGAATATCTCCTGCAACTGACCGGAGGTAGTCAAAAGTTTCTTTGTCACACACATTTCCTGTTGAAATGATTTGTTGAATCTTTCCTGGAACCTAAATTACAATTGTCGTGAATGGAAGGGGTTGTGAATCCAGGACATGAATACGAATTCGTCCATGGCTGTTAGCAAAAAAAAAAAAGGAAAGGTCTTGTTGTTGACGCGCCTCTTCGCAATTAGGTTGGATATCACAAATGTCTTATTCTTTTTTTTTTTTTTTTTTTTTTTTTCCCTTACAAGCAGCTTTCTGAACTTGGCAGGCAGGTCATGCGCTCTATGGGGGATATGAAGATCGCCTATTACTAGAACCAGCTGTTGTTTGTGAAAGATACAAGAGCGCTTCTTTGTTAGGCATGGTTTCTCGCTCCTGTCCTTTTTCCTCTTCTCAGGTACATGTACTCCTGTCTATTTCTTTCCCTGTTAAATATGGATTGCATTACCATGATGAGAGGTGATGTTGTAAAGGAAGTCTAAGCGGTATTCGTTGGTTGGTAAATGGCAAGTGGTCCACAAATGTGTTCTTGTTATTACAGAAGCAAGGGAGGTGAGAACAGCTGGCACAAGTCGACCACGTTGACAGTAGTGTTCATTCTCTATTGCGGCTTGGGCTTTCGCCTGTGGGTCGAAAAATTTTATTTCCTGGAGAATTTCTCTCCAATAGACAATAAAGGATTAAGGTCTTTATTTC
Source organism: Lobosporangium transversale (assembly GCF_002105155.1). Lineage (NCBI taxonomy): Eukaryota > Fungi > Mortierellomycota > Mortierellomycetes > Mortierellales > Mortierellaceae > Lobosporangium > Lobosporangium transversale. The sequence goes on along the minus strand of NW_019028984.1, from coordinate 649,793 downwards.
CATACAAAATACTGTAGTTAGTGACAAAAGCTTTTCATTGCAAGAGCACATCCATCTAAAGGGAACTCGGTGATTTTATCTCTGCTTCATAAGTCTCTTCATGATATACAAAAAGCGTCTATACCGAACCATCAGTATTTATCAAGTCGTGAAGATAAGCTACGAACTCGTTGCTCTATATTTCATTTCTATTACATGTTCTACCACCAACCATGGTGTAATGAAAGAAGTATTCAGTGCTCTAGTATGTGCTCTATACTGGTATAAGCGATGAAAGGATGGAGAATATGCAAGCAAGTTCCGCCGCGCGCATGAAGGACTGCGAACACCTGGGTGTTCTGAAAAACAGCGATGGCGAGTTTGATGAAGGATGGCAAGACAAAAATCCTGATGGATAGTTCCTTAAGCTCATGGATAATCACATTGAAAAAACAGCGTTCAAGTTGATGAGACTGCATTCGCAGACAAAAGGGTTCCTAGCGGCGCCTCTTTAATAATGGTTGCTGTTGCTGTTGCTGTTGCTGTTGCTGTTGCTGCAGCCGCTTCTGATACTGCTGTTGGTGTTGATAGCGCTGTTGAGGCTGTTGGTGTTCTTGCTGAAGGTGCTGCTGTTGCTGTTGTAGACGCTGTTGCTGCTGCTGCTTAGTTGGTGTAATAGTGGTAGGAATAAGCAACCTCCTCGCTGCCTTAGTTAGCTTGAGTGCCTCAGTATCGCTCAACCTCCCAGCCCCCGACCGTTCATCAACCTGGGTCTTTACAGTCAGGGCAAACCTTAGGCACATCTCAAAACACTCCAACAATTTTTTGGCATCCCCAGCTTCGGTGACAACCTTGAAAGACCCTAGGCAGTATGCCCTGTACACACCTTCATAATCCATGGCAATGAGCTCTGTAGTGTCTCTGAATGTCCGTGAGCCAAATACTGTCAGTCTAGGGCTGACTTTGTCCTTGTTCCTTGTCATCTCCAAGACAGTGTAGTTAAACAGATCACGGAGCATCCGTTTCAGCTTCAGTTTATCTCCTTGTTCCTTAGATGTGTTAGCCCGATGTAGTTGACTGCTCTCCGACAAGAAAATTTGGTGGCCAGCCACTTCGGAAACTCCATCCGCAAACTTTCCTCTCCCAGTGCCAGTCGACTCATTGCCCTTGCGAAACGCGACAGCAGGAACATACACCTCCCCCCATGCATATGGGATACCATACACACTTAGGGCGCCTCGGAGTAGCTCGACCACATAGTCTCTGAAGTATTGCCGTTCATTAATACTTGCACTAATAGCTCCTCTATCGGCGAATGCGGCCCGGAATGGGTGGAATGCTGTAAATATGTACCTATTCAACGCAGGTACTGGGCTTGGGACTTTCATTAAGTCATCGACGCGGTCCGAAATCCCTTCCCACGAATTATCACCTCCAAATACGTGATGGAGCAATTCTAATTGCTCTACTGGAAGACATGGCATAGTAGGGAGAGAGTCTAATGCCAAGCCAAATGCTTCGTCATCCATCAAGTCCTGAAGCTCACTGTCGTAACAAAAGTCGGCCACGTTATCTTGACAAAGAGTAATATCAGGTAAGAGGGCCAGTACAGCTTCCCTAGCATCATCGAAACTCATCAACATGTCGACACCTTCGGTCGTCCAGGTTGATGCCATCCCAATCATTCTCCAAAATTCAGAACCTTCAAACTTGACATCGGCCATGACATGAGGAACTTGAGGTGGTGGAGTGTATTTCCGATTGACTTTATCCTCTTCGACTTCACGAACTGGTGACGTTCTTTGTGCCACGTCATCTTCCGATAGGAGAGATGAAGTCTCCCCAGTTGTGTTTCCTAGATACCCTGCTTTAATGGTAGAATACTGAATACTATCGACCTCCTGCGAATTCCTTTTTTCTCTACGCTCTCGCGAAAGCAATATTAACTCTTGTTCAGAATCCGCCAATTTCTCAGAAGCATTCTCAAGAGAAATTATCTCGCTTTCAGAAATCACTCGATCTCGGTAGTAGTCATCCAAATGCTTAATACACATAGCCGAAGCAAGATTAGCGGCCTTTTTAACGTGTTCAAAGGGACTACATCGGAGATCTCGAATCCAACGATCCCACTCTTGCAGTAACTTAGTAGAGTCCTGACGCCTCAATGCCCGAAATCCTATATAGCCTTCTGGGGTAAATTTCAGGCGTCCTTGTTGGCTAAGAAAGTAACCTGCGCCAACTCTTGCTTGGTTAAAGCCGTTTCTCCAATCTCCAACGTCGATGCCTCCCTTGACCATCGTGTACGAAAGACCCTAATGCTTGGAAAATCAGTAAATTAGACGAGTCTTTAAATTGCATAATTAAAATAATATAAGTTATGATATTGTTTTTTCTTAAAAAAGTAGACAGCTTGGATACAGTCACTCTTCCGTAAAACAAGGATGTCCTTATCTTTGCCTGTCGCGACTGTCAGACACTCTATCCAAGAAAGCGAATGCCTGAACAGGATCATTGATGGACATATAGATGGCACCATAAGGAGCGGGCTATATGTCGGGCAATGATCGCGAAGCTAACCCATCCCTCCACGACACTGAAATCAATCCGCTGATCAAAGAAACGGTAGAACACCGACTTTGAATGCGAAAGCCAGAGGGGCAGAGAGGGTAGACATAACAAGAACTGAGAAAGTCTGAATGCAGTATGTGACCAACAGCATCTTGCGTCTGGGTGCACATAGTCCATTTTGCCAGTCGCGACCACCAACCCAAAATGTCAAGTAGCCATGTAGATTGGTGGGATCATTGATGGACATATAGATGGCACCATAAGGTGCGGGCTACATGTCGGGCAATAACCGCGAAACTAACCCGTTCCTTTACGACATTGAAATCAATCCGTTACTCAGGGAAATGGCAGTACGCCCTACCACTAAATAACGAAAGCCAATGGGCAAGGAGAGCAGGCAAAAAGGATGCATAGTTTCAACATCAATGTAATAATATTACCTTCGAAGTGGATATTATTGATTCTGATGATGGTCGCAAAAATAAATTGTGAAAAAGAAAAGGAAAAAAAAAAAAAAATAGAAAATGAAAAGTATAAAGCGACGATTATACTGATGTCTGATGTTATAGATTCGAACTACAAAGAGAGGATGTAATGCAGCTTATGACTAAATCAGGGTGATTGAGAAGGACGCGTGTTGCTTAGGTCACGTTTTTCGTATCTGCGCGATATTTTGATTTCTACCGCCCATACAGCACAAACCTATTGCACAAACAGCGCGAACCTGAAAAAAAAATAACAGGCTTGATCTTTTTGTCCTTTTTGTCCTTGATGTAAAAAAAAAAAAAAATATCCACCACCATCTGCATGCATAACAGGCTTCTTCTCTTTTCCCCCTGCCATTTTCATTTCAATTCTCAGGGAAAAGACACCACGACAGATTAGATCTTGCCTCGAAAAGCAGTCGCGTACTTTAATTGTGTCTCTGCATTCTCTTCTTTACAATATCGTTCATAGTCAGACTTCTATATCTCTATATCTTAAAGATCTTAAAGACCAATAAGCATCCCCTGCGACAACAAGCAACACTGGTGCTAAGACTGCACTAGATTCTTCTCTTGCCACTGTTTGAGTTTAGTGAAAGAGGCCTTGCCCTGAATTAACAATACTGAAGCCCATATTTCCTGGATGCTTCGACTTATTGGATGCTATTTGCAAGGACAGGAATTTAAGATAAAGAAATTGATTAAACTGGAGATAAAACGATTACGAAATGAGCAAGACAAAGACAAAGGCCAAGGTATACTGAGGGAAAGTGACATATTTAAAAAAAAAAATAGATGAAGAATTAAGCGTGTTACGATTACGAGTAATCAGAAAAATAGTAGCAGCCAAAGGAAGATGCCCTTATATCACCACAATGACTTGGGTCTACGTCTGAGCATTAAGATATGGCGAGTTTCATTGACGGGGTATAATAAAGCGACTTGAACTTAATGTTGCTAATCACTTTATTATTTTAACAAAATACTTTTTATTTTCATTGTAAGTCTAACTTTCTCAGTGACTAAACATGATGTTGCGTACATTTTGATCGCTGAGGTTGGTCCTAAGCGATGAGAGGACTAGCCCAGCCTTACTGAACAAATGCTCAGACTCAGTTGATGTGGATCGGATATACAGGTACGAACGCGCGAGATTGGCATGAGCCCCAAATGTGATGTTATCTTCGATGCCCTCTCATACAAAGTTTTGTCTGTCAAACCAAGTCGCATCTCCTAGCTTTCTAGCTCCGTGGATAGCCTCTAGAATTTTGGAAGAGCTATAGACCAGTGAACATGGCCCACGGTTCCAAGTAGCCCTGAAATAAGACTGCACCGGATATCTTCCTCGGATCCCTTGTATTAAGTTAACTCAGCACTTGGAGTTCCGCATATGGTAAAAGGTATTAGGGAGTGTTTTGAGTAAGCTTTATTTAGAGTTCATGGAACGCGTCTCCGCTCCAGACGATCAAGTATAGATATCATAGACTTGTAATGTAGAAAACCTTGAGCCCATCCTAGTCCTTAAACTCGCTGCTATCCTTGTTCCTCAATTACTTACTTTTCTTACAATCATCTTGTCAGTCCCTGACACCCGAGTCAATTAAATTGAAGGTCACTCTGTTGACGGCAAGAGCCTTAAAAGTAATTTCTCGAGAGGCCGTTGTTCATACAAAAGTGGCTTCTTCATAGTCCCAAGAACAAATCCCTCCCTAGCCACTTCAATATTCCCCCATGCTGTAGTGGGCTCCGCATCATCATCTTGATCTTGTGAATTCTTGACTGCGTTGGTAGAGGCGAAATTCTTGCACAGCTTCATACATAGCGGGGTGAGATGGTTTTTCGTGGTCTGCCACTTCCTTCACTACCGTGCAGAAATACCCCCATGTTTCCTTCCAGCAACTTTCCGTTTCCATTTCTTAGGATTCATCTATGTAGACATAGATCATACTTGGTATAAAAAAGGACCCGTCTTCATTTACATCATCATGATGTATTGTGCTTTGTATCTCAGTCCTCTACTGGAATAGCAATCTTTTTCAATCAAGTCAATAAGACGTTTTTGCAAGTGCCGCTTTGGGGTCGTAAACTCTTATTCACTAACTTGCCACAATCCAGATCAGTACCAGGTATTCCTACCTTTTGCATTATCGACAGCCCAGAGTCTGCTATGCATACTACTGATGAGCTTACGGTAGAAGCTCACTGGGATTTTGTACCACTCAACCAAGATACGCTGGATACTTCGCAAGCCACCCCTCCAATTCTAACCACATGTGTTCCACGGGGTTGAGGTCGGGCGACTGCGTAGGCTTGACCGGAAGTGTGGCCTCCTCCGTAGTCAGATGTACCTGTTGGATATTTCACAATATGCAATATTATAATGGCCTAGCTAGAAAAAACTAGGCATCAAAATTCAAAATTAATACGCTAAAAAGATTCGCGGTAGAAATTAGTGGCAATAACGCACCATACACAATGACGCGATATATCTTTGATATGAGGCTTTAGAACGAACCCATGTCATCCTATAGAGAGATACGTAGCTACCTGGTACACGTCCCTCTACCAGAAAATGAATAAATACCTCATGAATGTGGTGTGTGGAGCCACATCTTATTCTCACTTACTTTTTCTATTGCTCACGATCTATCTACAAAATATTTTTCAGCAGACTTGAATACACCTCGTTTAATGTAAACCTTCAGATACTCCATGATCTTCATAGGCACATTCTGTGGTCGACCGCGCTTACTGACAGGCATATCCCCCTTATTGCTTTTATAGACTGTTGCTGTTGTTTGTAAAAGCTTAGAGACAAAGATAATTTTATTATAATTATTAAAACAAACCTTTTAATAGGTTAACACTATATATTGACACATTAAGCAATTTGAGCAATTTTGTCTCTTCTTTTCACAACAAAAACAATCATACGAAATGAGAGTTTTTTTTTTTTTTTTTTTTTTTTTTTTTTTTTTTCGAGGGAATATCCGAGTCCTTTCCGGTTCTGCATAGCCTTACTTATTGCTCTTCGGGCTCCTTTGTTGTTTTGAACCCGGACCCCCCGCTTTCTCTTTCGGACGCTCCTTACTCATGAGATCGGGGCCTTACGCCGACCGAAGCCGTAGAGGATTTGACTGATGTGGATGATACCACTGTTGATATTAAAGTTGTCGATGTTGTATCGTGAGAAGACTCTATATGAACAACAGTCATACCCTTTCGGTCTGGTTTTGCGGGTTGCCATTTTGTTTCCATTTTGAGAGCGTTGTACGACGGAGAGGACAATAAGGTGAAAGTGCTTCCAGTCGCCGGATCACGCAGAAATGTTCTGCGCATCCTGTTTGGATTGCCGCTGTTATACCTGAATGATCGCGTCCACGAAGAGGACGACGACCAATCATTGGCTCTATTAGTATTTTGGTATCTCCTATTATAGTTGAATGATCGCATCCATGACGAGGACGACGACCAATCAATGGCTCTATCAACATCTGCCACCTGTCCTTGTGTCTTTTCGTTTCGTTGTTTCTTTGACACTTGCGTGTCATGCTCAGTGGAATCGTCTGTGGGTGCTTTGCGTTTAATAATGGGATGCATTTTCTTCTTGAATGAGGAGTTGGGAAATCAGTTGTTCGGAAAAGGAAAAAGTGTAGTATACTTAGCTGATTGGGAAGGCAATAGTGAACTATGCAGTAGATTTGAAAAGCGTTCAGTTGGTTGGAGAAGAAGAAGAAGAAAAAAAAAAAAAGAAAAAGAAAAAGAAAAGAAAAAAAGTAGAGAAAAGGAAAAAAACAAGCCTTAAATAGGCCGATTTTGTCACGTCAAATCAAAAGCCACACGCGACGCGTCTATATTACACGCGAATGAGTCGCGATTAGCAGTCATTTACATGGGTTTTTACTAAGGATCCTTTTTATTGGACGAAGATCCCTAGTTCATAATAAAGACATCTTTCTTTCATTCTCGCAACTTATTATGATCCTGGCATATTTCAACAATGGTGCTAAAGGAAGACGATTATATCTTCGAGTAGGCCTTGCCCCTCGAGTCTCTGACTCAGTCTGTTGACGTGTCGCTGGCCTGGTGGTGCCTTTACAAGCGGAAGTATTGTTACAGATGTTTGAAGACATATTGATATTTTTATTCATAAAAAAGAGGTCAACCGGTGCAGTTTGGGTGTATGGGCAAAGTTTGGCAATAGTTATGGTTCAGGAATGAGGAATGAAGGAGCGAGAATTATTTCAAAATTGATGACACTCCCCATTGACATCCTCACCCAATCCACATTCATCATGCATGGCATGACCATCAGCCAATCGCTGATCATCAATTTGCCGGTGTCATTAAGCGATACTACCCTTACAACCTTGAACTGGGTTTTAATTTATCTATGGCACCTATATACTAAGAGTCATGAGCCATTGCTACTATTGGTTCCCTATCGGCTCCAATATGGCGCATACCTACAAGAAGCTCTTCAAACTGAAGTAATCTGTCCCTGAGTATCAACTATGGTCATTCATTAATTTAACTCTATTTCCCCATTTGGATTTCTAACCCATATTTGGAAATAGAGAGGCATGTGCAACGTTATGAATTAAGGAAAAATGCAATCCCCGTCAGAATAAAATTTTGACCCCCGGTTGAGAATTCCCAAAAACCCCCGTCAGAATTCCGTTACACCCCCCGTAAAGATTCTCAAAATATAAATCTTTACCCCCCCGTCAACCATCTTAATTGTGAGAATCCTTACCCCCCGTCACCATTTTGAGGTTGTTTTTGAGAGAAGATTTTATTTTCTGCTTTTGGTGCACCTACATCTCACTAACTATTTAATTCAACACCATTGATCCTCTCTTACTTTTTATCTTGTCCTCAAAGCTTGACAGTAGATAAATGGATCAGCTCCTTGATGAATGATTCCCTTCTAGATTCGTATTCATCACTAGGTTCAAAACCTTAACATGCACCATATGAGTCCAATACAGTCGTAAAAAAAAAGACATTTGGTGATCCTAAACCATCTTTGCAATTAATGGAGGTTAAGAATATCTATTGTCTAAAATACAGATTGGTACATTGATGGGCCTTTTATACTGCACTAGCTGCGTGAGAACTCAGTGGGAACCATAGGATGTAGTAGAGCTCTCTTTTTTTTTTTTTTTTTTTTTTTTTGTAAATCAGCTCCAGAATGTTGACGGGGGGGGGGATAAGAATTGCGCGGGTGACGGGGGGATAAGAATTCCGGAAAGAGGGATGTTGACGGGGAGGCTTTGGGGATTCTCAGCCGAGGGTTAAAATTTTATTCTGACGGGGATTGCATTTTTCCTTAGTCCCGTTATGAATCCCAACGTGCTCTCCTTAAATCGGAACAAGCATTTATTTTTTTTTTAAAAAAGACAGATCACCTTTCTTTTCTTTGTGAACTTCTCTGGCAAAAATAGGCCTTCACTTCAAAAACATCTCTTGATCACTTTCATACAATCATCTTATCACAATGAATTCTTTCAATCTTTTTCACTCCATTTTCTCCCGTCTTTGACGCTCAAACTCCACCTAGGACTGTTGCAATGATGCCTTTACCTGGATCGACCCCAACTAGGTCTCCATCAACGCTTGCGGAAGCGAAAGCCCTGTCTCAAGCCCTATTGAGCCAGCTAAAGGAATCACTCATTCAAGCTAATACCAACCGCCAAAATTGGTTGAACGAGAAGACAAAGTTGGCCGCTCATTACAATGCGGCAATTATCAGCCCCTACCGAAGAAGCTGAAGCAGCTAGACTGGAGTTTGGGCAGATCGGAATGGCAGATGATTGTTATTATTATTTTTTTCAATAGGTTTGTGCTGTACGGACGCTAGAAACCAAAATAACGCGCTCTTTCTCTTCAGGCTCTGATATCTGCCTGCGAGGCTGTGGTTTAGGATAATTTTCGTTCTAGGTCCCAAGTCTATGCAACAATATTTTATATAAACACATTTACGCGTTTTCAGAAAACGTAGAAGATTAAGTGCTATAGTAAACCCTTCATTTGGATTCCAAATGTGCTACAGCCTCCAGGATTGATATTATATTACAATTGAAAACACATCTAGGAGCGGAAAACGTATTTTTGAAGAAGCTTTACAGCAAGTTCCGGGTATACAAGGGCTTTTATTCGGTTATTCTACGTGTTCGTCTCTGATACGTTGAGCGCAGCATACACATGCTTAATTGTTGGTCAAGGGATTAACACGGATTCTTTTCAACACGCTCCATCTTTGAAAAAAAAAAAATGATCTTTTGGTAGCTTACATGAAATAGTTCGGACACTGTTATCACGCTGCAAAGTTTTATGGCACTGATTTTTTTCTAGACAGAACGCGTACCTTTGTCTTGATGATCAACAGCAGACAGAAAAGAATGCTGCTCCCTTGCAGCGTCATTGCTTTTTCCTTTTGACCCAATTTTTTTTTTTTTTTTTTTTTTTTCCCTCCCGGAGAGCGACTTTTGTTGCTCCCACAATACCACCACATAATTTTGAGGCTGGGCCAGCTTCCCTAGAAGTTGATCACAATCAGCCTATGCTCACTCTAACTTCTGCTCCAATTCTAAAAGCTATGTTTTAAAGAAGCAATAGGTTAAAGTAATTGAAAACGAGTAGATGATAAGACAAGATATTGAGTAACATTCTATGGTTAGTGAATCAAAGGCATCCAAGTTGTTTTTGTTGGGTCTCAATTAGCTCCTGTTTCCTTATGGACCCTTACTTGAGAGAGGTGGCTCATTGTTCAAGGGCTGCCTCAAGGTCTCTTTTCAACCATGATGTTTTCATTTTCAATTCGATTATTACTGAATATGAATTCGAAATGATGATCACTATTACACGTTTGATTGACTTTGCGATGTTTGTATTCTAGTAACACATCATTTAATATAACGAGTTATTTTCACATAAAATACAGAGCCTCATAAAAGCAATCATATACCCGAACTTTATGTACATGTACCTCTTTCTTGTTTGTCTGATCCCCAGCCTTTTTTTCCATCTTCCGACCAATACAGCTGGTCCAGGAGATTGTAGACTTCATTGCTTGATGGAACAGGGCAACATAAGTTGACTTTAGTTGGATCTTTTCCCTTTGAAACTTCAAAAAAAAAAAAAAAAAAAAAAAAAAGACTACCGGGGTCTAGGTCAGTGAGGGCTCCGCTTCACATTATCGTGCAGAAATGCCCCCCCCCCCCCCATGTTTTCTTTCAGCAACGTTCCATTTCCATTTCTTAGGAACCATCTTTGTAGATATGGATCATACTTGGCACAAATAAAGGACTCGCCTTCATTTACGCTATCATGATGTATTTTGTATTTTGTGTGTCAGTCCTTTACTGAAGACAGCAGTCTTTTTTCCAATCAAGCCATTGCCATTTTCGCAAGTGCACTCAAGTCAAGTATTGACTATGACGGGTTTCGATCATCATCTTTTGCCAATAAAAACCACACATTTTCCTCATTGTCTTCCACATTGCTGCTCAACTTCCTTTGCTCCACATTTCTACAGACTATGAAGCCAATCCCGAGGAAAAAAGCCGAGGAGGTCAAAAGGTTGATGTTGAATGGTATGTCCATTCGAAAAGCAGCTGCTAGTGCCAATATATCACGAACTACGGCCGAGAGGATCTATAAAAGAAATAAGGAGAACATGCCTATCAGTAAGCGCGGTCGACCACGGAAAGTGCCTATGAAGACCATGGAGTATCTGAAGGATAGCATTAAACAAGGTGTATTCAAGTCTGCTGCTGAAGCCACAGCTAAAGTCAATCAGTTCTTGCCAGAGCCAGTTTCTGAATGGACGATCAGGCGGGGGCTCAAGGAACCTAGATTAGGGGCCAAGGAGGCTAGATTAGGAGCCAAGGAGGTTAGATTAAGAGTGAAAGAGCCTGTTCGCCAGCTAACTCTTCAAAAACGCCATATTAAGGGACGTAGGCGCTTTATCCGAAAATACAAGGAGTGGACATTGGAGGATTGGAAGAGGGTTATTTGGTCTGATGAAGCAAAAATCAACTGGACTTGGTCTGATGGCGCTCAGTGGGTGCGAGATGACATTCCTGGACACATGGCCCATAGATCAGTACAAGGGACCACCAAGTTTGGAGGTAGCAACGTGAAGGTGTGGTCCTGCTTCTCATGGCATGGACCCGGACGCATTGTGCTGATTGACGATAATATGACTGCAAATACATATATCAAAATACTTCAGGAAGATCTACAGATGTCACTGAAAAAATGGAACCTGACTAATGGCAATTACGTCTTCCAGCACGACAACGATCCAAAACACACAGCGAAGGTTGTCCAAAGATATTTGGAGTCGGTGTATCTGACTACGGAGGAGGACACACTTTTGTTCTGGCCTGGGCTGTCGCCGGACCTCAATCTCATGGAACAAATGTGGTCAAAGTTGGAGAGGCGACTTGCGAAGTATCCAGAACGAGCACAGAGTTGCCATGAGCTATGGCAACGTATCTCGGTTGAGTGGTACAAGATCCCAGTGGGCTTCTGCCGTAAGCTCATCAGTAGTATGCATAGCAGACTCTGGGCTATCGATAAAGCAAAAGGCAGGAGTACCTGGTAATAGTCTGGATTGTGGCAAGTAAATGAATAAAGACTTTACGACCCCAAAGCGGCACTTGCAAAATCTTATTGACGTGTTTGAAAAAGATTGCTATTCCATTAAAGGAGTTTGAAGATTCTCGCCTTGGTTTTTACAAGCAAGTACACATTAAATAAAATTGAGAAAGAGAGAGGAAGAATTATAAAGTGGAATGGCGCTTGAGATTATTTATATTTTAAAAAGAAAAAAGAAAAGAGTTGACCAAAGACGTGTAAAAGGAAAGGCAGAGGCATGGATTTTGAGCCATAAAAGATATTCAAATTATAGCGTGGACTGCGGGGTGGACATTATATGAACTCTAAGCAAGAATAGTTTTCTTTTTCTTTTTCTTTTTTTCTTTTCTTTTCTTTTCTTTTATTTTATTTTTATTTTTATTTTTATTTTCTTTTTCTTTTTTTTTTTACTTTGTTTTTGCAAACTATGCGGTAGGGAACTGATTGAATTCTCCTTGCTCTTCTACTGTCTGTCCATCAACCATATACGAGACATGATAGCGGATCCGCACAGGTTGCTGCCGTGTTGGGTTCTTGATGTTCATCGACTGACTCACACCTCGCTTCGACATTGGGTTCAATATTTGAGATGACTGTGGGTTCAACTGCAACTGCAGGGTCTTTGGAACCGCCACTCGGAACATCAAATTCGAAATAGTACTTTGTACCGAACTGGAAAAATATACCATCACTTGCATTGAACTCATATCCTTCTCAGGGTATTCTACTTCCAATTCAATTGTCAATCCATTCTTATTAAAAAGAATCACTATTGACCGGTAATATTGGTTGGAAAAAAAAAAAAAAAAAAAAAAAAGTTTTGATGCAAAAGATGTAATTGATAATGTTAGTATGATATTAATTGTTGGGAAAAGTTATTAAAAACAGTGATTAGCACAAGTCAAACAGCCCAATGGCAACCCTTCCTGAGATCGCGCTCTTCTTACCTGTAGCAGGTCCTGATGGGGCTACTCCAGTATTCGAGACAAACTCAAATTCACCAAACGCAGAATCAGGAGCTGATGAAGATGGTAATGGACTACCACTGAAAGTAGGAGATACCATGCTCGATCCCATTCCGGATGCTCCTGTACTTCCCATGGGTCGGGACGAGCTGAACCCTAATCCTGATCCTGACCCTGCTGATGAGTTGCTTCGACCTAGACTGATGCTTCCTCCGACACCCCATGCTGGAGATGGTGCATCATTGAAATTGAGGCTCATTAAATCATCCAGCAAGTTGCCTGAAGATGTAGTAAAATGCATACAAAGAAACAAATACCAGCAAGTCAATAACGCAAATAACCAGCATCGATATAGTGAAGGTGATATCAGATATCCTAATTCATGAGCTGTAAATACCTGTCGTCGCTGGTGCCTTTGAAGTTGCAGTACCGAGTGCTGCAGATGACTGGCTGTCATTTTGTCCTCCAAGATCAACCAGATCGATTAAGGATGGTTCAGGTTGGTTGGGGGTTGAGTTGGTTCCATGATTGTCTTCCCTATCCACACCTTGTCCTAGATCGGGAACCTTTGCCTTGACTAGATTACCGCTCTTTACTTGTTTATACTGCTCGATGACATTGTTGATTGCATCGTTGATCTGCAGGAGTTTTTCTAAAAATTATTTTATTTTTGTTATTTTTAGTATGTATAATAGTAGGTACTAATTAATGAATACCTTTGAAAACTCCCTTTTCACTTACCCATATTATTGCCATCCTCATCCTCGTTAATAAACTTTTGGATCCTTGGTTGTGCCGCCTTGCATGTACTAAGTAGCTCCTATAAACGGATATCATGAAATATATATCAGCCTTCCAGGGCCAATCAATGTCATGATGTCATGTATTTGTATCGGATAACAGCATGCTTCGATACCTCAAATATATCTCCACGTCCAATGATCTCGCCTGGTTTAACATCGTTCAACATCTCGGTCAGCAGGATGGCCTTTTGGGAAATCTTTTCAAGTTCTGAGGTTGCCTCTTCCTCATAATCAGGCTTTTCATTCTCTTCTTGTTCCTAGCATAATTTCAGACGCCAATTGTAAGGACCATTTTTTTTTTTTTTTTTTTTTCTTTCAAATAAAAACCCTTTAGTCGTCAGGCTTACATATCCTGTCATCTTTTTGACCAGCTCATTCGCTGCAAGTACATCTTCTGGACGCCCTCGTCGGATTAGTTCTTGAAGTTTCTATTAAAAAGAATATGTCTTAGAGATTGTATTTTGCATCATCAGGTGTATTCGTGATATCTAAAGAAGTATACTGATCTTGACTTACTGCCGCTTGAGCTACCCGATCTTCCTCTTCGAGTTCAGCAGGGGATTTAAGTGTCTATCCATGATGATGGCGAGAAATATGCAGATATTGTTACAATCGATATATTGGTCCCAAATCGCTTTGGCTGTTTTTTTTTTTTTTTTTTTTTTTTTTCCTCTGAAAGAAACTTACAGAGACAGGATTCAGAACAGCAGCTGAATCACCTCTCACTTGTGGAAACCGATAACCCTTAAAGGACAAGAGGCGATGCATATCCTTGATATGAACTAGATCCTCCTTGTATCGCGATGTCCTGCATATTGTTTGATACCATTCCTGGATCATCTCTAGAATCCTGTTCTGAACAGGTGTTGGCACTGCAAGAGGTCGTTCCGGGAATTTACGAACAAGTTCATTCAGAAATTCCTTTGTAGCGATTTGGAGGTGAAAAGGATAGCCACAGTTCTTGACACAGTTGTCCAGGAGCTATACATCAGTTTTTCAAAAAAAATGTCAATATCATTTGAATCCAACAAATCAGTTTCTTATACCATAATACAAAGCACAAAGCACAAAGCAGAGCCTGTTTGAAACGTGGCTGGTAAAAGAAAAAGAGAAAGAAAAAGAAAAGGAAATCTTACTGTCAAAGCCAACAAGGAAACATGCATGTTGCGGTTGTTCACCAAGCGTACAATATACACTGCTGCTTCTCGTGGTCTGTTATATCAAAAGAGAAAATACAAATACATGGGGTTAGTCAGTATTTTCATATCCAGCAAGAAAATCAGATAACAGGCGTCAGGGAAACACGATTGTTCAAAGCAAAATAGAGTCTCTCGTTCACTTGCGTATTTTTTTGCTTCTCTTTAATGATATCGCAAATCTCGAGGTTCAGAGCTAGGTCAGGTTCATAACGCGAAGGGTCGCAAGCGCGTTCTTTATAAAGATGGTCATGTCATGGATGATGAAATGTCAAGTGGAGGTTGGAATGATAATGAGTCGCATGTACATTGGAAAACAGACGCAATAAATAAACACCTAGACACATTGGGCAGAGAGAGAGGGAGAGAGAAGGAGACAAAATAGAAAGATAAGGTGGGTATACACATACCAATGTAGGCCTCAAGGACCGACTTTGGTTGCTGTCCGTAGTTCATATGGTGGCTCCAATGGTGTATATAATGAATATCAATGCTTTCTTTCTTTCTTTTTTTCTTTTGTTCCTATTCTTCTTCTTCTTCTTCTTCTTCTTCTTTTTTTATTTGTTATTAGTAGTAAGTGTAATAAGATTGGTTGGAGAAAAGAGAATGATGGAAGTAGAGTGAAGATGAGAATGATGAATGTAAAAAGTTGAAATGAGAAGCTGATCAAGCCAAGCTAAGCCAAGCCGAAAGCACTGCCCCCCCTTTTTTGTCCACAGCGTTACGTGGCAATTAATTCATATTAAATTATGGTTTGGGTATTTTGGAATTTGCACATTTTATCTTCGACTTTTACTTGTCCTCGTCTGTCTCACTGCCCTCAATTTCTGTATCTGCGCTCTTCTTCTTTGGACCCCTAGGAAATAAAGCCCGAATCCGTTTGTGCTCTTGCTCAAAAGTCTCCAGGACTTTTTCCAGCCGTCGCGCTGAAATGTAAAACGGGTTCTCCTTCAAAGCTTGATCGATATATTCCTCAATATTGGACACTTTCTTCTGACGGGCAATCGCCTTTTGTTCCTTCACCAATTGGTCCCGTGCGACTTGGAGATTGCTGAGTTTCCGGCGAATTGAAGCCGTGCTACGTTCTGGTAAGTAATCCTGCTGGATCAAGGTCCAAGCCTTCCCATATTTCTCCAGACCTTTCTCTAACATATCTATATCCTCACTAGTCCAAGGCTTTGGGTCAGTAGTCGGTTGGATCTCTATATCGTCTGATAATCCCTGCCATTTGGTGATGCACATCTGGGGGTCAAAGTGAGGCCCGATATGGTCAGCAATCCATTCCCAGTCCACAGGACGACGCGAATGCTTTTCCTGATGCCGCTGCTGAACCACGAGTCTTTTCAGGCGCATTACTCTATCATCAGTCCATGGCCAATCCTCTTCATTTTTGGCTCTCATTTTTTTTGTTAACCTTGGATTCCTTTTCCTGAGAAGATTTTCATAATCATCTATTGCCGGCTCGATCCCACGCTTCTTCGCCTCCTTTTTCCAGACTGGTAATGAGCTGTATTTCATCAAAATCATGTTCAATCGCTCAACTTCATCCTTATCCCACATGACCCTCTTGATTAATTGATCTGACTGTTCCAAAACTTCCCCTTCCTCAACTACTCCGCTGAGTCGATAGTATTCTGCTTCGACTTGCTCGTCACTCAAATGAGGCTTCACTTGCTTTCGGATAGTACACCAGCCGGAAAAGAGTCCATGTTTTTCGACAGCCGCCAAAAGAGCCTCATGGTCAGCAGAAGTCCACTCTAGAGATTTTCCCCGTAATCCCTCCATTGCTTCATCACTACCATCATTCAACACTGCCTTTAGCCTTTGACGAGAAGCCCTGATAGCATCGTTGATAAAGGTATGGCCATCCAATTTGACCCATCCTGGACTATCTTTGAGAGCCGCTACAGCCAAGCCTCTGAATGCATCACTACATTCGCCTGCTGTCCGTGTCTCAACATCCTTGGAGATCTCTACCCAATCCATACCATGTTTTATCCAGGCTTTCCAGAATGAATTGATCTCTCCATCTGACCATCTGACGACTCGTTGCCCTGAAAGAAATCCTTTAACGCGATACTGTCCTCGCCCAAGAGTTCGCCATTGATGTTGACAAGCAATGACTTTACAGTTGAGGGCACGTGCAATATTTGGCCATGATTCACCGTCTTCCACCAGCTGATCAAGCTTGGCAAACATGCTGGGTGTCCAGTTTTGGAGCTCAGGATCAAGAGCACTGAAATAACGATCTGAGCAGGCAGAGGCAGGCCGCTTAAGTACCAAGCTTATATAGTCCCATGTCTTACCAACTGCTCGGAGTTCGCTGAGTTTTTCATCCAGCTCACGGTTCCACATCCGATCCTTTGGTGGGCTCCTCGGTACTCGTCCATTAGGTCTAATAAATGGTGGTTCGGAAGACTACAAAAAAAAAAAAAAAAAAAAAAAAAGAGAATAAGTTAAAGATCTCAAAAAAAAAAAAAAAAAAAAAAACTCTTTCTCATCTCATCATTGTCGATATGATGAACCTCATAAGGAAAAGAAAAGTTAGTACCTCAGAGATTTCTTCAGTAGGAACTTCGGTAGTTGCTGTACTATACTGATGACGCTGGCGTGTAAGCTCGGTTGGACATAAAGCCACTGCTCTTTTCCAGGTGGAGAATTTGACGGATCGAGTCAAGACTCGCACAGGAGAGCCCAGGAGAAGTGGTGAGGGAAACATGTTCTCTATTTTCTTTTCTTTTATTTTTCTTTTCTTTTCTCTTTCCTATATTAGCCCTGATACCGCTACAGTCGTTAGTTGGTTATAGCAGTGAGTAATGAATACTCTCCTTGAGCCACTTTGCTGTTGGAGGTTGACACAAATGCAAATGAACATGGAGCAAAGACAATTGACGTTCCGTTTGTTTCTTTTTGTTTATGACAGATATTGGTTTGGGATTGGACAGTCACAACAGATCCCCCAAGTTGGAGCCCAAACCAAAGAAGAGAGAGAGAGAGAGAGAGAATAACCAAAAGATCTGATCAACAATGCGTGCAAATGAGAAGATTGCTTTGGTAGGTGAGCTTTCCATGTAAATTCCAAGGCAATGTAATAGCACTCCCATGATCCGCTTTACTCATTCCCAAAGCTGCTTTGGTTCTTCATTTGGTTTTTTTATGAATATTTTATTTGTTATTTTGACAACGATCTTAAACTGCGGTCTGTTCGTGATAGGTGGGCGAGAAGTGTGTGCTAGTCCCGTATCTCAAATCACACGTCGAGCACTATAACAAATGGATGCAATCACCAGAATTGCTGGGTAAACAGACAGATCGATTACTTACTTGAGAACTACACCTCATCTTTCCTTTTTTTTTCTTTTTATTACTACTACTACTACTACTACTACTACTACTACTACTACTACTACTACTACTGCTACTACTACTACTGCTACTGCTACTACTACTACTAAACGCGTGTCCTACCGATTCTTTCAATTCAATTGTTAGAATTGACTGCTTCTGAACCTCTGACACTGGAGGAAGAATATGCAATGCAAGAATCCTGGCGAGTTGATGAGAACAGTATGTTCTCACGTGGCCTAAAAAGTTTTTTTTTATTTTTTTATTTTTTTTTTTCAGAGTTAATTGACATAGAGATTGTTTCGCCTGTTTTTGATCACTGAAAACGTTAGAGTGTACCTTCATCATCCTTGCCAAAGAAAGTCCAGATCAAGAAATAACTTCAGAAAATGCACTTCAGCAAAGTAAATATATATATATATGTATCTTTTGACATTGTCTATGAAGGCATGCAAACAAGACAAGTCAAAAACAAGCCAAAAACATCGGATGTGATGGCAGAGATATCCCTTGTCTATGCTGTCAACACATTCACATTCCAGTGACTTTAGTATATCATAATAATTTTTTTTTTTTTATTTTTTTTATTTTTTATTCCATATAATGTGCTTTGGTTTTTCCTACTTTGTTTTTAGAAATGGTAGGGGATGTCAACTTGTTTTTCAACGATCATGACGATCCCCACTCGGCAGAGATTGAAATCATGATTGCAGGTTAGTTAAGCATGGATTAGGATAGGCTTGGTTACCTTACAAAATGGCGTATCTTCACATGTAAAAAAAGAAAAGAAAAGAAAAGAAAAGAAAAGAAAAGAAAAGAAAAGAAAAGAAAAGAAAAGAAAAGGAATCTCAAAAGAGGCGAAACCCTCTCCGAGCCAACTCATACAAATAATACTTTCCTTATACAGAACCTTCATATAGACGCCAAAAGATGGGTATTGAAGCCATTCGCATGATGATCACCTATGGTAGGCTCGTTTAAACAAGGAAATTAATGGAATCAAGAAATAAATAAAAAATGAGTCAAGTCATTCATGTCCCAGTCTATCGTTTTTTTTTTTTTTTTTTTTTTTTTTTTGCTGCAGCATACCAATCATTAGGAACAAAGAGGATTACGGCCAAGATCTCGACCGAGAACAAGGGCTCGATCCAGTTGTTTCTCACTCAACTTGGGTTTGTGCAGATTGGTTATTCAGAAATCTTTGGTGAGGTCACTCTAGAGAGAACTCTAATACAAGAAGTGGCAAAAGGTGACGAACCCGAGCCTCCTTCCGGCCAAGCTGTTGACAAGGATATCATCAAGGCCTTGACCCAGACCCAATTCAAGACCCTGGAACTCAATCAAGAGGACCTAGACCACTGAGAAATAGTATATCTGTTATATCTTTTTTTCCCCTTTCTTTCTTAGATAATAGTCATTGCATTGACTTACAAATAAGACACTAAACTCAATTGACATGCTTGCTTTCTGTTTGCTAGCCAAAGTTGTTTGTTTTATGTTCACTCCATTTATCCCGCTGAAGCATAAATTGTTTTTCAATCATGCATTCCGGAATATTTGAAAAAAAAAAAAAAGGGGGGGGGGGGGGTTGTCACCATGCAGTTACAGTTACAATGGTATATACATGAATAGTTGGAGTTGTATACACAGTTGTGATTACAGTTGCAATTACATTTGCAGATGCAGATCTTTGGACATCTTCGACCAGGGTCTATTGAGCGGGAGAGGCGAGGAGGAGAGAATGGAGGAGCGCACTGACACCTTGGGGACTGAGATGAGAGGGAATGGAAGGATTAACGCGTTTTGTGTTGCCGAAGGGTTGTGAGCCCAAATGGGAACGTTGTACAGATTACAGTTACATGTATGCACCTGGGAAACAACCGCCGATCCTGATTTGGCTGTGTAACCCTTTACTGTAAGAGAAAAAAAAAAAAAAGATGCCTGTGCATGATCTTTTTTTTTTATACGTGTTAGGCTTCATAAGCCACATATGATATGACAGAAAGGTATACATTTAGTTAGTTGGATCGAGATAGACAGCAATCGTTTTATTTGGAGGAAGGAAGGAAATACAACATAGATCAGTTGAGATTAATGTTTCAGTCATCATTCTTTCTTCAGTCGATGTCTTCTTGCAAGATTGAGAGGTTGAGCTACAAGATCCTAGAGATCCTAGAGATCCTAGAGATCCTAAAGATCCTAGAGAGGGTGGCGACGGACGTACATGTGCATGCAGTGTATAAGGTTTCTAACCAGGGGTATAATGTATAAATGTATATAATGTAAGAGATGGTGTTTGTTTGTTATTGTTTTTTTTTTTTTTTTTTTCCTCTCCTCTTCATCATATGCAGTCTCCCATGACAGCATCATTAATCGCCGCAATAAATAATAAAAGTGGTCCGGGATATATTGAGACCGATAGGGGCAGGAGGAAAAGAGAGGTCTTTGGGTCTTTGTCATGTAATAGAGGAAATAGAGTGAATTATGTCCATAAAGAAATAAAATCAAATAAAATCGAGCATGCTAAAGACCGTTAACGAAACTAGGGTAAATCAAGAGTGAAAATGGTCTAGAGTGGATTTCGATATTTCGATGCATGGTGCCTGAATGTGATTATTTTGTGACACTGCTATTTAGGAAATGTGCCTGAATATCAGTTGGAATCCGAATAAGGAAATGAATCGGTTAAAAACAAAAATGTGATCGGAGAAAGGATGAATATCCGTTAATGATCAAACGAACTGAACGCAATGGGCAAGTGCACATACCCCCCACGCACCCACTTTCTTTCCTTTCAAAACTAATCTCCTTGCTCCTTGCTCCTTACTCCTTTCTCCTTTAATCTTTTCCTTCAAGAAAAGAATTCCCGAAATGAAATCAAATTCTCAAGTCGGAGATCATTTTTTTCTTAAACTTGTTCTCATCATTGGTCTACGGGTCACTCTTGCAATAAAAAATATATATAATATACACAATAATGAGAGGAGAACAAATGAAATGAAGGCAAAACCCTCATTTGTTTTGACGCCACCTCACTAATAGTTTAATTATTTTAGTTTGTGCCTGAAGGAACAAAATTCATGTGTATATAACGAATGCGCCCGTCCTAATTTGTCACTGAATGGAATACATGAATCAAATAATTGGTGCGACTCTATTGTGGAATGAACAACAACAACAACAACAACAACAACAACAAATAAAATGGTGTAACAACAATATCTTTCTACTTTGAAATTTCATAAGGTTCAGTTGACATTATTGACATGATTGACATGAGGAAATAAAGGCAAGGAAACACAGAGTGATCGCATACCATACCATTCCAAGGGAGGTGCATCAAGAGACATAAAGGAAGGGGGAAAAGAAAAAAAAAAAAAAAAAAAAAAAGAAAACAAACATCAAACATCAAACAGTATAAACAAATATCCTGTGCAATGTGCAACAATTAATTACCGCTTCCTTGTCAAGCTGTTTGCACATGTTTTTTGTATGTTTTTCTGTATCCATAAACAACTCCTTTTTTCTCTAAACAAAAAAAAAAAAAAATGTTTGGACGAGGTATATACATAAATGTGTACACTCTGGATCTAGGGGTCACTGTTCACTAAAGGAAAAAAAAAAAAAAACCTCATTCGGAGTGTATACATGTATAATATACATATATATATATCTATCCCGCTATTCTGTATTGACTCCATGGATCAGAGTATAGAATAGATGGCAGTCGTAGCAAAACATCCTTTTATTAAAGTTAATCAACGTCTAAAGCGGCCAATGGGTTTTGGTTATTGAGCGGCCCCACCATCTACTACAATTCTCCTAAATATCTTGAAAAACCAATTAGATCTATCCTTCTCGGAGATTAGGTCCGCAAGCGGGATATGTAATATATATAATAAGAAAGTCAATATATATTATATATACGGGAGAAAAAAAAATGTCTGTATAGGCCATATGTATACATGAATGTAGACAATTTATATACTGTACAATGCAAATATATATATATATAATATTATTCTGTTACTGATCCATATTCCACCGAAATATTCATAGTAGGACAGGGCTCATTCTTGCTTACACTATCATAGGTAAACCGCCTCTGAATATTTTATTTCTCCTTTGAATGTAGTACAGGGCAGGTTATTGAGCCTTTTTGTTTATTTGTTCATTTGTTCATTTGGATATACCGTACATGTATATAACAAGTTCATGCTCTGTATATATCTGTATGATACAATGCATTTACGTTTGAACCATACCGTTTCTCGTTAAAAGTGATTTGTCCCCCTTGATTGATTGAAAAAAAAAAAAAAAAAAAAAAATTTAGGCTAGACTGAAGAAATGGCAGCTGGACAGAATCTCCTCATTCAGAAAGCTTAAATTCTTGTGCCCTGGTTCTCTCTCTCTCTCTCTTTTTCCGCCTATGCTCATGCACCTGCGTGGTTCGCGCGTACTGTGGATGTATATATATAATAGACTAGACTAGTGTCTTCAGTAGCCCATCTATCTGGAGGTAGGCTAAGGCTTACTATCATTGAAGATAGTCTTTGGGTGATATTAAGAAGCAACATTTGTTCATTGGATATGTAGAAAAATAAAATAAAATAAAACTATAATATATATTATAGAACATACATGTATATAATGCATATAATAGATATATTACGAATGTATCTCTTTTCCTCGTCTTTTATTATTATTTTTTATTTTCTATATAGATATATATATATATATATGATGCTTGATAAGAGAACATTGCTATTCGATTTGAACAGATCTTTCTACAAGGGTTTAGTCTGCACTTGTTCAATGAACAAAGGACTTTGGGACAAGTCCTTGATTAAGGTCTATAACGCTTAATATGATTGGCCAGAATCCACTGAAAACGGAGTCCCTGTCCAAAGGATTTTGTTTGTTGTTCAGATTTGTTACTGTAAAGGGTAAAATACTAAATGGAATACACATGTAAAATAAATGGGCAAATGGTAAAATGGTAACAAGTTTGTTGATGAGCTATGCATCAGAATAGGGTTTACCCGTTAAGCCCACCCACCCCCTATTCTTCAGATTGCAATTTGATTTCAAACAAGGGGTTGCAAGCAGGTCATGGCCCTGGATTGTTTGTTGCGTGGCTAAATTATACGTTTTGAATCAGATCAGTTTTTTTTTATTTTATTTAACATTGCATTGTCAACAACCTTACACATGTATTGTATTCAATTCATTCAACAGTATGGACACAAAACATTAGACATTTGTATTACCAGCCACGCATGGATCTTGAGTTTTTTCATCCTCGATCCCTCTGTTGTGGTCCATTTTAGTTCTATGCATGTTTAAATGCTTCGCATGGAACAAAAATTGATATAAAAGGCCACCCATCCCAAGCCTTTTTTTTTTTTATTCCTCATCCTTCAATTGTCTCTTCAAGCACAACAACCACCAAAAAAAAAAAACCCCCCTCCCCTTCCTAGCTTTACAACAAAGCAACCCCATACTGCCTTCTACGTAAACTTACAAGGCCAATCTCCTCCTTTACTCTTCAATCTCTCATCCATAGCATCAATATATATACTCCCTTTATACCACCTCTACATCCAACAACTGCTCTTTTTTTTTTTACCTAAACTAAACAGCAACAACAACATGATGTTCTCCACTCTTTCCAAGGCTTCCATTGCCCTCATTGCTGCCTCTCTCCTCCTCATGCTCACCCAATCGGCCGAGTCTCACTCCTGGGTTGACTGCGTTGACTGGCGCTTCAACGACCCCAAGAACAAGTCCTGGGGCAACAAGAACGGTAAATGCTTCGGTTATGCCCGTCGCTTCCCTTACGAGGTTGCTCAAAAGAAGGGCTTCAACAAGTTGGATTCTGATTCTCCCAACCGCCACTACCAGCAGAGACACAGAAACCCAAGGTCCGAAAACGAACTCGCTTGCTCTGACGGCAAAATTGGTGAGGAGAGGGGTGCGGATGAGACCATGAGCAGCCCTGTGACTGCTGCCTACAACGGCGTCGATAGGAAAGGTCGCAAGACCGGTCCCATGACCCGTGTCAAGGTCGGTGGCCAGCTCTGTGTCCGCTGGCCCGCCAAGAACCACGCTGTCAAGAGTGAGAAAAATCGCCCTGTCACCATCGGTTTCTCGAGGAAGCCCAATCCCAAGAAGGACCCTACTCAAAAGGAGTTCTTGGACAACAAAATCGCCGAGCTCAACTACAAGAACTGCACTGAGACCAACGGCAACACCGATGGCTGGCCCTGCGGTGGTTGCTTCCCCATCACTGAGGATATCAAGCCCGGTTACCACGTTATGCAGTGGCGCTGGCAGTTGAACTCTGACGAGTACTATACCTCTTGCGCTGATGTTTTGGTCCAGCCCAAGTAAAGAAAAAAAAAAAAGAAAAAAAAAAAGCCCTTCCAAATGCTTTTCAGCAAAACCCCTTCCAAGGACTGGCGTCCATGCACATATTATCTTTACCTTCCATACCACCATACCATACCTTCTTCCTTACCCACTCATCTTTTCTCGATCTGATCTCTAGCTGGAATAGAAGAGAAGATTAAAAAAAAAAAAAAAAAAAAAAAAAAAAATAGTTTCCTTCGCCATCCCCCTCCCCCATTCCCCATCCCCCATTCCTATTCCTATTCCCAACTCTGAATATTGATTATTCATTTTTCCAATGTCTGTACCATACATTTATACTTTTGAAATAAAAATACATACATTTTACAATACTTGAATTGTCTGATATTTGGTCCGCATTTGAATGATGATACATTAGTATAAACATAGGAATAGCAACAGAAAAAAAGGGAGAAAAAAATGTCTTTACTACTGTTTGCAATTGTTATTACCTTTTTTTTTTTTTTTTTTTTTTTTTTAATATAAGCTTGCAATGGTGTTAAAGCCCGGCCCTTTTTTTCTTTCTTTTTTTTTTTTTTTTTCTTTTCTTTTTTTTCTTTCAACGGATGAAATACAAAGTCTATGTACTATACACAATATGTCCTATGATTATATTATGGATACAATCAAGAACAATGAATATTATTGCAAATGAAATACAGGGGATCAGATCAACAGCAACAGGAAAAACAGAAAAGAGAGAAGGCTACCACTTTCACCTCAATTCGTCTCTTCAGTGCGATATTTTTTTTTTTCTTTTTTCTTTTCTTTTTTCTTTCCCTCTCTTTCATTCAATCAATATTCGTTTTCATCATCCCCTGTATAAAGTCCTCGCCCCGCTGTGGCATAAAGCGGGCTTTGTAATCCAAGCATTAACATGAGGCGTTGGTACGTAGATGATTGTTTCACTGAGCGGACAAAAGTCTTCTTCCACCTAGACCCATGCTTATATAACTTTAACAATCCAACCACTGCCATCCCTACTGCTAAACCAATCTCGATACTGAAAACCAACACTGCCACAAAAGTAATCCACCATACCAAAGCCTCCTTCCGTCGACCCACTCGCCATAACCGCCTTGCCTCCATCGTGTGTGCCAACAACGAGCTGAGTGCTACCAACACAATTGCCGCTAATACAGTATCGGGAATTCGCTCAAACAATACAGTGAACCAAAGCAGGCTCATCAGGACCATGAAAGCCCCAACGAGAGTCGCAAGTAAGGTCTGGGCTCCTAGCTGCGCCAGGATCGCAGACCGAGTCAAGCTGCCCGTGCAGACATATCCACCGAAACATGACCCTACCAACGATCCAGCACCAAGCGCCAACATCTCTTGGTCCGCATCCACCTCATAACCATACTCTTTCCCAAAATGCTTTGCAACAGATAATGACATCACATAGACAACCATCGCCATCAAAAGGCTTGGCCAAGTCATAGGAACAAAGTCGTTCGTCTTCCATGGTTCGACCATCGTCGGTGGCCAAGCCACGGTCGGCAGGCCTGTAGGGATATACCCAATGACCTCAATCCCGTATTGCTTGTCCAAATCAAAGATCACTGTCGCGGCTGTGAAGACAATGACACAGATAAAGATATCGGGGATAGGGAAATGAACCTTTCCGAACCCGCGAACTAACCAGCTCCACCACCGTTTCTGTTCATGATGATTGCTGTTATCCTCCATTCCGGTTCTACTTTGTTGTATATCGTCATTGTTGTCTATCTCAGACTCATGTTCGTGTCCACTATAACTGTACGTCGTTGGTGGGCCAGCATTAGGTCCCGAGTAAGAATAGTCAGGCGCTCCGCACGTGGACTCGCATGAAGATGTAGCAGAGCCTCTCCTGAGCTGCTTCCTGCGTTTGTTTCCAAGCCCAAGTCCAAGACCATGGCTGTGACCATGACCATGACCATGATTGGTATTGTGGGATAAGAGTGGTTCATGTTCACTTTCAGAGCCGGACAGGCCTCCTCGCTGCCTATGAGGATGTGATGGGGTTAGTGAGCGAAAAGGTTTGTACCGGTATGCTCTTGAGGAGTAGGTTGACCTATTATGGAAGAGACGGGCTCGGTCCTGGCGGTACCCATGTCGATGTTCCTGCTCGATTTCGGCTGTGTTGGATAGTCCAGAGTTATTAGGGCTTGTCGGGCTATGCAATAAAGGCGGGGTTACTGATATCTTTGTATTAATGTGAACAGACCGTGAAGGCTCGGGCGCTACCAAGTAAGGAGATCGAGAGGATGATGGCAAGTGAAAAGTAGGCAAGACTGGATCATCACGCTGAACAGGTGAGGTCGTAGGGGACCGGTTTGGACTGCTATCCATACTTTGCTCTGCATTCTCTATTGCAACATCCTGAGCCGTCAAAAGGGCCTGATCCGAGACAGCGCTTGGAACGATACCACGTCGGTGTAGGAGTCGCTTTCTCGAATACAGATCCATTGTAGTATTATTGCCTCGGTGAGATCCTGAGCGAGAAGATTTAGACTTTGGTGATGAGCCTACAGTGGATCGGTATTGGGGAAAGGTGAAAAGGGAGGATGGGGTCTGAGGCACTATTGGTGAAGAGATCGGAAAGGAAAGTTCATGGAGTCGATCTGCCTCTGAACGGCGCTGGTGTTCGATCCGCTGCAAAACATACATCAGTGCCATAGCGGCAAGACCCATGGCAAAAGAGGCCCAGAGAGTATCTCCCCAGAAATGTTGTGCGAACCAAATCCAAGTCTTGATCATGCTAAAGGCCCCGGTTTCCCGCGGCGGCTTTAGACCCAAGAGGTGTTTTACTTGATGGGTGCCAATGTGGAATGCTGATGCGGTGTTGAAGCCAGAGACTAATGCAGTCGGTAGGAGGTGTTTAGAAGTCCATTGGCCTAGTCGTGCCATGGATAGTAGGATCTGGATGATGCCTACAAAGAAGGTCAGTAAGAGACAAAGCGGGAGGTAACGACGTTGGTACTCCCCATCGGAGGAAAAGTCATCTGTATAACCTTGATCCGTAAGGATCTTGTGTGTGAACTGCCCAAGAAGTAGAGAGGTGATTGCGAACGTGCCCGTAGACATATGTCGACTTGTACCGAGACATGCATAGACGGCCGTTGGGACCAAGGATGTGTAGAGACCGTGTACGGGTGGCAGCGAGGCAAGCATGGCATAGGCCATGCTCTGCGGGATGATGACGGCTGAGATGGCTAGAAGGAATGAGGCAATGGATCGATAGTAAGTGTCAGAGATCTAAGACAAAAGGACATATCTGGACAGGATGGGGACCAGGAACTAGAAACTAGGGTTTTTCATTCTCACTATTTCCGTTATTTCAACTTTTTTTTTTTTTTTTTTTTTTTTAAAAAAAAAAAAAAAAAAAAAAAAAAAAGAAAGAAAAGACGGGAGGTGGTGTATTTTTGGATGGAAGAAGAACATCGAGAGAAAAGGGAAATCCGCAGAGCAGTTATGCAAAGATGCCGATAAAACAAGGGCAAGAGAGATATGCAAGTATGTGTACATTTGGTGGTGGATTCTTTTGATGGACATGGATAGGACTATTTTTTTGGATGTCGAAATAAAGAAACGATCGATGCCTCTTTTGTCAATGCAAGTCTCTCTTTGTCCCTAATTCAGGATGCATCTGCATTATATTTGTGTGTATAATGTACAGGAGTCCATTCAGCCCAATATTAAAGGAGAGAACAATGTCTTCACAAGGACAAGGAAAAAAGATGTTTGAGCACAATTCGTATGACAATGAGAAATAACTCCATAGTTAGATCTGGTTCACAACATCACAACAATGCCCTGCTCTTGTCATCCATGGGTCTGTTCTCCACTTGGGCAGAGTACATGCAAAGAAAAGAAGAAAAAAAAAAAAAAAAAAAAAAAAAAAAAAAAAGAGTGCACCTCATTCAGATTTAACCTTAAATTGGATTAAACTGATGACCACCAACAAACACGCACACAAACAATGTTGTCGCCCAGTCCCACTTACTCACGCCTGCAATCAAGTCCTGGATCAAATGGTTCTTCCAGTCATAGGGATGACTGATCAGCCAGGCCAGGATAGGGATCCTTCGTCGAAGGAAGCCCAGAAGGAGATCAGTGAGGTTTTGGACTCTGCATTGCCACAGTCGTTTCTTTGGTGGTTCAATTGATCTAGTTGTGGTCGATTCATCTGCAGAGGAACGGAAGGAGGCAGGATAGTCTGTGGATGAGACATGGGTTGAACGTTGTGGTCGATCATGGGATCGTGATGATGCAACAAGAGACATATCATTCTTTGGTTCGGAAGAAGAAGAAGAAGAGGAAGAAGGAGGGGGATGAGAAAGAGAAGAAGAAGAAGAGGGTTGATCCAATATCGTAGGGGTAGTCAGTAATGTTGTAGTCAAATTTCCCGAGGATGTTGTGTGTGGCGATGTTTCTGTTTCTGTTACTACGTGATGTGTAGTAGGAGGCGGCGTAGTCGAGGCTGAGACGATGTCAGGTGAAGCTACAGAAACATGATGGTTGTGTCGTCGTTGTTGACTGTTGGGTCTCCCAGGAGATGAATGAGAACCCATTAGTGGTGTTTAGAACAAGAGATGTGTGTATACGCAATGAGGTGAATTCTAATTACAAATGGATCAGGATTGAAGACGTTCAATGAATGTTCCAACAATGGACAATTGTAATTGTATATATTTATGTAAAAAAAACCAATGTGTGTGTTAAGAATGAGTATTTGCGTGTTGTTTGATTTTATTTTTCTTTTTTAACGTCGCGTGGATAGCGGATAGGGAGGGAGGGAAAAAAAAAAGAAGGGGCTGAAAAGATGAAGACAAAGAGGCAACGGATATATGTCTGTGTACAGGAGAGAGCTGGAGAGAGTAAATGTAAATTCTAAAGAGAGGAAGTAGAAGCAGAAGAAGAAGAAGAAGAAAGAAAAAGAAAAAAGAAAGATGATGATGATGATGAAGAAGAAGAAAGAGAAAGAAAGACAAGTTGTCCTCATGGCCCATGCCACACAGCACATAATGTATTCGAAAGAGATCCAATTTCATCCAAAGACGTCCAAAAAGGATCCTTCTCCTGCCCAGACTCTCCTTTCGAAGGAAATCAAAAATAAAATAAAAAGCGATGGAGGATTATTGCATTCGTTTTCCATGCCAGACAGAATCTATGCATTTGTTTGTTCACCATCCATTGGGATTGATCATCTTATCCCATGCCGTTATGGTGCCATGACGATGGCGTTCTTTGTTTGTTTGTTTTGTCAGATCAACCTTTTTTTATTTTTTATTTTACATTTTAATTTTTATTCTTGTTTTTATTTTTTGCTTTTAATTTTATTTTGATTTTTGTTCGGCAACTACACACAAAAAACTAATCGGTAACTAACAGTAGACGTATTTTTTTTTTTTTTTTTTTTTTTTTTTGCTTGATTTGTACATGTTCCTCCCTTTTTCTTCAAAAGTGATGGAGCATAGGTTAGAACAATGCCGTGAATATGGATGTGGATGTGGATGTGGATGTGGATGTGGATTATGTGTGTGTATGCATATCTCTTTTTATTCGTATGCATGGTACCATGAGCTCTCAAGGACTTTTTCGGTCGTGGCATCGACCTTGAACCACAAATAATCGTGGTTACCGCGCCACTTGTAGATGAAATACATGACCTGTGCATCCGAGTCAGCATTTGATCCGGAGGGCATCATTGTCGTGTTCACATCCCCCAGTCCTGCACCCGTGACATTGGCAGACGCAGTTGGACCACCGGTGCCTCCGACAACGGGACCAGGCATCAGGGACGCATGGAATGCCTCGTCCATTGATTGTCTGATCTCATCAGGCTGACCCATTGTCGTCAGAATATCTGCTGCTGGTGTTCCAGGCTTACCAAAGTATTCGCCCAGTTTCTATTACCAAATAATAATAATAATAATAATAAAAAAAAAACAGTTTTTTGATCAACAAACACAGGACAGGGACAAGGACAAGGACAAAAGATGTATCATTCATACGTCCACAGGATGACGTCCCATGACAACACCCTCACAGCTGATGAAACACAGCAATGTCATGCACACCCAGCATGGTACAAAGGAGAGAAGAGAAAAGGGAAAAAAAGAGAAAGAGAAAGAGAAAGAACGAGAAAGAGAAAGAGAAAGAGAAAGAGAAAGAAGAACGAATAGGCATTTTTTTATATAAAAATAAAAAATAAAAGTCCATGCAAGTTCTGTCATTTCCATTCTCACATTCTCACACTTCACATTTGCCACTTTTTATTTTATTTTTTTTTTTTTTAAAAAAAAAAAAAAAAAAAAAAAAAGACCATTACCATAAGTGTCTGGTGCTTCTCGCCGTTAAAGTTGTCGACAGCTGGATTGGATTCACCGCCATCCCAATGGCCCTTAATATTGCGGAGGTTCTGTAGTGACTGGCCAAGGGCCTGGAATTCAGCAGAAATAGAAGCCATGGTGTAGCTAAAATATGAAGAGAGTAAGAGAATGACAAGGACAAGAAGGAGGAAGTTCTGCGAACGAGTAATCGATGCCGTTTTGAAGAAATCTAAAAAATGTATAAAAAGAAGAAAGAGTGTTTGAAGTTGACTAAAGAAAGAAAGAAAGAAAGAAAGAAAGAAAGAAAAAAAAGAGTGTAAAAAGTAATTCCTTGGCATTCTTCAGTCTTTTTACGTCACTTTCATCTTACGGCACATGTCCTGTGATCAAAGACGTGAGATCTGTGGAGTTTTTCTTTTTTTTTATTATTGCCACTGAAAAAAAATAATCGTGAGGAAAAAAAAAAAAAAAAAAAAAAAAAACCATGATGTATATCTATATATTATATAGTATAAATGTATATAAAGTATACTTGTTGTATTCAAAGAAGATTAAGAGATTAAGAAGAGCAATCTCATGGTCAATTCATTAGGTTAGGAATCCACAATAATAATAAAAAAAAGGGTTCATACATGCTGTGCACAGCAGCTATGGAAGAGATGAGCAAAATGAAAAACTTTGGTTCATCCTATCCGAGACATACATTCGTGAGATTATAAAAAAAGGCTTTCCCTTTATTTAACTTTTTTCTTAAAAAAAAAAAAAAAAAGGAGAGAGAGAGAATCAGTTCACTTCAGGATCTTGGTTTGTAGTATCTGGCTGAGGCTCGGGAAAGTAGATTGGTAAGAGCTTTTTGTAGATCTGCTGGTCCTTGTCCAGGAATGTGCAGAAAATAACTCGCTCCATCTAGTGGTTCCAACGAGGTAGACAGACGAAAAAGAAGACGAGCATAATAAAGACAATGAGTAAATATATATTTTAAAAAAAAAAAAAAAAAAGAAAAAAGAAAAAGAAAAAACACACACACACACTCATACCTGCTTTGTATAGTCATAGTTCTCTCGAAGCCAATCCCCAACTGTACGGAGTGCAACATGTGCAGCTTTGGTATTATCATATCCATAAACACCAGTCGACACGCAGCAAAATGCCTAATCTCATAACCATGGATTGAACATTAGTATAAGAGGAAGAAGAAAAAGAAGAAGAAGAAGAAGAAGAAGAAGAAAAAAATCGGTTGTATAAGTCATCGCATACCACTGTCTTTAATTGATTCTCACGCACGACATCTAGTACGTTCCTGTAGCAGCTTGCCAATAGATCTGGCTTTTCGCCTATAGGCCCAACTGTGTGAATTACATCTATAAAAAAAAAACGTACAGGCAAAGCATTTGTAAGAAAGAAAAGAAAAGAAAAGAAAAGAAAAGGAAAGGAAAAGCGCAAAGCGGCAGATAATAATAATAATAATAATAAAGCGAAAAACTTACGACGCGATGGCAATCTGTAACCCTTTGTGATCTTTGCGCTCTAGGAAACCAGCGTATCCAGATGGATTAATAATATTTTCTTTTTGTTTGTTTGTCTGTTTAGATCACGTCTTTCTCTTCTCTTACTACTTACTCCTGTTTTGCATCCACCAAGAGTTTGACA
The DNA here is from genome assembly GCF_002105155.1 of Lobosporangium transversale. Lineage (NCBI taxonomy): Eukaryota > Fungi > Mortierellomycota > Mortierellomycetes > Mortierellales > Mortierellaceae > Lobosporangium > Lobosporangium transversale. The sequence continues at coordinate 617,431 of NW_019028984.1, read as the reverse complement.
CTCGGCCAAGAGCTCTCTTCCAGCAGCTCGATGGATAGCCCCATCGACTTTTTTTTTTTTTTTTTTTTTTTTTTTTTTTTTTGGATGAGAGAAATATTAGTAAGAAAAAGAAAAGGAAAAAAAAAAAAAAAAAAAAAGTCAAGAATGGATCCAAACAAACTTACTTCCTCCTCCACCTAAAAGACTTTCATTCGCCGCGTTCACTAATGAAGATATCAGCAATTGAGCGTTAGAAGAAGGAAAAAAAAATAAAAAAAATAAAAAAAAAATAGAATAAAAAGAATAAAGGATAAAGACAAGACACCAAGATCAAAGCAAATCTTTAGTCCAACTTACCAATGGCATCGATCTTGAGCGTTGTCATATCACCTTGCCTTAATCATACCCATACCCATATCCAAAAAAAACCAAAAAAAAAAAAAAAAAAAAAAAAAAAATCATACCATATCATATATTTTACAATCAGATCAAACGGTACAATTTTTTTTAAAAAAGATAAAATAAAACAAAAATCTATAGAAAGCCTTGGTTACCAAAGAGACAAAAGGCGACTGATTATCAGATCGGGGGCATTGTCCGGCTCTATTGATTTGAAAGAGTAAAGCGTCAAATCAAAAAAAAGCCCTTTTTCTTTCCTCTCCTTTTTTAAAAGATGCAAAGATATTGATCATCGAGGATATACCTTGAGTAGGTTTTGGATATTCCTTATAACACTCTTGTAGAGTAGGAATGTCTTTGGGTGTGATGAAGTTTGAGTTGATTGACTTGCTCATGGTGAGATGCATGCGACTGAAGGAAAGCGCGTGTCTCTGAGGATGACTTGATGGGATTAAGGATGCACGTGATTGCCGGTATTCTAGTTTGGCATTTTTTTTTTTTTTTTTTTTTTTTTTTTTGCATCGAATTAAAGCAATAGGGCAATTGGGCAATTGTGTATTAATTACAACAACCTTTTATCGAGCACTGTGATTTCGCGCGTCTCTTTTTCTTCTTTTTATTGGTGTTATTTATCCATAATGGAAACCCACGTAGAATCCTCCTGCGAATGTTGACCTGAACTGAAAGTTCCTAGTCAAGAACTCAATGATCCAGTCAAGACCATGCTTTGCATCCTTTGCAGTCACCTTGCCATCCTTATCCAGGTCAAGTTGGTCCTTGAATTTTGATTCGATCAGTACCCAGTTGACGGAGATGTATCCAGAGTTGGCTAACAGCTGCAAAGTAACGAAACCAAGACCAGCAACCAGGACAAACATCTTACCCAGCTTCTTGAAAAGATAGCCGGAACATACACCCATTGCCGCACCAAATGTGATTTCCTTGCTATTGATCAACGGGTCCTTCTCCCCAAGGATCCTAGCTGTAATTTTTTTTTTTTTTTTTTTTTTTTTTTTTTTGAACAAAAAGAATAAAATGACATGGCGATTTGATCGTTAATAACCAAAACTGGCTTTTGATTGATATTGCCTATCTGCTCCAGCACCTTTACCATGACTTACCACTACTACGTGGGGGAGTAGATGGGATATTGGCTTACAAACAAGCAAACAAACAACAACAACAAAAAAAAAAAAAAAAGAAAAAAAAAAAGAAAAAGAAGGTTCTTGTGAGATAAAGGATGTATCGAATTACATCTACTTTTTTTTTTTTTTTTTTTTTTTTCTTTTTTCTTTCTTATACTTGTTTTGCAATAATTATACCTGGCTTGGTTGTAGAAGGAGAACCGGCAGCACAATAAGCAATGTTCTTGAAAGAACCAAAGGATCTGGCCCAGACAAGGGGTCCAAAGATACAAGTCGTTGCAGCGCCAGCAGCAATCAATGTCTTAGAAGATGCGCCTGAGGATCTCCAGTAAGGTGTCTTCATGGTCTTACCACGAACTTTTTTTAATCAAATAGAAAAAAAAAAAAAAAAAAAAAAAACAAATTGTCAGAAAGGTGTCCAACGGACAGAAACAAAAAAGACAATTGACAACGTCAAAAGGCAAAGAATCAGAGTATCTGCTTTCTTTTAGAAGGGTTTCTTTACGTTGAGTAGAAGTGGACATGAAGCGTTGGTGATGAAGTCCATGGAAAGCCCATGTAGGTTGGAGGGTATTAAACCTCTTTACGAATCCATTGGAGACAGAGCTGGAAACATGTGAATAGGAAATGGCGGCAGTAGAAGGGGCACTGACAATGGCAGCACGACGAACAGCTGTCCTGAGGGCGGCAGTACAGGAGCTTGAAGTCAGAGGCATGAGGTAAGAATGAATTGTGGAGAGAACACAAAAAGAATGCAATTGAAATGAAAAAAAAAAAAAAAAAAAAAAAAAAAAAAAGAAAAGTATTGACATGCACTCCTTTTATCCCACACACTCCCAATGACCTCCAATGAGGATGGGAGTATCACAGATAAGCAGTGGCGGAAATAAAGGCTTTTTTTTAAAAAAAAAAAAAAAATATTGTGCCACAGCAGATGAGTAGACGAGTAGTCAAGTAGTCGAGTACAGATAGAAAAGGATGATGGATGGAGATTTGTAGGAAAGACGCAGATCAGACAAAGACGCGTTCCTTGCGATTGCCAGGCTGGAGACAGACGCGTTTCAGTCATGTGATCCATTCGGGTCAATGAAAACCCAGCAAAGACAGTTTTATGTCTTTTATGGATTTATTGATGTCACTAACCAATGCATTGCACATTATTATATATACATGTATATAGATATATATATATATATTATACATGCTTAATGTACATGTACATGTAACGGCTCTTTTTCTTTTTTCCTTTTTCCTTCTTCAATTCTTCATTCATTATTCATTCCCATTGCACTCCATTAGCCACTAGCTACTCTGCCAATCTCTTTGTTCCACGCAGACATAGGAACCAAATAACGACATCTTCGATACTTGCACAAGCGCAGACAACCGGATATATTCTACCACAACTACCAGCTACAACTATCCCATCACTTACCATTATCGCAAAAAGAAAAGAGACATCATGAGTTGGTACGAGTCCATTACATTATATCATATCAGCACATTATTCCACTTTGGGGTCCATCTTTATCTGTTCTGCTCTGATGAAACACAGGCATATATGACATGTGTAGGCTGTATCAACACAGGATTAAATCGTTTAATTGCCATTTTCTTTCATCCTACTTTTAATCAATCAATCAATCAATCAATCAATAAAAAAGGGCTGGATTTAAAAAGAACCTCAACAGGGCCACTACTACAGTCCTCTCCAAGACTGGAAACATGGACCGCACTGAAGACAAGGAATTTGAGGAAGAAGAAAAACGAGCCAAGCAGTAAGTAGTTTTTTTTATTTATTTTTATTTTTATTTTTTTTTTATATATAACTCTTACTGTTGGCGCAGCAGTGTTACCAAAACTGAATTTTATTATTATTATTATTATTTTGAATTTGAATATGGATCCAAAGACTGGAAGCAAAAGCCGAAAAGTTGCATAAGGAAGCAAATGGATATGCTAAAGCTCTTCGAGGTAACACAACACCACATCAAAAAAAGAATGAAAACCGATTCCTTTCATGCACTTTGCCATGTGGAACAACAGAAACACACAGCCCATCATTTCATTAACAAACAGACAGCAAAACAAAACAAAACAAAACAGCCAAAAAAAAAAAAAAAAAAAAAAAAAAAAGACATGGGATATTAAACGCATCGTATTTATACTTTTTCTTTTCTTTTTTTTTCTGTTTGATACCAAAAGAAATGACAGCTGCTCAAATCAGGATTGCAAACACGTTGGAGCAATGCTATGATGATAGTCAGTCAATGGCGGCATCCGGCATCAAATACAAGGAGACTATTACCAAAATGGAACAATTAACAGAGGTTAGGGACATGTTAGTTAAACTTTCATTAAGAACATCTCGATGAACATTGGACTAAATAACGGATTCCGATCTGGTGGACACGAATATGTTTATATATATTTATTTTGATAGGATGATGCTTATCGCTCCACAGTACTAGAGCCTATTGGCCGATATTACTCCTACTTCCCAGAGATCAACGAAGCGATCCGCCGTCGCAACAAAAAGTTACTTGATTACGACAATGCCCGATCCAAGGTCCGGAAGCTAGTGGAGAAGCCCTCGGAGGACAGCACAAAGTTACCACGCGCGGAACATGAAGCCAATGCGGCCAGGGATTTGTACGAGAGCATCAATGCTCAATTGACAACTGAGCTACCCAAGGTCATTGATTCCAGAGTCGCCTACTTGGACCCGTCCTTTGAAGCGATCGTCAAATCACAGCTATCGTTTGCCCAGGACTCTTTCAATGCATTGGAAAGCCTTCGACAGTACTTCCCTCCAGAACCACAGGATTATGAACTGGAGCAGCAGGCAGACGGTATCTTGCAACAAATGCGTGACTTGACGATCTGTGGACTCACGAAAGCATAATACCGAATATAAAGCAACAACAACAATAGTAACAAAATAAAAATAATCATAATAATAAATAAACCAAGAGAAAGAGAGAGACAGAGAGAACCAAAGTTGTGTCCGAAAAAAGCCTAGTAGCCTTTGGGTAGCCTTAAAAAAAGGGGCAGAGGGAAGAGGACTTGTTCAACAAAACTAAAGGCAAAAAGTTTTTGATCTTGTGGATTAGCTTACCTTCTAGTAATGGTCTGGGATGTTGCAAGGATCAAAAAAATGGCTCCAATTATACGTCCAATGCAACAAGATCAGACTATCTTTCTTGCCCTAATATCCAACACTTTGTCGCGTCGTATAACGTCATTGTTAGAGTATCAACGTGTATAGTCTATCTTTTTTTTTTTTTTTTTTTGCCCCTTGATGTTCCCTCAGCGTAAATATTGGCCAACCTTGTGTTACATCATTTATAATCATTCCTTTCAGGCTAATGCGCCCAGAAGAAGAAGAAGAAAAAGAAGAGAAGAGACTAGTTTTCTGCACTTTACCCTCCGATACCTTACCAAGCACACTCATACTAATCCTATGCTCCTTGTAAAGGAAAAAAAAGGAACAAAAATCGCTCAAAGGCGTGTGAACGCGTACGAGAAAAAAAAGGTGCTGGTCGTTGGTATAAATACAGAGAGAGTTGGATCCATCTTTTCCTTTTTGTTCCTTTGATCTCTACACCCTTTTATTCTCCAGCAAATCAACCTGCAAACCACTTCAGACCATGCGCAAGCCATTCATCACCGTCTTTGTTTTTAGTGCCTTGGCTGCTGTCAGCTCCGCGTTCTGCGTCAAGGACCGAGATGATTGCCCCTCTGGAACCCATGGGGTTGAAGATCCAGTGTATTGTGTAGAAAGTGGCTACTCTTACGACCACCAGTTTTTCTGTGCAAGAGATTCGGTCAAGACTGTCGGTATCCGAGGCCGAGTACCACCCCCCAACCTGAGGGGAGCTTGTGTCCGCGAGTGCGATGAGTGCCCTTCTGGAACTCATTGTGAAAATGAACCCGAGATCTGTAGGGATTTGGGTTTCCCTCCTCACTATCACTTGCTTTGCGTCGGTGGCTTCGCTTCCAACCCCATCCCCAAACCTGCACCTGTTGCTAAAACTATGCCCTGTGTCCGCAAGTGCGATGAGTGTCCCTCTGGAACTCATTGTGAAAATGAACCCGAGATCTGTAGGGATATGGGCTTCCCTCCTCACTATCACTTGCTTTGCGTCGGAGGAGATCCCAACTCTTCTGAGAAGAGCTCTTGCCACTGATCAAATTTAGATGGACATGTCCATATTGATTGAGAAATATCTGTACAGTTGAAATAAAGACATAAAGAGAAAAAAAAAAAGAAAGTATTAACAGTGATCCAATGATCAGTAAAAGTGCCATTGACAATGTCAGTTAAAGCAGTAGCAGCATAAATGTTCTTGGACGTTATGTAGTAATAGTAGCCGGGCTATATATGGTTTATAAATGTTTGGCATCGAACAGATCATCATTTTCTCCTTTAAAAACAGGGGCATTGGGCGCGTTATTTAACGACATGTTGGACCTTGGTCGGACGTCAATTGAAACAAAGGAATCTAACGCTTTTTTTTTTTTTTTATTTATTTATTTATTTTTTGTTAAACATTTTTGGCGACACAACAGTTAGTGCTAAATGTATTCATACTAAAAGACAAAGAGATTCGACATGAACATTTATTGGTAAAAGCTCCAGCTGAATAGCCTCTCTCTCTTTTTTTTATTTTATTTTATTTTATTTTTTTAGGTCTAAAAGTGATAACCATCTCCTCAGATACGATGATAGGGATATAATTGGCTACTGTTGCTACTCGATGTTCACGACCATCCATGCTGCTCTTACTTTAATTGGCATTCCCAATGATGCTTCAGCTGATCATTGTTGAAAATTACAAGCACTGAGACCTTTCTTTATTTCATTTATACAGATATTTCTCAATCAATATGGACATGTCCATCTAAATTTGATCAGTGGCAAGAGCTCTTCTCAGAAGAGTTGGGATCTCCTCCGACGCAAAGCAAGTGATAGTGAGGAGGGAAGCCCATATCCCTACAGATCTCGGGTTCATTTTCACAATGAGTTCCAGAGGGACACTCATCGCACTTGCGGACACAGGGCATAGTTTTAGCAACAGGTGCAGGTTTGGGGATGGGGTTGGAAGCGAAGCCACCGACGCAAAGCAAGTGATAGTGAGGAGGGAAACCCAAATCCCTACAGATCTCGGGTTCATTTTCACAATGAGTTCCAGAAGGGCACTCATCGCACTCGCGGACACAAGCTCCCCTCAGGTTGGGGGGTGGTACTCGGCCTCGGATACCGACAGTCTTGACCGAATCTCTTGCACAGAAAAACTGGTGGTCGTAAGAGTAGCCACTTTCTACACAATACACTGGATCTTCAACCCCATGGGTTCCAGAGGGGCAATCATCTCGGTCCTTGACGCAGAACGCGGAGCTGACAGCAGCCAAGGCACTAAAAACAAAGACGGTGATGAATGGCTTGCGCATGGTCTGAAGTGGTTTGCAGGTTGATTTGCTGGAGAATAAAAGGGTGTAGAGATCAAAGGAACAAAAAGAAAAAGATGGATCCAACTCTCTCTGTATTTATACCAACGACCAGCACCTTTTTTTTCTCGTACGCGTTCACACGCCTTTGAGCGATTTTTGTTCCTTTTTTTCCTTTACAAGGAGCATAGGATTAGTATGAGTGTGCTTGGTAAGGTATCGGAGGGTAAAGTGCAGCAGAGAGATGCATAATTGTTAGAAAACTAGTCCCTTCTTTTCTTCTAAGCGCATTGACCTTTTTCGAAAGGAATTACAAGTGACGTGATACAATGTTGAACATTGCTTCAACGAATGGAAAAAAAAAATTACGTGTATCCCTCCACTAGGTGAATTACCGTAATCTGGCAGTGGTCCTGCTTTATTTACAGGGACACAAAAAAAAAAAAGAAGATCTAGTCTGGCTTTTTTAAGAAAGATGTTTTGTTTAAATGTCAATTTACCATTCACTACAGTCCGTCCCTCATTGTCCCCTCATTGTCAGTGGAGAAATTTATCCGCTACGAGCGAGGGGTGATAAAATGAGTGGCTCATATTGTATGTCCCTCCCGTGCTGGCAATATTTGTTATAGACTATAAATGCTTTTTAGGACAAAGTTATCCAATCAAGTCGTACATTTTCCCAACAGACAGTGAAGGGAATGAAATCATCTAATTAGACCCTTCCCCATCTTGTTAGAAGCAAAAAGCAATGACTTAGTCAAGTTGAAGATTGAGAGGATATTCAGTATCTCAACGAATTTTGGGCTCTCTCATTACAGCCAGCGATAAATCACAAACGAGTTAGTATCCATGACAAAGGCAGGCTTTGGATTGAGATCAAGCCAAGAGCAAGGGAACAAATAATTATAATAAAAGGAAAGAAAAAAAAATAATAATAAAAAAAAAAAGAATCAGAATGATCAGTAGCAAGCATGGATGTTTACTGACCAAAAGAAGCACTCATCACACTTCCATTGGTGTCAAGCTTATGGAAGACTCAGATATTTGGATACTAATATAATAGAGACAATATTCGTGTGAGGAATCTTTTTTTTTTTTTTTTTTTTTTTTTGCCAGATTATCAGACCGTGGGAGCTGAAAAGATGATCTATATCTTTGAGACTATACATGTACACATTGCTGATGGCTGTGAATAAGGGATGTCACGAACGTACTGTAGTCAGGAGTTTGGTGGATGAGATTGTTATGCTTTCGTCAATTGATGCCATAAATAGTCGTTAGCGTTATATACATGTACATTTATGTACCAATCCAAAACAAGAAAACTAACCAATCAAAAAAGAGTGTGGGCCTTTGCGTGCATGAACTAGCGAATTTAGTAATGCTCATGAACAAACTTGATTATCATTGCTTAGCAGATCATTTTTTTAGGATCAAACCCCCTACATTTGTGTGCATGGACTTTGATCATAACCATTAACCAGGGCCAAAAAAAAAAAAAAAAAAAAAAAAAGATGGGATTCCTTGTCCAGATTACAAAAAAAAGGCAGATGTTCTCGAACCCGAAAGTTTTCCATAGGGTTGTTGGTATGCGGTCTAGTTTGTTGACAGGGCGACTAAAATCGTAAAGGGTCAAGAGAAAGCAGAAGAAAAAAAAAAAAAGCTTACAGGCATTTTACACAGTCCTATAGAACCGAACTGATCAAAATATAAGCACCTCATATTTTATTTTTTATTTTTATTTTAACAATAATAGCGTATGAGTAACGATGCAATAAAAGCAAGATGAAGTATTTTATTGCCAGCTTATTATATATATATATATATATATGTTTTCTACAATGACCAACAGATCGTTAGTCTAATAAAGTCTTCATTTGTTATGGGTAACGACGATTTAGATACAATGACACGTCACGGTCCTTTCGGAACCCAAATTCATCCAGCTCCTCAGGCTCATACTCATCAGGAGGATCGTAGTACTCCCTTGTTGTATAGATCTTCTTGACCCAAATCACATGTTCACCATCTTGTGTTGTAGGGATCTCTCCTTTGTAGCCTGCTGGAACCTCCGTACTTAGTACTTGCACATTATTTTGTCCTTGAGGTTGTGGATATTGTTGTTCAAAAGTCCTCAACTTGTTGATATCGCGCCTGGGCTCATTATCCAGTCTACCAGACGCCAAGGCCGCGACAGGCGCAGCAGCAACAGAAGCCATTGTAGTAGGATGGGGCGCAGGGATGGGTGAGGAAGATAGTTTCATAGTACTGACTGGCGCTTGGAGCTGCAAATTGCTTTGTCCTTGGGGTTGTGGATAATGTTGTTCAGAGGTCCTCAAGTTGTTGATGTCATGGCTACGCTCAGTACCGTGTCTACCGGATGTTAAGGCCGCAGCAGGCGTGCTAGCAACAGAAGCCATCGCAATAGGACGGGGTGCAGGGATGGGTGAGGAAGATGGCTTGGCCCCACTAACCGGCACTTGGAACTGAACATTGCTTTGTTCTTGATGCTGTGGATAATAATGTTGTTCAGAAGTCTTCAAGTTGCTGATATCATAGTTACGTTCAGTACCGTGTCTGCCGGATGTTAGGGTCGCAGCAGGCATATCAGCGACAGAAGCCATTGCAATAGGACGGGGCGCAGGGATGGGCGAGGAAGATGATTTGGTCCCACTAACTGGCGTTTGGGCCCTCGCATTGCTATGCTCTCGGTGCTGTTGACTTTGCTCAGCAGGTTCAGTAGCCTTCAATTTGCTGATGTCGTAAGTAAGTGCATTATCGTGTCTACCAGGCGTTAAGGCCGCGCCAGGTACAGCAGCAACAGAAGCCATTGTAGTAGGGTGGGGGACGGGGATAGGCGAGGGCGTTGACATAGCCGTATTAACCGGTACCTGGGCGTTCACATTACCGTGTTCTTGGCCTTGCTGGTATTGTCGTTCATTAGTCTTCAACTTGTTGACATCGCGGCTAAGCTCAGTGCCGTGCCTGTCGGGCGTTAAAGCCGCAGCAGGCACAGCAGCAACAGAAACCATTGTGGCGGGACGGGGCGCAGGGATGGGTGAAGAGGGTGACTCTGTTGTAGTAATTGGTGCTTGGACGGAGTTGCTAACAGCTAACTCTCGTTGAGGAGGAATCACGGGTTGAGGAACGGGTTTGAACTTCTCTGCCGTCAGGTCACCCTTAGTATTACTATTATTCATGTCTTCACCCTTATACTTATCCTTGTTGTCGGAAGCTAGGGTCGAGATGGGAGAAATCTTGATATCCTGCTCTTTTTTAGGGAGCTGAGCTACTGGGACTTTCATAGAATCAACATGATTATGCGATGCTGCTGTATCCATAGATGCAGATACAGGAGCGTGTTTAGCAAAATTTGTCTTCTCATGTATCTGCGGCGTAGGCGTTATCTCGCTACTATTGTACAAAGCACCATGTGTTTGAGCAGATGATGGCTTCGGCGCGGGCGGGCGACTAGGCATCTTCACCTCCTGCATTCCTACTACCATCGGCTTGGTTGTTGGTGTGGCCAGTAAAGTTGGGTCGATTTTGGGCTGGGTCGATACAGGCTTAGCTGATGTAATATCATCATTTTCCTTCACTGAACCTATTTGCTCCTGGTATTTGTGTGACTCTGCCCGGTCCGACTTTGAGGTTGTAGTAGGAATGACCACAGCGGGAGGGACAGTAGCCTTTAAACTGTCTGTATCAGCGTGTCTCTCTGAGGGCTTCAGATGCTGGCCCTTTCCCTGTTGCCCTTGTTGCCCTTGCTGTTGCTGGTCACTGTGCTCATGCAGCTCGGAGCTTGACTTTGCGGTCGCAGGGGTGACTGTAGGTGTAACAGTCTTGATTTCATTTTGTTGCTCGATTAGTGATATTGGCCGCTGGTGCCGGTACTGATGCTGCTGATCACGTTGCTCACGCGACTTGGGCCAATCGTGCAATATTTGTCGCCCCTCTTCATGGTCATGTAAACCGGCATGTTTCTGGATGATGGCTGAAGGGAGAGCAGCTCTCGCAACAGGTGATGCCTCAGCAGGGGCTGCAGCGCTATGAATAGGACGTGAGTCATTCTTTTCATTATGCGAATGCGCCGTAGCGTGATGATGACCATAGGCTGGAGCCCCAGCCGGTGGCACAACCGACATGGGACCCCTCTCAGCTCTCTTGAGAGGATCATCCTGACGGGAAGCCAATATTTCCCTTTCCTTGATCAGCGGCTGCGGTACAGATGAATCGCTGGTAACTTGGGCCTTGGGAGCAGTGGCGTTTGCAGTAGCCTCCTTAGAAGGCTTGAGCTTGTAAGCATGATCCTCATGAGGCTGAGACGCAGGAGTCCTAACAGTCGCTCCAGTGGTACTAGTTGTGGGAACAGGAGAGCCAGTAGTTACAGTGTCCTTTTTGTAGGCTTCGATAGACGGGGTAAGGGTTGATGTAATTGCCTTAAAACTGAGATCGGTATCCTTATTGTTATTATTTATACCGCTCATACCAGAGCCTTGATTTGAATTAGGTGGCTCAGTTTCATCTAGTGAGAAATACTGTTCTTCTGAGCCGTCTGGATTGTCTGGTGAGGAACAAGTGCTCAGCTCATGACGATGTTCACTGGGAACAAAACTAGAACTCGGTTGTCTAAGATATTTACTTTGAATTACGGATACAGGCGGTATAGGCTGGTTGTGGGTACTTGAAGCTGTTGCGCTATCAGCAACAGTAGGTTTGGTCGCTAGCATACAGATGTCGTGTAATGACGAAAAGTTAGTGAACTAAATCATCTGGAATATATTATGGACATTTACCCATTCAATTGATTCTCCTACCATCGTGGTGGCGTTTGAGCTCGGGCGCGGCTAGCAAGTGAACCGCCGCTCTATGCATCAGAGGCAGGGACCCATCCTTGCTTTCCTCGGATCTGGACGTCCCCTTAGGCTTGAATGGTCCAATATTATCGGCTGTGTCTAGATTCATGCTATTGGGAGACGTCGGTGTGGAATACAAAGATTCGTCCTGTTTGCGGTGATCATAGTTCGATCGCATTTGAGTGGTAGGAACAGCTTGGTGCTGAATATCGAGAGCTGCATGGGTAGGCGCTGAAGATGGGGCTGGAGCTGAGGCTGAAGCAGGAGGCGATACAGAAGGAGCAGCGGGCATACGGTGCATAGCCTCCTTATCTGGCATAGGGGCCTTAAAACGCGTAGTGGTAGGATAGCTTCCAATAATGTGGATATCTGGGGAACTTATGCCTCCCAATAAATGTTCGGTGTCATCTGGGCGTTGATTAGTAGTTGTGGTAGGCGACCGGAAGAGGTTTGGATGTAAATCATGATGCGGGTGCATGTGCGCTTCATCAAGCTGAATTTCCTTGATCGGTATAGCCGAACTATAACTATAGGTAGATGGTTTAAGTTCTCTTGCCGGCCCAGTTGGAATATCACTGCGAGGGTAGTTAGTCTGCTCCTCTAAAGAGATAGATGGAGACGAGTAGGGCCTTGGCTTCCTTAGCCCCACAGCTTTTGAATGACCCTCCCTCGCAGACTGGGTTGTTGAGGGTGTAGCTTCCAAAGGCATCGGCCGAACTTTGTTGTGCTCGGCTGTATGGTGGTCTTGAGGCATATGGTTATTTGTATGGAGATTTCGTGCCGTGTACTGCAACATTGGAAGATCCTCTTTCGGTTCACGGGTCGTAGAAGCAATTGATGCATCGTTAGTTTCGGTAGTTTGGGCTGCTGGCGTAGTATTAGATTCAATATGGAGTGGAGCTTTATCTGGCTCCTCCTGGTATGGGATCTCAATGATATCCGTGATATGCTTTGGGCGCGGGGGATTTTCGTGCGACAAGTGGCTATCATCACGAGGATAACTAGCCTGTTCTTCAGAGGAGAGCCGCAGATCAATTTTGGGAGCTTTACTCATGACAGCTTTTGATGGCGTATCCTTTGGGCCACATGGCCCAGCAGCAGTACTTATAGATCCCGATAGGACGTCGCTATTATTCTCAGTACTGAAAGATTGAGCCTCGGAGTTAGATTTACGCGTACTTAAGGTGATTGGTATGTGCATTGAGTCTGAGATGAGGCGGCGACCATATCCAAAGGTTGAATGGCTCTTTTCGTTTGAAGAGCTGATGGATTGGTCATGAGCTACATCAGAAATCTTGTTCGAATGCAAAACAGGGGATGAACCCAAATCCTCCTTGCGCTCGAGTGATTTAGTGCTAGTGCTGTCCAAGATGCCCTGATGCTTATCCACCCCGCGCTCCTTGGCAGTCTCCGATTCACGTTCCTTGTCAGCCACCAGTTCTTGCTCTTTGGCAGCCTCCGATTCGCGTTCCTTGGCAGTCTCTGATTCACGCTCCTTGGTAGGTCCCAGTTCGCGTTTGCTAACCTTATTGGTGTGCTCGGAAGAAGGTGCGTTATGAGTATTTGGGGTTGAGTCATCAAGGTATTCTTGGGCAGTAATGGAGGTAATACTACACGTCGGAGCAATGGATGGCTGGGACGTAGACCGAATTGCAGGTGTAACGTCGTCATACGGTGGGTTTTGGATCGATGCAGCGGAGTGCCTTGCAAATGAAGGGTACGATGCCTCATTCAAGCTTCCTGACGCGTCACTTGAATGCCCCTGAGAGGGCTTGATCGAAGCTTGGTGAGTGAGTTCTTCATAAGCCTTATCTAAGGCTTTATGAGGCGCACGATGTGACGTTGGGGTTTGATGCTTGTTGTGGACGGTTGGTAACTGCAGCCCTGTGGCTCTTGCCATCTGCTCAGGTTCTTTTTCTTTTACTTCTTTGTTTAAGTTCCCGTACGAACTAGGACTGTGCCGAGATACTGATGCTGAACCAAAAGTGGTCCAATTATATTTTTGCATGCTTTCATTGTTGTCAAGAGTCGAAGGCTTCTGGCTGCTGCCTCCGGCCGCCGGCTTGCCTTCATTTTCTTTTAGTTCTTTCTTTGAATCTTCATACGAGTCAGGAGAGCATGGCTTCGAAGTATATTCTGTCACAGACGATACATGGTAGATTGCAGTAAACTTGGAACGAGTGGATGAAGCTGACTTAGAATCAAACTCTGGCTTTGTGAAAAATGCATTATGTAGGATAGATGATTCGAGATGGCTCGTGGATGGTCCCTTCTTTGTTTCGAAGGAGCTAGAAGACAGGATATTAAAAAGGTTACCAGCAGGGGCTTCAGTAACATAGGCTCCCTTGCCCGAAACACTAGTGCTAAGGGGCTCTTTACTGTCAACTCCATTGCCATCAAGGCGGCTTGGCTCTTGCTCATCCTCCTTGAATAGAGAGCCCAGCTCCATCTTGGACGTATGGGACTCATTGTCTTTATGGCGGAGTGGATGGGCTGCTGAGTGTTCACTGTTTTTATGTTCGTGGCTTGGTGAGGTTTCATTGGAGAGCACAGATTGCACTGCTCTTCCTAAGGACATAGGCTCTGGGTGCCGATTATCCGAGTCTGCTGTAAGAAAAGGATTTTCGAGAGAAAGCTTACTAGTAGTGTTTTTCTGAACATTAGTTTCCCCTGGAGAGGCGTCCTTGCCTTGCACATGGCTGTGTAGACCGTGCTCAAATGAGCCGTCGCGGTTAGTCCGCCGCACCGGCCGAAGAGGGGGAATGACTCCTTGGTGCTGTGCAAACGGTAATTGGGGGAGTGATTCCGTTCCAGAGCGAACTAGGCTTGAATGTGGGTCGTTAGACGCGACATTAGTGGATGAAAGTGTGGAGTTAGCAAGGGAGGCAGCAATAGAGGCAGTAACAGATGGCCTAGTAAATGAGAAGCAAGTAGATCAGGATTAGATACATGAAACAAATACTAGATCTTTACACAACTTAGTATAGCACGCTAAGATGACTGCGTGAATATGACGTTTACTTTATGGTAGGGACAGTATCAGTTTTGTTGTCATTGCCGGATGTTTTCGCCTCGGCGAGCACCTTGGTCTGGGTGTTATCGTTTTTCTTGTCAGCGTCATCTCCCTTCTCAGATGGAGCATCGCGTCTCATTTCTCTGTTTTTTTAAGAAGTAAAAAAAAAAAAAAAAAAAAAAAAGTTGAAGAGCACAAATTTCAGGTTAATGCCATTCCAAACGGATATGAAATATTGTAGATTAATTACTTCGATACCTCAAACAATAGTTACCTCTGTTCCTTATTGGCGCTGCGGAGGGCAGAAGCTAGCCCCACAGTGAAATCCCCCTCATTATATTCAGAGTATTTATCACTAGGACCCTGCTGTTTGTCCCCCTCGGGGACCTTCTTGAGCTCATCGCCTCCTCTACCAATAAATCCAAGCTCATCCGAGGACAAGTTAGGTCCACCGCTCAAGGTGGCTGACATGGGTTTATTAGTTCTATCGACACTGGTATGATCCTTTGGGCTCTGCTTCAGCTGATCCACTAGCTCCTTAATTTTGTGACCAGCTAAGGTCTCTTGGGTACCAGCTTTGGTTGCGAGATAAATAGAGGAAGATATTAGGCGAATGCGAAAAAAGAGTACAAACGATACAAATGTTACAGATGAAATATGCTGAGAATACAAGGCTTGGAATCGAGTTTATCATACCCCAAGGCGAAGTGGATTCTTTTTTATCTACGGCCATTGTTTCAATCTTGATGGGACGTCGTATCGTTTGACGGGCGTAACCACCTCCCTCTCTACTCGTGATCTTATGTTCTGAGTCTCTCGATCGGTTAACGGCAGGAGCATTCATTGGTATCGAGTGGGGATGACGACCGCCAATATCAGATTCTCGCTGCATGTCGAAGTCGTCATGAAAGCCTTGAGATTGGAGCTTGGCGTCGGTAGCCCTCTCTTCCTTTTTGTCCTTGTCGCCGCTGTTGCCGATACTGTTGCTCATGTTTGCTTGCTTAATATTTTGGCAAGTCTTGATTATCGAATTATTGTCCAGTTGATGCGGTGATAACTGGAGATTAGATCAAATTAAGGACTAAATGAATGTGGGGTTATGTATACAAAGTACTATTATGACAATTGCAGTTTATGATTATGTGCATATGCTTGGTTAAGAGAAGGAAGGTGTTGGGTTTTGGGGTTGGTTCTGAAAAATGAAAAGTACGCATCACTAATCATTAGCAAGGAATAAATTTTTTTCCGAGGTTTCACTTCCTCACACCGTATCCATTCAATTGGGTCTCATCCCCAACGGGGTTCCGGATTATTAGTTATCCCAAGTGACTAGTGTTTTGTGGGGCCTCCTTTTGTTTGTAGCAGCTATACAGAAGCTATAATGATGCAATCACCAGCACAATGCGTCAACGCAAGTAACATGCGGTATTTATTTGGCTATTATAAGTTTAAAAAAAAAATCACCTCTCGATTTCTGGAGGTTATCGTGTATACGAGGCAAAGTTTGTATTTAGTAAGACTTTAAAAGGTTGATAGCGGCAAGTAGTTCCTGGGCCTCGGGTATGGATAATGAAGAATTGGTTAGTATTTTTAACTATGCTCTCAGGCTGGCCTGCTTCAAAAAGTCGGTGATATTGACTACACCTTAATGGTTTCACTCATTTCACATACTTGGTAATCAATACCAGCGTATACACGCAACCACCGTATTCGCTTCTCTACAGCCCTCTTTAACAAAGATGGGAAACATCCAAATAAATGTTTATGGAGGAGTCGAAGGACATAAGACAGCACAGCTGAAGGTATTTTGCTGTTGAAAGGGATGAGTGGAAAAGACAAAGCATACCTTTGCCCATTGAACAAGTGATGAAAGGTCGCTGACGGATTGTTTTCTGCTAGAACAAACTAGAATCAAACCTTTAAATCTGTGGAATATGAGGCTTTTTGTTTCCACTTTTATTTTAATATTATTATGGCAATATGCATGCTACATTGCTAATGCTTTGTTGGCTCATGTCAGAATGAATGCGGGTGCTAGTGGACGTGCGTGCTCGTGTGTAGAGGTGATGTGAAGTTGTGCATGGTGTCCAGTAAAGTACAGCCACACAGAATTCAAACGCCAGAGAATATAGGAGTCTCGGAACACAGCACCTGTAGCGCCGCTTGTGTTTTGGCCTGGATCTCTAGGAGGATAAGCCCATTTTCCTTCCCGTTGATGGCTGCTCCTTGAGCGGTTAGATCACCAATGATCTTCTGAATGTTAATCACTGCTCCATTATCATCTGAAGTAGGGCTGAGATTAGTGTTTTTATTAGATTCAACTGCTGCAGGCGTTTGCTGTTGATTGTGCGAACTGAGTATGGACATGGGTTGTTCTTCATGCCATTGTTCCTGTCCAGGGGCCTCGGGGCTATTCTGTGTCTGCTCCTGAGTTGGGGTTTGGGTGGCTCCACTGCGCTTTGGGGATGTGCGCACTTTGAATTCCGCTTGTCTAACCTTGAAAGCTGCAGAGCGCTTCTTTGCGATCGAGGCTTTAAATGCATCTATTCCCACCCATCCTGCATGAACCTTGAGAGCTCGTTTTTGGA